>NC_134692.1:21405351-21726601 GCF_050947455.1 Rhinoderma darwinii | reverse complement strand
GGCGGTTTAATTAATGTGTTCATTTTATTGGTCAAGTTGTTACGATCGCGGGGATACCATATATGTGTATGTGTGATTTGTTTTGACCGTTTTACTAAATAAAACCACTTTTTGGGCCAAAAAAGTAGTTTTATTTGACTTTGACTGTAATTATTATTTTTTTTTTTTCACAAACTTTATTTAACTGATTGACATTTTTTTTTTTAAAGTCCCACCAGGGGACTTCACTATGCGATCTGTTGATCGCATATATAATGCTTTGGTACACTTAGTATACCGAAGCATTATTGCCTGTCAGTGTAAAACTGACAGGCAACCTGTTAGGTCATGCCTCCGGCATCACCTAACAGGCATTTGCTAAAGACAGACCTGGGGGTCTTTGTTAGACCCCCGGCTGTCATGGAAACCCGACGGCGACCCGCGATTTGTTTGCGGGGGCGCCGATCGGGTGACAGAGGGAGCTCCCTCCCTCTGTCAAACACATTAAATGCCGCTGTCACTATTGACAGCGGCATTTAATGGGTTAAACTGCCGGAATCGGAGCGCGCTTCGATTCCGGCAGTTGCGGCAGGAGCCAGGCTGTGTATAACAGCCGTGCTCCTGCCGCTGATCGCGTGGGTACAGTGGCAGTACCCGCGCCATCACAGGACGGATATATCCATCCTTCGGTGTTAAGGAGTTAAACTAAATGTACTTCATATCAATCTTTTTGCAGGGCCTTTGTATCCGATTACCTTTTACTGAATGTTATTTTTATTTTATTTTCATTTTCATGTCTTGATTTTTGGTTCTGTTCACAATACCATTTTACACTTACCGTCAGGGTTCAGTTGCTTTTTATGGCCGGTATAGCGCTATTTTTGATGTAAAAAATACCAGAACAACAATAACAATTAAGTCAGTGGCATCCGTCAAGATTCATTTTGAACTGTATGAAAACGGATCTGTCAGCTGTCATGTCTCCATTATGAACAGAACCTGTAACACTGGTGTGAACAGAACCTTGCATTTCTGTATGCTCAATGGTTTTTTTGAAACATTTCATCAGAAAGATGAGGGTCTTGTGGTAAATGAAAAGATGAGGGACACTACAGAGGCTGGCTTTATGGCGCTGATATAATATAGATTAATGTAGTGAGCACCGAATAAAGCTGAAAAACCTCTCTAAATCACGATTAGATAAAAAAAAACTTTGCTGGAGAAGTTGACTGGATAATGTATGAAGGACCTTTTACACAGGCCAATGATTGAGCAAACGAGCGATCATCCCGATCCCGATCATTGCCCTTTGTAAACAGGGCAGAAAACAGCCGACGAATGGGGAAAAGCTTATTCATCGGCTGATCACATCTTTTACGCAGCACTAAATATTGTTGTTGTCTGCAGCACATCTCGCTGTGTAAACAGGGAGATGTGCTGCCGACGTGATGGAAATGTATGGGGACGTAGCATTGCTCGAAAAAGCAGTAAAAAAGCGCCGATCAATGAGCACCAATCATTGAGCTGTTTCGTGGATCAGCGATCAATTTCTTGGCCCATATTGGCCTGCGTAAAAGACCCCCTGTGTATCTGAACATAGATCTTCATAGGGTTATATGGCAATCTAATTTGGGTTCATTAGAGCTGCAGGAGGTCTAGGTATTGTGGGAGTAACACGGACGCTAACATTACAGCAATATTATACCAACTGCTGTTTCCCTTTCTCTTCTCTGGATTTTTCAATGATCATCGTGACTTCTTTTGGTCTGTATAAAAAGCGAATGTATTTTGCTCCCAAATCCCAGCAATCGAGTTATCTCTGCAAGAACAAAAGACGCAACCATCAGAGATTAAATCCTTATACCCAACTGTGGACGCCCAGCATGAGAGTCAGAAGATGCCAAGGAAAGTCCGAGCGCTCTATGACTTTGAAGCTGTGGAGGACAATGAGCTGACATTTAAAAGTGGAGAAATCATCATTGTGCTGGATGATAGGTACGAATGATGATTTCATGACAAGAAACCGTATGTAACCGCTCATGCACTAATCACATTTAATAATGCTTTTTCATTACTCTTTGTAGATTGTGCTGCAGAATATATTGGCGCTTTATAAATAAATATATCTATTAGTACATGCTGCTTTGTGTAACCTCAATGTTTCTTATAACATTTCACTGCACTGTAAGTGAACACCGACAGACCGCAGCATTTTGGACGAAAAGAATAGCGCTGCCTAATGCGTTATTTCTCCTATAAAAATACCGTAAAGTTTGATGGAAACTGAATGCAAGTGTGAATAGAAGCAGATTATTATGTTTATTTTGTCCATTAGGGTAAATACACACAGGACAGATTTGCTGCTAAAAAATTGCCGCAGCAAATCTGCAAAACAACGCAGGGAGATCCCCATCAGATCGTGCCGTTTTTTTTTGCGGATTCTGAAAAGATGAAAAAATAAATAAGTCAATGGGTTTAAATGCCACAATTGCGGACTTTGCTGCAGTAATTTGCTGCAAAATCCAAAACAAAACATTTAAAGGGTAACTAAACGTTTGACAAACTTCTGACGTCCTAGTGACATGTCAAAAGTTTTGATTGTTGGGGGTCCGAGCGCTGAGACTCTCACCAATTGCTCAAACACAGCGGCAGAAGCGCACACTTCGTGTCTGTCCGGCTTTTTCCGTAAATCAATGTATCGTGTACGGGCTCAATAGAAAGTCTATGAGCCTGTACTCCGATACATCGGCTATTCGGAAAAAGCCGAACAGAAACAAAGTGGCTGAGCGGTCACACGAGTGCTTCTGCCGCTTCGTTTTGATCGATTGGTGGGGGTCTCAGTGCTCGGACCCCCACCAATCAAAACTTCTGACGTGTCACTATGACATGTCAGAAGTTTGTCAAACGTTTAGTTACACTTTAATTGCGGACTTTGACTTCCCCATTATAGTCAATGGTGAAATTCTGCAGCGTGTAGATGAGATTCGATAAAACTCTCGTCCACTTGGCTGCTACTGTATTCCGCTGCAGATTTTCCATGTGCCCATCCGCGTGGAAAATCCGCAGCATATCCGTCCCTTGCGCATGAACTCTCTTATGACTGAGAATAGGGACAACTTTGTGCATCTATGTACTTCTTCTAGTGTTAGAGGATTTGCATGCCCTTTCTTATGCTAGGATGACCACAATCCAATCAAGTGTGTAAAATTTGCTTGTTAACATTTGCCGTGTCAGACAGCAGAATTTTTTTTAAAATAAAAAATAACCTCTGATGTTCTTGTTGTCCTTGATACATTTTGGTCCAGTTCACACAAACTGATATGCTTGATAGAATATAGATTGTGTGTTATTTTCTAATATATATGTTAGTACCAGAAGTTTACACCTAACCTATGTTATCTGACGTTTATTTGTAGTGATACAAACTGGTGGAAGGGAGAAAATCACAGAGGCGTCGGATTGTTCCCATCTAATTTCGTCTCCACAGCATTAAATGTGGAGCCTGAAGCAGGTACGTGCAGCGGCAGGTGGGGTCAGGCAACATTTGATTTTGTCGAGAGAATGGCGGACACTGCGTGGTGGCCGACGGCTCATTCAGTAACGCAGATAATCAGGGTCTTGGTCTTACAGCCGTGATACAGACGTTAAAGTGTTGTTCCAAGATCCACAGGATAGGTGGTAAATGTCTGATCGCTGCAACCCCCCACCAACACTAGAACAGGGGGTCTTGAGCCCCAATTCCTCCCTACTACTTGACCGCAGTGAGGAGAACTTTAACAGGAATAGTGGTCAAGCGTCACCGGTGGATATGGATAGGATGATCCTATGTATAGGTGATAAATGTCTATCTTGGCACAACCCCTTAAAAATGCCCCCATATTATGGCTGCCTGAAACTGTACAACAATACAGCAGTCCATGTATTATTCACATATTTATTATCTCACATAGTGAATCATCTGTAATAAAACTAAAACACACCAAGTGGATAATTCCTTCTATTTTATGCCCTACATTGGAAACGTGATCATCTAAATCTGCTATTTGCAGCTCCACCACTTTGGTTTGTATCACTAGTTTTTATTCCATGGTATCATCACGTTCATTCTATCCTTATCCTTATTGATCGGGAACAATTATTAGGTATTGGAGGAATAAGTGTATCCAGCTTTATAAATGTCACAAGTAGCTCCAGTCTGTCTGGCAAATCAAAGAGAAGCGTTTGAGCAGATGGCTTCTGCGTTTTCAGTTTTCTCCGCTTCCCGATCTGAAAATGTTAATTGATGTCTGACTAACGAGCTGCTTTTCTAAAGAGAAGAGCCTACAACACTGCACAAGTGCCGCATCTCAATAGCAGAAGCCTCTTCCCTTTACATCATCACTTCAGGGTCGCACTTTACAAGTGTCGGCATCTCCCAAATGTACAGAAATAGAAAGCAGCTGACACTTCAGTCTGACTGTATTTCAGGTACACACTGATCTGCATATAATGTTCCATAAAATAGTTGTTAGAACTATTGATATTGTTTATCCACTACTTTATGGCTAGATAGAAAAATGGCAAAATTGGAGCAATTACAGATGAGCTAGTGATAGACACTGCTGGCGATAATCCCAGCTCTTCTGTTGATCGCTGTCCCCACACTTGCATGTCTTTTCAATGGGGAGAGGGGAATAAGAAGCTGCTAGATACTTTTGGTGGCGGCTTATCTCTGATGACAACAAAGGATCCAGCATGGTTAAATACAACATGCCCGATCCTTTTCCCCTGACAACTGTCATCAGAGGAGAAATACAACATGTCTGATCCTTTTTCCCTGACATCTGCCGTCGGAGGAGAGTTGGGACACCCCCATACACATTAGATGCAGGGCTGGTCATTCGCTGGTGTCAATCTAATGTGTATTTGCACCTTTATTATCCATTTAAAGAGGCTCTGTCACCAGATTTTGCAACCCCTATCTGCTATTGCAGCAGATCGGCGCTGCAATGTAGGTTACAGTGACGTTTTTATTTTTTAAAAACGAGCATTTTTGGCCAAGTTATGACCATTTTTGTATTTATGCAAATGAGGCTTGCAAAAGTCCAAGTGGGTGTGTTTAAAGTAAAAGTCCAACTGGGCGTGTATTATGTGCGTACATCGGGGCGTTTTTACTACTTTTACTAGCTGGGCGTTCTGACGAGAAGTATCATCCACTTCTCTTCAGAACGCCCAGCTTCTGGCAGTGCAGACACAGCCGTGTTCTCGAGAGATCACGCTGTGTCGTCACTCACAGGTCCTGCATCGTGTCGGACGAGCGAGGACACCGGCACCAGAGGCTACAGTTGATTCTGCAGCAGCATCGGCGTTTGCAGGTAAGTCGATGTAGCTACTTACCTGCAAACGATGATGCTGCTGCAGATTCAACTGTGGCCTCTGGTGCCGATGTGGCCGACACGATGCAGGACCTGGGGCAGGAAGTGAGTGACGTCACAGCGTGATCTCTCGAGAACACGGCTGTGTCTGCACTGCCAGAAGCTGGGCGTTCTGAAGAGAAGTGGATGATACTTCTCGTCAGAACGCCCAGCTAGTAAAAGTAGTAAAAACGCCCCGATGTACGCACATAATACACGCCCACTTGGAGTTTTACTTTAAACACTCCCACTTGGACTTTTGCAAGCCTCATTTGCATAAATACAAAAATGGTCATAACTTGGCCAAAAATGCTCGTTTTTTAAAAATAAAACCGTTACTGTAATCTACATTGCAGCGCCTATCTGCTGCAATAGCAGATAGGGGTTGCAAAATCTGGTGACAGAGCCTCTTTAAGTTGGCTTACGCAGCTCTAGTCCACACAAACAAGTTCCCCCAAAAAGGATGCATGATCATATTCGCAAATGTTTGTTCATCATTGGCTCGCTGGCTCAAGAAAAGCCAATAATCACATATGAATTCGCATCCATAAATGGAAAATATACTTATGGGTTAATGGGCTTCCCATGGCAATTGGCCCCAGTATTTCTGTATGTGATTAAAGGGGCTGTCTACAATCCATTTTGAGCAGGCAGGCTCCCTGGACACTAGCTAATGGGGAACGGGGGGATGCTACAGGGACCCCCTGATATTAGCGGTTATCTATGTCATCCCTGCAATGCCATTGAAATCAGTAGCTCTGCCGTTCACAATCAGATGGGAGCCCTTCTGCTATCTCACGTGTTAGGCACATTAGATTGGAAGCTCCTCTGGTTCAGGGGCTTGTGGCAACTTTTTATGTGAAATATGTTTACCACCTACTTTGATGATTTCTCATATTCTTCACTGACTGTTCTGATCATTTTCTCTATTATATTTCTTGTATAGTTGCTGACAACCCTCCGGCTTCTGAAGAGGTGCTCGAAGCAGCAACAAAGTCTGAACCTGAACCAGTATTCATAGATGAAGTATGTTCAGAATTTTATTTTTCACGACTCTTTTTATTTTAAAAATTTAACAAAGTAGCAGAGAAAAATGGAAGGGGGAGAGGGTATCCGCAACCACAACATCAATAAAACCAGAAAAAGTGAAAAATCTCTTGGCATATAAGATGTACGATACAAACATAATAGCTGTAGCAGTCAGGAAGATGCAAAGTTCTTCATAGTTTGTTTTGTTGGTTCACCCATCACCACGCTCTTCCGATAAAACACATTACTAATCAGATAGACCAAGGGGTCAGCAACCTATGGCATTGGTGCCACAGCCGGCACGCGGGGCATGGTTTGCTGGCACACTTTCTGCTGTGCAGTGCTGCAGTGTGCTTGGTGGCGCTGAACACCGGGAGAGAGAGCGGCGCCTCATTATGCGCTTGGTGGTGCTGGTCACCAGGATAGAGAGCAGTGCTTCATTGTCTTTGTTGCTTCTGTACACTTGGCTAGCACACAATGCAGCACTGCTCTCTCTTGGTGATCAGCGCCACAAGGAGTTCAGTAACCACTCTGTAAAAGAAGAGTTAGCAAAAGTTGACAACTTTCTCTCCTGTGTGCACCCCCCCCCCCCCAAACTAGTGTTCAGTAGCCACAGTCTCTCCTATGTGCCCCCCCAAGCTTGTGCTCGGTAGCCACAGTATCTCCTATGCGTTCCCTCAAGCTGCCGCTCAGTAGCCACGGTGTTTCCTTTGTGCCCCCCGAAGCTGGTGTTCGGTAGCCGCGGTCTCTCCTACATCCACTCCCCCAAAGGTGGTATTCAGTAGCCTTGTATGCGCCACAGATGAATCATATTTGCAAAGAAAGTCAGGGAAAATGGTCACACTGAAATATGTTTAATTAACTGATTAATTGATTTGTCACATGCGTGATAACAGTTTGTCTTATATGACTTTCATGTTTGCATGGCACACGGAGTACTTCATTTTGGAATTATTTTTTTTATTGGCACGCCATACAAAACTGGTTGCCTATCCCTGAGATAGACCGTTCTATATAGAGTCTGAGAAGAGTCTGAATATGTTGGTCACTAGGGCATTAAACGGGTATTCAAACAGAAAATATTTCTCACCTGTCTAATGGATAAGTACTAGATCATGGGAGTACGATCACTTGGACCCACACCGATCCCTCAATATCATAACCCACATAGAATTGTATGGAGTGGTGGCTCTCATGCCCGAAGGCTTCTCAATTCAAAATATCACAGCTTGATACATTCTTTTCACAATTTACAGTGTTGTAATGAAATATACATAATAAATCCGCTAATCTTTACAGGAGAAAATGGACCAGGCATTGCATTTACTTCAGAGCATCGATCCAACAGACCCCAAACCAGATTCAGTCACTCTCCTAGATTTAGAAGGTATTGTATTATATCCAAATAGTGTTTCTTTAGATCTAGAAGGAAATGTTCCACATATTCCTGCATCTCCATAAATGTTCCGAAAGTGAAGAAAATACAGCATATACCAGGAGTAAGAGTAGCCATTGAACCGACTTTAAAGGGAACCTGTCACTGGCATTTCACCTATTAAACCTGCAATACCTGGTGGAAGTGGGTGAAAAATCATTTTTATGTAACCTATAATTATCTTCTAAGTAGTCTCTGTACCTTTAGTATCCCAATTTTTTAGTGTTCCCGCGCCGTATGCTAATGAGCATAAGTCAAATCTTCAATTGAAAGGAGTCCTATCTTCATTACTTAAGCCTTTCCGAGTTAACCCCGCCTCCTTATTTTTGATTGACAGCTCCTCGCCTCCCCCCAGCACACATGAAATACCGTGCTTGCGCATCGATGTCCTGTTCTGGTGCATGCGTACATCCGGACACCATAGTGGCGCATGCGCGGTAACTAGATTTTAGGTATGGGCGAAGCAGGGAAGGGTGTTGGACTATACATGACGAGTGCACACGCTATCTCAGATGAGATTTAGGCATTAAGGGCGGGCCAGTTTTTGGCGGTGGGCGGGCATAAGAAGAAGAGGAAAGAACGAGACAGCCAGATTATTACCATAAAAGGCACAAAATGTTTGCAGACCGTTATTTACGGTCGGAGGAGGAGTTTAGGAGAGGGGATAACGGCAATGACCTTTTGACAGCAGCAGCGAGCGGGGGGTGAGTAGAGTTCAATAGGTGAAATGCTGGTGACCGGTTCGGTTCTCTTACACGGCCCAACGTGAGCCGTGTAAACGAGTGCCGATCATCAAGACCGCTCGCTGATCGGCGCTCGTTTGCTCCTTTCAAAAGGAACTAGTATGGGAATGAGCGCTCGTTATTACGATCGCTGGTCCTCATACATGTCTCATGTCGGCAGCACTTCCTATTTATACAGGGAGATGTGCAACCGACAACGATAATATTTTCGACTTTTAAAACGATACAATCAGTCGATGAACGAGCGTTTACACAGGGCAATTATCGGGAACGAGTGTTCTGTGGACGCTCGTTTGCCCAATTATTGGCCGGTGTAATAGGGCTCTTACTTTCAATCTTGAAATGACACCGATTTTTGGATATTTTTAAACGACTATTACACTCATAGGTATGAGGACATTTTGAGGTTTGCTGATACTTTACATTGATAGCCTATTCTACCCAATTAGCTGAAGTGTACAGACTCCTGGGCTGCAGGACAGTATGAGGTCCGTTCACACTAAATAATTGGCAGATCGAGCTCTTACTATGAATGGACTATCCTGGCTCTGTTTTCCTCAGAGTTGTTTATAATGGGTCCATCCATTACCAGCCCACTGCCCATACACATTACACAAAGCTCGGCCAAACCCGCCAAATATCGGCTGGAGAACTAATGTGTATGGGGACCTCTCAACTGTCCCGAGACGGCAGATCGAAGGGGGGGGGGGGGGGGGTCAGGCATGTTGGATTTTAACTAAGAAAATTCTCTAAAATCTAGTTAGAAGGTATTCCACATGTCCTCTTAGGCGCTGTCTACACTAATGCCGATGCTTCTGGACTTTCTGTTTTTATTAGACCGAGACAGAATTCTAACGGATCATCTTGATTTTAATGAGATCCGTCTGGTTTTGGAGTTGTTTTTTTTAATTATTATTAGAATTACGCAGACTTACCTGTTTTACCCAAACAAAACAATGGAAACGAAGCAGTCCAACTTAAGCCTAGTGATGGCATTTACCATCCTAGACCCTCACCGTCGCTGAAACAAAGGTGCAGAGTGCTCCGCTGAGCATTCTGCATCTTGGGGTGCGATCAGCGCTCTCTGTCAGGCTGAAAATGGCTCACATAGAACGTCTATGAGAATCGTCTTCAGCCTGACCAGCAGCACCGATCACAGCTAAAGATGCAAAGTGCTTCTGCACCTTCATTTCAGCGGCCATTGGGGTCTCCGCACGCAGACCCCCACCAATCCAAATATATCAAAAGTTTGCTGAAAGTGCAGTCACTCTTTAAAGAATGGTTTCTCACCATATTTATGTAAGTGAGACGGACTAATGTAGAAATGAACCGTGACTCTTGACTACTAGAACACTACTCCACATACTCCATGGTGTTGCGCTTTTTTCCTTTTTAGATGTCTGTCAACAAATGGGCCCAATGATTGATGAGAAGTTGGAGGAGATTGACAGGTGAGTCCTAAAATCCAGTAGATACCCGCACATAACTAATCAAAAATGCCAGTAATTGCATATTCTACCATGCTAGCGATCTGGAAAACTCTTCCATAAATTATTCTCCTTAGTTTGTCTTAACCCACAGCATACCTGTCACCTCTCCTGAGGCTGCGTTCACACGAACGTGACAGATTTACTTGCGTAAAAAAAGTCTGTGTGGGTTGCGTTTTTGCATTAGTGTGCTTTGCGTGTGGCATGCATTTTTCACGTGCTTGCAAGCACTTTTTTTCAATGTAATTGATGCGTAAATCACGCACCCATTGACTTTAATGGGTGGCTAGGTGTGTGAAAACGCACCAATATAGGACGCGCAGTGAGTTTCACGCAAAGGACACTCGCTGCGTAAAAACTCACGCACGTGTGAACAGCCCCATTGAAATCAATGGGTCTGCGTGCTGCGCGTTGTTTCATCACGCAGCACACGGACGGGATCCGCGCTCGTGTAAATGAGCCCTAATAGTAGTCAACAGTGTTTTGTGGTCTGACGACCCTTTTGGAGGAGTACAGCCTTTCATCATGAGCATCGGCTCATTCCAGAAGCCACATGTAGGGGTCCGTATTAAAAGTACAATACTTTGTCCCCCTGTGGTTGTATCGAACCAAACTTCAATCACCGTAGATTCACATCCATAGATACAATCACTCTGCATTATTATGCATTGTTATTTATTGATTTATACTGATGGGGACACGTTCTGGAGGCACCGAGCCAGTTATTAAAAATCGGAGGCTACCAAATGTAGGCAATCTTCATGCTGGTCTGAGCATCACCGGGTGCACTTGTTAGGCAGCATTGGTATTACAGTCACGACTTGCACACACATTTCCCAGGAACACCTGCTGAGAATATTTATTTTTTTGGGTAGTTATCTGCTGTGCTTGTTGTCTGTGTTTTCGAGTGTCTTTGTAGTTATAACTATCCCTTCTTTTGTCTCTGCAGGAAACATTCTGAGCTGTCTGAGCTGAACGTGAAGGTGCTGGAAGCTCTGGAGCTCTACAACAAACTCGTGAATGAAACTCCGATGTATTCTATGTACAGCAAGCCCCCTCCTCAGACACATTACACGCCAACGTCCCTTGGGGTCACCATGCAGGTTTGGACATCTTTCACATACATCTGAAAGCCCTATTACACCGACCAACCTTGTGGCTGGTGCAACGATCGCCGATCAACGAGACCGCTCGTTGATCGGTGCTCGTTTGCTCCTGTCACAATGACATCAGTGTGGAGACGAGCGGGCATTACTCCGATCGCTCGTCCCCATACATTATTGTCATGTCGGCAGCAGGGAGATGTGCTGTCGACAACGATAATATTTAAGTTTTAAAACTATACAATCAGCGGATGAACGAGCGTTTACAGCCCTCCCTTATTCCGTTGTTTGATGATTCCCGTGAAAGTGCTTGATGATTGAGTACGATGCAAAAAATATTTATGGGAGGTTTTCGTCGTTCTTGGGAAAATCCAGTCAAAATGATAAATAGATATGCGAGAAAGTCAGATTAGGGAAAGTCTGTAATCTTGGGCCACCCCTCATTTCTAGAGTGAAATGGCTCTAAAAAGTGCTTAAACCCCTTTGGCACTGCCCCGAGACTTCTGTTTCTGAAAGTCTGGAACACGAAGCACGCTGCCATTGATGTGAATGGACGGTTGCTTAGAAAGTTTGATCAGATCTTCAGGAGCAGAGCAGCACCATAGTGATTTATGTGAAATCGGTGATGGTCCAAGTTCTCAGAAGTTTATACATGGATCCTGATTTCGCCTCTGTATAAATGCATTGTGCTTGTAGAATAGGGCTCTGTTTTGCTTCCTGGTTAATACTTGAAGGTTTTTTTTCATCCTTGAAATATAACTGAGCAAGTCTAGTGAATTATCCTCACGAGTCCTAAAATCCATCCGAATATCTAACTGCTGGGTGAACCCCAAACCTGTCTATAGGTAACATGCTGGGGTCTCGTCACACATTTCTACAAGTGTAACACGAACTATGATTTCCCAGCAATGTGAATGCTCTGAAAACAGAATTTTTTCCAGAGCTAAAAATTATTTCATTGCAGTCCCTTCTGCTTAAAGAGGCTCTGTCACCAGATTTTGCAACCTCTATCTGCTATTGCAGCAGATCGGCGCTGCAATGTAGATTACAGTAACGGTTTTATTTTTTAAAAACGAGGCCAAGTTATGACCATTTTTGTATTTATGCAAATGAGGCTTGCAAAAGTCCAAGTGGGCGTGTTTAAAGTAAAAGTCCAACTGGGCGTGTATTATGTGCGTACATCGGAGCGTTTTTACTACTTTTACTAGCTAGGCGTTCTGAAGAGAAGTATCATCCACTTCTCTTCAGAACGCCCAGCTTCTGCCAGATCACGCTGTGACGTCACTCACAGGTCCTGTCAGACGAGCGAGGACACATCGGCACCAGAGGCTACAGATGATTCTGCAGCAGCATTGGCGTTAGCAGGTAAGTAGCTACATCGACTTACCTGCTAACGCCGATGCTGCTGCAGAATCAACTGTAGCCTCTGGTGCCGATGTGTCCTCGCTCGTCCGACACGATGCAGGACCTGGGGCAGGAAGTGACGTCACAGCGTGATCTGGCAGAAGCTGAGCGTTCTGAAGAGAAGTGGATGATACTTCTCGTCAGAACGCCCAGCTAGTAAAAGTAGTAAAAACGCCCCGATGTACGCACATAATACACGCCCACTTGGAGTTTTACTTTAAACACGCCCACTTGGACTTTTGCAAGCCTCATTTGCATAAATACAAAAATGGTCATAACTTGGCCAAAAATGCTAGTTTATTAAAAATAAAAACGTTACTGTAATCTACATTGCAGCGCCGATCTGCTGCAATAGGAGATAGGGGCTGCAAAATCTGGTGACAGAGCCTCTTTAATGTTAATATGCAAATTATGCTCAAGATTTAGTTCAGGGTTCGGCATAATCCCTTGTTACGGGATTTAGTTCACAGCTGAATCCTAAAACCTGCATTTGGTGTATCCCTTTTTTTGATGATTGGATCAATTTAGACAGCATGCAGAGCATTTTATGGAAACCACTTTTATGAAATGGCTCATTATGAGGGGGTCTGGTATACTTTTTTTCACAGACAAGTGGAGGGTTAAAGAAGTATCAAGGTCCAGCAAATAAAGGTTATTAATTGTATAATCAGAAAATACACTACACGTTCTGAATCAATTCCTCACCGTTTTCAGTACCTCTGCTTGCTGTAATTCAATGTGAACCTTCATTGTTTACTTCCAGTGGATAAGCGTCTTTCCAGGTCATGTGATGGACACACAGGTGCAGGACTGATTACAGTAACACTATGCCCCCGTTCACATGGCAGCATTAAACCCAACGTGTATTCAATTGTCATTCAATAAGGCTTGAGACCCTTTTACACGGGCCAATTATCGAGCAAACGAGCGTTCACAGGGCAACGATCAGCCGATGAATGTTTCTGCAGCCGAAAATATTATCGTTGTCGGCAGCACATCTCCTTGTGTAATCAGGGAGACGCGCTGCCGACATGATAGAAATGTGTGGGGACGATCAGCGTGCTGTCTGATTGATTGGCGCTCGTTTACATGGCCCTTAGCAGCTGCTTTTCCCGTGCGGAATCTTCGCAAATCAGTAACATTCTACTGAGCTACTTAATTCGGCAACTGATTATTTTTTTTTCCCACAAACTTTCTGTTGCATGTGAAAGAAATTGCGGAAACCCCATTCATATGCAAGGGGCAGGGATTGTCATCCGATTTGGTGCAGAATTCACGCCGAAATCCATGTCAAATCCAACACGTGTGAACAGAGGCTTTTTTTATTTTATTTATTTTTTTTTTTTTTTTTACTTCACTCTTCAAAACATATATTTTTCTATGATCCGGGTCTTCTCATAATATGTCCCGAAGCTTCAGTCTGGTCATTTGTGGAAGGTTTGGCTTGTTATGGTCAATGAGCCACTTGTTCGCTTTATTTGCTGGACGTGTTTTCTACAAAGTTCACAGGCGTTAACCCCTTCCCGCCGCAGCCATTTTTCAGATTTTCGTTTTTTCCTCCCCGACTTCCAAAAGCCATAACTTTTTTTAATTTTTCCGTCGATATAGTCCTATGAGGGCTTGATTTTTGCGGGACGAGTTGTCGTTTTTTGTAGCACCATTTATTGTGCCATAGAATGTACTAGGAAATGGGGAAAAAATTATCTGTGGGGTAGAAAATGAAAAAAAACAGCGATTCCTCCATGGTTTTTTGTGCTTCGTTTTTACGGAATTCACTGTGCAATTAAAACAACATGTTAACTTTATTCTGCGGGTCAATACGATTACGGCGATACCAAATATTTATAGTTTTTTTTCTATATTTTACTACTTTTACAAGTAAAAACCGAAGTGTGAAAAAGAAAATTTATTTTGTGTCGCCAAATTCCGAGAGCCATAACTTTTTTTTATTTTTCTGTCGATTAAGTGGTCTGAGGGCTTATTTTTTGCGGGATAAGCTGTAGTTTTTAATAATACCATTTTGGTGTACACGCGACGGTTTGGTCACTTTTTATTTAATTTTTTGTGGGAGATTAGGTGACCAAAAAATAGAGATTCTGGCGGTTTACATTTTTTTACGGCGTTCACCGTGCGAGTTAAATAATGATATATTGTAATAGTTCAGACTTTCACGGACGCGGCGATACCAATTATGTTTATTATTATATTTTTTTTTACAATTCTCTAGGGGGAAAATGGGAAAAGGTTTTGTTTTTTTATTTTACCCTTAATATTTTTATTTTTTTAACATTAAAAAAACCCTTTTATTTTACAAATTTTTACTTTTTATTATTTTTTATTAGTCCCCCTAGGGGACTTCAACCAGCGATCGTTAGATCGCTTGCACTATATACTGCAATACTAATATCGTGATTCTGACAGGCAACACAGGAGCCATCATTAGGCCCCCAGGCAGCCGTAGCAACCATCGCCACCCCCGCTAACGATTTAAATGCCGCGGTCGCTATTTACCGCGGCATTTAACGTGTTAAACGAGCGGGATCGTGCTCGAGCGCGATCCCGCTCATTACTCTGAAGTGTCGGCTGTAACATATAGCCGAAACCCGCACCTTATGGAGCAGATTCACTCCGTGAGCCCGTTCCATACTTCCCCTACCCGACTATGACGTATGGATACGTCAAATGTCGGGAAGGGGTTAAAGAGTTTTCCCCTGAGCAATATTTATCAGCTATCCACAGGATAGGTAATATCTGATTGGTGGGGGTCCCATCGCTGGGACCCCCACTGATCACGTGTACGGTCTTACTTTGCGGTTCCTGGGAGCGCCATAGAAATGAATGGAGCGGTGGCTGAGCATGCGCACTACTGCTCCGTTCCTATGGTGCTCCCAGGAACGGCAAGGTAATCCCGTTCTCGTGATCAGTGGGGGTCCCAGCGGTCGGACCCCCACTGATCAGATAATTGTCACTTATCCTGCGGGTAGGTGATAAATATCGATTACTACTCCAGCTTCTTTATTGGCCATGTCTCATTGCCATAAAGATCCACAGAAGATCACACGTCCTGGCCATGTTTTTTTTTAATTTATTTTTATTTTTATTTTAGACCTACCATTATATTTGAAGATCTCTTCATTTCATCTTTGTTCCGGTCTGTGTCATATTTCTTGACTGCCGGACCCTTTTCTTGTTCGTGATTGATCAAAGTAGCTACTTCCATGCAGCCCGAATACTGCAGACGACAGATCAAAGCCGACTAAATTCACATATGCAATTGATTTCCTCTGATTGATGTGTGTTGTTAAAAATGGCTTTGATTCCAACCAGAATAGTCTCGGGCACTGTTCACACTAGCATCATATCTTCCCTTTATAACGTTACCGTGACCGCTATGCCAGATCAGTTTCCAAATAAATACCGGCGAATCCCAACAGACCCATTGACTTTAATGTGATTGGTTGAGTTCTGGTATTTTTCACGTCAAGAATAGCGCTACAGCCTGCGCGGTCAAAAATATCAGAACAAGGCCAAGGAATACCGCATGATGCAAGTGTGAAGGGAGCTTCGAATCGAACTTGACACCACACCATGTGCATGTTTCTTTTTGTAGTACGCCTCAATTGTTGTGTGATCTTCTCAGATTCTGTTCACACGACTATCATAGGTTTTGTTCTCGATGCAGCCATGAATAGTAGGATCTGTTTTCAAATGGATTGCAATAAGATCACATGAATCCGTTTTTTTCTGAGGTTTTTGGACGGGAAGAAAAGCGCTGCATACTGTGCGATTCTGGCAGTCAGAACACTGAAAAAACAAAATAAAAAAAATGCGTGAACAAAGCCATTCACTTTTTCTGGGCTGTTATACACTCACCATTAGAATATCTAAAGACCTGTTCACATCTGTGTCGGGTTTCCATTGTTCTTCCCCGTCAGAGGAGCAAAACAATGAAAACACTGGAAGCGCCGGTTCCGTTACATGGGTCGACACCTTCAGCGCCTGACGGAACCCATTGACTTGAATGCAGCATGCTGCCCTATTGTTTTTGGTATTTTCAACCAGAACTGTGACAGAGGCCCCTAAAGGAGCCTCCAACGCAGATGTGAACAGGCCCTAAGCCATTCGGCCATTCCATGGGCTGGCAAGTCCGAAGATTGGGCAGATGAATTCTCTCATGGTTCTGAAGGCCCTATTACACCGGCCGATTTTGGCTGTTGCAGCGAGCGCCGATCAACGAAACAGCTCGTTGATCTGCGCTCGCTTTCTACTGTCACACGGAGCTATGGATGGAGACGAGCGCTCGTTACTCCGATCGCTCGTCCCCATACATTTCTATCATGTCGGCAGCGCGTCTTCCTGTTTACACATGTGCTGCCGACATGATAATATTTAACTTTTTTAAAACGATACGATCAGCAGATGATTGAGCGTTTGCTCGTTCATCTGCTGATCGTTCCCCTGTTTACACAGAGCAATTATCGGCAATGAGCGTTCTATGAACGATCGCTTGCCCGATAATCGCCCAGTGTAAAACCCCCTTTACTCCAATAAATCTCAAGAAAACCTAAACTAAACAAAAGAAGAACAATATCATATAAAATCATCAAAAACCTCAGCGTGTGTAAGTCTCAGAATAGTTGACCCATGGAAGTCAGGAGCCTTATGAATAATGAAGTCCCGCTTGACTATTTAGCTTCGGCTACAGCGCTGGTCTGAGAGCAGAAATAAATTGGATTATGATCTTTTCATACACCCGGCAGGAGGACGTCTCCGTGAAGCATCCGCTTTGATCTCGTTCCTCTCAAACCATTTTTTATATTGACCCACGACCACAAACTTCAGGGGCATCGCTTGTTAACTGGAGACGCTTTGTTCACAAGTTTGGACCTGAGAAATAATGTTCTCGTGCTATTTTTAAGGCACCTCGTTGTCGTCTTCGGTACCATCCCCTTTATCTCCGGTCCAGCTCTTTATGTCACAGATCGAATCGCCTTTCCAACCTACACAGAAATATCTGGCGCAGTAGCAAAGTGTTTATTTCAAGCAGTGACGTCCGCTTGGCGATGATCTCAATGGGAAGTGTCAGGTATTGTTCAGGGATCCAGTCATTCATGGTTCTAGATGACGCACTCTGCATTAGTTACCTCGTATTGACAGTAAGCTTTCCAAGGCTATGTAGAATATAGTTAGAAGATCTTTGCTTTTCCAACCTTTTTTTTTTATTATTGCTCAATTGCATCTAAAATAAGAAATAAAGCAGCTTTGAAAATAATTTTGATGAAAAATCTTCTACCGTTTTGTGTATGCAGCTCCCATGTAGTCTGATTTTACAGTTGGGTTACTATTCTCTTCCATCGGCCCCTCTTCTTCTGTGTAGATTAGCAAGAAGAGGGTGAAGAGTAACACGACTGTAGGATCAGACTTCATGCAGGGTTTGTTTGTAATCTGTAACCATGGAGATTAATTTCGGCATAGGAGCTGTAGACACAAAACGGTAAAATAATTATAAACCAGACTGTTGGCGTCAATAGTCTAAATACACCCACATCTGTGTTTTTAACATGCAGTACTGCTTTTCAGAAGGGAACCGTTCAATCGAAGTTTTTTATTTATAGGGGTTTTCCCGTTTGCTATCTCCATCGGTCCCGTAGAATTGAATGGGAGCGCCAAAGGCATGCTGACCGCCGATTTATTAAACGGGGGACATTGGACCCCCATTCTCATGAACGGTGGGGTCTAAACAGTGGGGCCCCCAGCGTTTAGACCTTAATCACCTACCCAGCGGATGGGGGGTAAATGTCTACCTTGGCACAGCCACGTTAACATTTAATCTTGACACAAGCCCTTTATCTCCTAACCACAGGATAGGTGGTAACATGCTGATTTCGTGGGGGTCCGACCGCTGGGACCCCCACTTATCACGAGAACGTGGGTCCCGTTCCTCCAAATGAACTCAGCGTCAGGGCGCAGTCCCAGCGGTCAAGACTCTACCAATCAGCATGTTTTTTTTATCACCCATCCTGCAGTTAGGAGAGAACTTTAAATCTTGAGACGACAACTTTAAGGACCAGATTTCTCATTAAAAGAGGGGAATGTTACATGTAAACCCAGACGTAATGTGGATTGGTGGAGCATGACACAGGTGATGAGACTAACGTGTATATTATTCATGTCCCCTTTCTAGGGCTATCCTGGACAGCCTCAGGGCGGCGGTTATATGGTTCATGGTATACCTCAGGTGCATCCCCAGGCACTTTCTCAAGGATACAGCATGAACCCTGATCAAATAGGCCCCCTGAGAACACTACCACCAAACATCAACTCAACAGTGACCACCCAAGCCGCTCAAACGCCATATTTGAGGTACTCTACTTGCGTCTCTCGTCTATAGATAAAGATATCCATTTAATATCGGTTATCAAAATATTTTTCTTTATTTTATTTGCAGCACCGGACATGATGCGGGTTCTAATCCTCCTCCATATTCACATTACGGCCAGCCAATGGGAATGTCTGCCGATATGTCAGCCTATCAGAACACTACGTCTTCATTGCCTCCAGGACCTGGATACACAATGGCTGCTCCTTTACACTCTATCCCTCAACAAGCCCAAAATTACTACCAGCAGCCCCTGCTCTGAGACTGTAACCCTTAAAGACCTCTGTACTTCTAACCTTGTGTGTGTCAGTCACAAGTCTCTTAAAGGAAAA
Source organism: Rhinoderma darwinii (assembly GCF_050947455.1). NCBI lineage: Eukaryota > Metazoa > Chordata > Amphibia > Anura > Rhinodermatidae > Rhinoderma > Rhinoderma darwinii. The sequence goes on along the minus strand of NC_134692.1, from coordinate 21,707,317 downwards.
CTCCACTTTCTAACAACATTTTACAACATTCCACAGTTTAGCGTTACACAAAAAGTGGAGTCACTTTGCAAATACATTGCCTTACATTTGTTTTACTGATCGTTACATGTATTATTCAATAGCTTGTTTCCGGTCACTGGAGAGCAGTGCATTGTGGGTGTTCAGATAATTAAATTAATTAAGTTAATTAAGGTGGTGCGAAAATTGAGAAAAGCATGGGTGCTTTCTTCCAGAAACAGCACCACACCTGTTCATGGCTTGTGTCCGGTTTTGCAGCTCCGCTCCATTAAAATGAATAGGGCTGAGCTGCAATACCACACAGCACCAGCAATGGCACTGTTTTGTTTTTTTGTTGTTGAGAAAGCAGCCATGTTTTGTACAGCCCCTTTATGTCACATGACTGACTGCAGATTGGAGATCAGCTTCTGTCTGTTTCTAACGGCAACCAGCAGCTATTCGATGTTACGGAGAAAAAGTTAGGATGTAACGTGTAATCAGTGCAAAATGAATAAAACAAGTATTTGCAAAGTTACTCAACTCATTATGTAGATTTAAACTGACCTGTTGTGTAAAGAGGAAGGGCACTTTAAGTCACCGCTCCACAAAAACGGTTTTATACGTAATAGATCAGAGTATCGTTTTTGTAAAACCTGACCATGATCGTCTTGAGATTCCAACAATCCGTACCGCTTACGCTCCTTCCTGCCAGACTGCCTGTGTTCAGTTGCAGCGCCTCCTATGACTATTAGGTTGATATAGCGCTCCCTTTTACTGAACGGCTCCAGCTGCATCAGGTTATGTAGTCATTAACAGAGCAGAATTTTGCCAACCGGTCCAATTAAGACGACTTAAAAATAGCCAAAGCTTTTATGTAGCGCGTTTATAAAGCGGAAAGACCTAAAAGGTAACCAGTTCTAATTCTTCTGCCGTTTTTTTCCCTGTGTCTTAAAACAATGGTAACACACACCCCATGAAGTCTTATTCACTCTGTTCTAGCTCGGAAAAATATCTTGCTTGCTTTTTTTAAAAAGAGACCTGTTATCATGCCCAAGTAGATGCCCTGATGATACAGGAATAGTGGGGGCATTTGTGCTTATAAAGCCTCCGAATGTGCTGATCAGAGGGCTTGCCCATACCTTCTATATCTATGCCCCTTCCTCTGTAAGCTGCTTACCCAATCAGCTGAGCATAAGGGGGATCACATGACACACTTCTCTTTAGCCTTTACACCGGTGAAACGCCAAAATCCCTCTCCCTATTAGTGCTTTAAAGGGAACCTGTCATAAAGTAGTGACAGACATGCTGATATCCGTTTAAAAAAATATATATATTTTGTACTCGCACAGTGAACGTTGCAACGCGATGCCGAGCGGTGTGGGCAAGGAGTCCGAAGTACGAGGCTTTTGCATATATGTCGGACTCCTTGCCCACAGTGCTCGGCCTCGTGCTGCAGCATTTCCTGTGAGTTCACGGACAGAAAATTAAATCGCTGAAATCAGACCTGAAAGGTTCCCTTTAAGGGTCATTAAAAAGTTGCAATTTTCCCACAGGTTCTCTTTAATGGGGTTGTCCAGGACCTAAAAAAATATTTTTTTTTTTCCCAGGAAAATTACCACTCTTATCCGTGAGCTGAGTTTGGTATTGCAGCTCAGCCCTATTCACTTGAATGGAGCGGAGCTGCACTACCTGACACAGCCCATGAACAAGAGTGGCGCTGTTTCTGAAAATAAAGCAGATCTTTTTTTACATTTTTCACAACTCCTTTAAGGCTGGGGCTCCATAGCGACTTATCTCATGGGATGTGTTGCGATACGATTTCACTATGGGAGAATAATTACATGTGATTTGCATTTGTTGCGATAAATAGTTTGGCAGTCACATGAAATCGCATGTACACGTGTATTCGTGCCCATCCTATAGAAATACATTAGAATTTGTGGAGCCCTTTCCTAAAAGGGACCTGGTCCACTATAAGGTCACATTCCCAAATTGATAGTTGAATAGGATTGTAAAGCATTTTTAGATATTTTACAGGGATATCATTTTCTGCACAATGAGGGGGTTGATGAAAAATAGGAGCTGAGAAGCGAGATGGTTACTTGCTCAAGGTCTGTTTTCATGAATGAGTCACAAATGCTTGAGAGCTGTGAAATTTCTGCTGAATAAATAAGTGGGAAACATGCACAAACCGTTTGCTGATACAAAAACTTGTAAAACATTTTTTTAAATAGATCTATTAGGTTATCACTGGGGCCCTATCTGATACAGTTGGGGCAGCTGAGATCGGAAATATATATTTTAATTAGATTTCCTGCAGTCTTTTATTGTAAAAATCCAGGAAGACACGGACTGTCAGCCAGGCTCCTCGCCTGCACCCAGACAGCCAGGCTCCTCGCCTGCACCCAGACAGCCAGGCTCCTCGCCTGCACCCAGACAGCCAGGCTCCTCGCCTGCACCCAGACAGCCAGGCTCCTCGCCTGCACCCAGACAGCCAGGCTCCTCGCCTGCACCCAGACAGCCAGGCTCCTCGCCTGCACCCAGACAGCCAGGCTCCTCGCCTGCACCCAGACAGCCAGGCTCCTCGCCTGCACCCAGACAGCCAGGCTCCTCGCCTGCACCCAGACAGCCAGGCTCCTCGCCTGCACCCAGACAGCCAGGCTCCTCGCCTGCACCCAGACAGCCAGGCTCCTCGCCTGCACCCAGACAGCCAGGCTCCTCGCCTGTTAGGCTGCACCCAGACAGCCAGGCTCCTCGCCTGTTAGGCTGCACCCACCCTCAGTCAGCCAGGCTCCTTCCACCCTCCCAGAATGATAGACTGCTGAATGTGCGAGGGGTAAGTTGGACACGTCTTGAGTCCATACAGGATATCTGGCTTTCTACACTGGAATACTGCAGCAAATCCTATTAAATTATATATACACCCAGCTCTATCCTATGCTGCCCCCCCCCCCCCCCAATATGGCAGCATAAGTAACCAGAGACTTAAAATTTTGACATGTTCTGACTATAACTGCAATTTTGTGATGGAGGGTGCAGTCTGGTGATGGAGGGTGCAGTCTGATGCTTAGAGTCTTTGACATGATTTGAGTTTTCCCTCCTTTCTCATTTTCAGCCCATTCCATTAGAAGGGATTTGGAAAAGTTTAGTAACAGTCGCGCTGCTGCTTTTGTTCCCATTCATGTCTAAGTAGTCAGCAGCAGCTGTCGCACCATCCTGCAACTTGGTGCATTTCTATGGGATGTTCATTCCCCCCATGTAATAAAAAAAGAACAATACAGTTCAACAAAAAATGATTCTTTCCTTTTTTTTTTGTCCTTTTGCATATCATGCCCCAGGTTAGTTGCCACAGGTCATTGTTGGGATCTCCAATATACTGCACCCTAAAATAAAAGTCAGCCACTTTGAATGCAGTTATACAGGGAGGGGGGAGGGGTGTATCCCAATATAACCAAGCACAATCGCCTTTCAATAATCTGGGAAAACTGAGTGACAAACCCCATGTATTTCACTTAATTTACCCATAAACAGATACAAGAATAATCAGTTTAATTCAAAATTCACAGAAAATTACGCCTCAAGGAATTATCTCGAGTCCTATATATATATATTATGGTGAAATGCTCTTTAACCTTATTTTAAAACAATTATTTTTATCTAGATTTGCTCCCATCAGCTTTCTCACTTTATAAGGGAATTTTTTTTTACCAGAAACAGCGCCACTCTTCTCTATGGGCCGTGTCTGGTATTGCAGCACTTAAGCATAGGAGGTGAGTGAACAAGTGTGGCGCTGTTTCTGGGAAAATTCACCTACTTTCTTTTTTATAATCTTATGCCACCCCTTTAAAGGCAAAAAATGCGAAACAAAAGCCACACAGATACCTTAAATCCGACATCTCTTTTGTAGTTTAGACATAGTCATTTCATAGCGGTCGGGTGGGGGCGCTTAGATAGCAGTTCCTCCCTTTTCTGGAAGGTACTGCAGTAAGCAAGGGCTTTTACATTGCCTCCTGCTGAAGATAGGACGGGGGCTCTTCCTCCAGTCCTCACTAGGTGTGGGATCTACCACCACCAGATCTCTGGACTGTCATGTATTTGCCCTCCAGTCAAAAAGCTAAACTTTTTGCTGATACAAAATCATTTTTGTACTGCACGGAAACGTTTGTATCCAGGAGTCATTGTCATATCCGTTTTTATGGAGACGAATCTGTTTTTTATGTAACATTTGTAAGCTCCGTCCCTCCCGATACTCAGGCCGCTGGATTTCAGATGCTGACTTGGTACAGGACGCAGCAGAATGTTATCTGGACGTTGCCGTCTATCACATTTCTCATTATCTTTTGCTAACGATTTGGATGAATGTGGCGAGCGAGACTGACGCAGAAAACCGCACCTTAACAAAAAAGAAAAATGGTCAGGAAAGTGCCTCCATTACATGTGCAGAGCAGAGGCAGCCAATTTGTTAGAATTTATGTGAATTTCCACCTTCAGAGCGACTTTAAGTATTAGGGAATTGTAGTATAAGCAATTCCCTAAAAAAATCCAATTGCCCCAATCACTCCCTACAAGTGGTAGACATTGGGGTAATAGGGGCAAGCAATCAAATTCCTTGCAACCGCGTGGCTGGAAGCACAATTCAAGTCACATACAGATGTAGCCAAGTTTATCTTGACTCATAACTTGCTGCGGCGTGATGTCACACGACAAAAGTCAAGTGAGATTTGCTTGATACTGTATTTAGTACTTTAAGGGTATGTTCACACGAGGGTGTCCGTTACGGCTGAAATTACGGGGATGTTTCAGCCTGAAAACATCCCCGTAATTTCAGCCGTACCGGCATGTGCAGGCGCTTGAACGCCGCGTCAATTACGGCCGTAATTAGCGCTGCTATTCATTGGAGTCAATGAATAGCGGCTCCAATTACGGCCAAAGAAGTGACAGGTCACTTCTACGCGGGCGTCTATTTACGCGCTGTCATTTGACAGCGGCGCGTAAATTATGCCGCGTGTGAACAGACAAACGTCTGCCCATTGCTTTCAATGGGCAGATGTTTGTCAGCGCTATTGAGGCGCTATTTTCGGACGTAATTCGGGGCAAAAACGCCCGAACTACGTCCGTAAATAGGCCGTGTGAACATACCCTAAAAGTCAAGGTAAAGATGGCTACATCTGTATACCGCTCATGTATTCTACCAATGGAGAGAGCAGAGGGGGCTATAAGACCACCTATTCTGACCCTGAAGCGCAATCATTGGGAATGTGGTCTCCCTGATCAATCCCGAACTACTAATACAATATATTAGAAAATTGCCAATAGTGCAATTCCCCAATATACAGTATAAGTGAATAGCGGGGACTGTGGTATCCCGGAGGGATTTAGAACATTGGTTCACGATATGGCCACCTCCACAGTATATAGAAGAGGATAATTTTTACGGATTGGAAATTTACTTTCCCGCCCCCTTTTTTTTTTTTTTACAGTAGGGGTCATCGTTTTCCGAGTTATGTGACCGGTCACACAAGTTATATTGTTTTATCGCCCCTTATATTCTTTACTTTCCTGATTCGTCGCTGTCCTGCCTAAATCCAATGTCAAAGGGACAAATAAAAAAAACCGGCCGGCGCAGACCTGTAATTGAGACGTTGGCGAGTCTCATGTCCTGCCGGGCGTCATGTTTGAGATCGAATTGATGTTGTTTGATTGCATTAATAGATGACCTAGTTTATGATATATAAAATGTATAAATAGTGTATATAGACCAAAGCGGTGAACCGTGTGCCACTGTTGATGAACTTCAAGCATTGGGGCATGCTGATACTTGTAGTTCGACAGCAGCTCGAAAGACACTTATGTCTTAAATAGACAAATGTCTATCTGAAATTTTATATACATTTACCCTATGTAAACCATTTCTCTTTGGGCAGAGGGTACTACGCTTAAGGCCCGTTTCATATGAGCGTAATACGTGTGCAAATCCCTGGCCCGACCGCGGGTCTGATGACCCAAACTAAGCGGCTAGGCCAGGATTTGTGGTCATAATACGCTGGTGTGAAGCTGGCCTAAGTTTGTATATATACGGCACCATTGTGATGTCATGGAGGGGGAGGGGTGCCGGAAGATAATGTTTAACTTGTAATCATATCACATTATTTGGAAGATACTATGTAGATAGTGTAATAATTATTTTATTCTTTGCTATGGCTTTACAAAAAGGTTTCATGGTGTTCATAGATGTTTTGCTTATTCTTTCCTCCTTGCACAATACTAAATTGTTATATTTATTTTCAGGATCGTTACCAATAAAAAAAAAAAAATTCTGTCTGTTTTTTTTCTTTTTATGAACGATGACAGTAAATGTTGCAATGTCAAAGAAATAAAATCCGTAATACGCAATTTTTGGAAAGTTCACACGTAGCGTAAATGCTGCCGATTTTTCTCAATGGATTTTTTTGCGGAAAATCCGCAGCAGAATACAGTAGCAGCAGAGGGGATGAGATTTGAACAAATCCCATCCACACGTTGTGTAAATGGTGAGCAGAAAAAACTCCTCTGTTTTTTATTCCGCAGCATGTCAATTGTATTTGCGTAATCGCTGCTAATGTGTTGCGGGTTTTCTCCATTGAATTCAATGGGAGGTAAAACCCGCAACAAATAGCAGATGTTGCAATTTTTCCGCCGCAAAAATCGCAACTCAGAAAAACAAACAGACTAAGGGTATGTTCACACGGCCAAATTTCAGACGTATACGAGGCGTATTATGCCTCGTTTTACGTCTGAAAATAGGGCTCCAATACGTCGGCAAACATCTGCCCATTCATCTGAATGGGTTTGCCGACGTACTGTGCAGACGACCTGTCATTTACGCGTCGTCGTTTGACAGCTGTCAAACGACGACGCGTAAAAATACAGCCTCGTCAAAAGAAGTGCAGGACACTTCTTTGGACGTTTTTGGAGCTGTTTTCTCATAGACTCCAATGAAAACAGCTCCAAAAACGCCGCGAAAAATGCGAGTTGGTAAAAAAAACGTCTGAAAAGCAGGGTCTGTTTTCCCTTGAAAACAGCTCTGGATTTTCAGACGTTTTTGTTGACTACGTGTGAACATACCCTTATACTTACCCAGAATTCTGTGCATCTTCGTCCAGGCTGGCCTCCTGGGATGACGTTTCATCGGTCACATGGGATGAAATGTCATCCCAGGAGTCCGGTCTGCAGGACATCAGAGTATGTTTTTTGTTTTGTTTTAAACTTGCAGTTTTCCGCAGCGGACATTACAGCCGGAAAACTGCACCACAACTTGGTATGGTTTTTGGGCCGGAATTCCCTGCAGCATATCTGCCCTGTGTGAACATATCCTTATAGTAAAATGTCTTTAATCTGACATCAATGGGACCTGATAGGTGCCAGATTAGCAAATATTCTGGTCATAGAAAAGTATATAAACCTCGTAAAGGATAGAGAACCTTGAGGTGGGTGTCCTAAGAAATAAAATCGGCTACTATAACGTAATGGGTTCTCTCAGTCTTCTGCGTCTGGTCCACATTATATTCCACATTATATTGCTGTCAGACTTTCTAGAGTATCTATGATTTTTCTCCTGGACATCCATGTGATAGAAGTTTAAAAATAGATAATGGGATTACAACTGTTATCCTTCACATCCAATCTTCTGAAGAGAAATAGGGGACTATATTAAGACTGGCGTTTCATATGTCAATCTTAATTTCAAGAATGTTGGAGTAAAATGGGCCTAATTTATTAAGAGGCGCACTCCTCTTCTCTGGCTGTCCAAGCGTTGGAGAGTCAAATCTATGCCAGATGCGAGTGCCGTAGATTTGCGCCATAATTTATCGGGCTGCAGTTAGCCACACCTCTTTTGTCAGACCATGCCTTTTTTAAATGTAACCCGTCAGCAGTTTTGTGTTCTCAAAACTGCTGACAGGGTGACATAGGGAAAGAGGAGGGAATTTTAAAGTTACCTTTTATTCAAAACGGGATTTGATTCCCCCGGTGTACATATCGCTAGTGCCACCGAGGCGGGAATTGATGTGCAAGTGCTTTTGTAAGCACCACCCCTCTGCTCTGAGTGATCGTTCTAGCTGTCCACTCATTGGCTGCTAAAGCAGTCACTCAGAGCAGAGTGTGGCACTTGCGATTGCCGCGCCGGGGCAATCAAACGTCAGTTTTTCGGTCAGGCAACTTGCATGACTGAGAAATGCCCTCCCCTATATCATCCTGTCAGCAGTTTTGAGTCCTTTAAAAACCGTGTAGGGCGTGGTGTGCAACTGAAAAAAGAAGCAATTTTTAGCGCAAAACAATCGTGCTGTAAAATTTTTGCTTCCTTTTTTTTTTTTAATGCCCTAAGCAGCGTAAACCTGATAATAAAAGCACCACATAGAGTTAAATGGTAAGATTGTAGCTGCCTGCAGACACCACTAGGGGGAGCTTACTGTTTATACATTGAACTCAATAATAACACAGTAGGCAGTAAACTCCCCCTAGTGGTGACTACATGTAGACAGAATTATAATTTTTGGGATGGGGAAGGAGTTGTATGGTCTAAAAAAAAGAAAAGATTGTGTTTGTATCTCTACTATGACTCTCCTTTTTATACTGGGAAAATAAAAGTTTATATAAAAAAAAGACTGAATTATATTATGTAACTGTCTATGCAGGGGATTTGGCGCTCTGTATCAGAGGAATGGAGCTCTGATGGCTATAAAGATATATTAAGAAATTAGCACAGAATGTTGGACCTAAAAACGACATTATATTAAAAAGGTGGACAATCACTTTAAAGAGGCTCTGTCACCAGATTTTGCAACCCCTATCTGCTATTGCAGCAGATAGGCGCTGCAATGTAGATTACAGTAACGTTTTTATTTTTAAAAAACGAGCATTTTTGGCCAAGTTATGACCATTTTTGTAGTTATGCAAATGAGGCTTGCAAAAGTCCAAGTGGGTGTGTTTAAAAATCCAAGTGGGCGTGTATTATGTGCGTACATCGGGGCGTGTTTACTACTTTTACTAGCTGGGCGCTCTGAAGAGAAGTATCATCCACTTCTCTTCAGAACGCCCAGCTTCTGACAGTGCAGATCTGTGACGTCACTCACAGGTCCTGCATCGTGACGGCCACATCGGCACCAGCGGCTACAGTTGATTCTGCAGCAGCATCAGCGTTTGCAGGTAAGTAGCTACATCGACTTACCTGCTAACGCCGATGCTGCTGCAGAATCAACTGAAGCCTCTGGTGCCGATGTGTCCTCGCTCGTCTGACACGATGCAGGACCTGTGAGTGACGTCACAGCGTGATCTCTCGAGAACACGCTGTGTCTGCACTGCCAGAAGCTGGGCGTTCTGAAGAGAAGTGGATGATACTTCTCGTCAGAACGCCCAGCTAGTAAAAGTAGTAAAAACGCCCCGATGTAACACACATAATACACGCCCACTTGGACTTTTGCAAGCCTCATTTGCATAACTACAAAAGTGGTCATAACTTGGCCAAAAATGCTTGTTTTTTAAAAATAAAAACGTTACTGTAATCTACATTGCATCGCCGATCTGCTGCAATAGCAGATAGGGGCTGCAAAATCTGGTGACAGAGCCTCTTTAAGAAGAAACTTTAACTTTCAGCCAACTATCGTAATAAAATGGAAAATGATTAAAGGTATTTCAACTCCTAATGAAACTTTCACTTCAAAGTCAGTTTTGCCAGGAGCGTTTTGACTCCGCGTTTGGTTTCCACACAGAACTCCCTTGGCGAGAGAGCTAATGGAAAACTTTCCTCTTGCTTAGATTTTCTGCATTTAAAGGAAAATTCCACCTTAATGCATATGTCAAGCCAAAAATAGAAACGTAACTGCTCCCGAATCCTAATCTATCTGCCCATCCACATTAGTCAGAACTCGGCCGAACCTGCAGATGAACTTACAGTATAAAGTGTATGGGGGGCCACCAGACTCTTCCCCAAATATCAGAACTCGGGAGGTATGTAAACAGGGCTGTGTGCTGTGCTACGCTGTTTCTGTAACTTCCATCATAATTACAGAATAGTGTAGCTAAGCGAGCCCAGCTGTATTGGGAGTCCTGAACGCCTTAACAGGGATTCCCCGTCTGGATGTGGCGGCCAACTCACCAGGTGGGAACAGGGTTGGGAGACCCATGATCTTGAGATAGGTGTGGGACCCAAGTCTATCAGACATTTACGGCATATCCTATGGATATACCATAAATATCTGACATGGAAATACCCCTTTACCTGTGTGCCATCTCTCTTTTGTAAGCTTAGCCTTCTTTAGTTTTTGAAATGGGATAAAGCTACTTCCTGTCAGCCATATTCTCTCCCATGGGTCTAATATCTTTGTCAATGAGCCAAGCACAGAGCCAGTATTTACATGGCAGTCCCATGTAGACTGCTCTAGAGACACAATATGTAAATTTATCTCTATACACATAGCTTGTCTACTTCCTGTCAGCCATATTGGCTCCTATGGAACTAATATTTTTGTCAGATGGCCAAGCACAGAGCCAGCCCTCATTTAAAGAAATACATTCTATGTAAATTGATATCTATGGACATAGCTTGCCTATATTGCCCATGGCATATCAATCCTTTCCTTATCCTCCACAGATAAAGGGTCAGCTCTCAGGAAATCGACATTTAACAGACCCCCATATTTTAAGCGTATCTACTGCTCGCTCCATTCAACCACTCCATTACGTCCTCAAGACTATGCATATTCATCTCCTGAAAGGAACACTAAACCTAAACATTGTTTTTATTTTTATTCACTATGTATGAATTCAGTCTATTGTTACCTGTTATCAGCCATTTCCATCTAGATTGAGGCTGACTTTGGGATGACTGACAAGAAATCTAGAAAAAACCCTACTCCCGGATCACTACTTTAGCTCACATACCTCCATAAGCATTTATATAACATTTATATAATATTATCAGCTGTTTTTATATTATATAAGCTGTCGTGAGACTCCTTTAAGTTTTCCATAAAGGAAAGTAAGCAATGAAATTGTCCTACTTACGATAAAAAGGATGGTTGGATTCCAAATGTATTCTAGGAACAGTGACAGTGCAAGAACATCAAGGTACCAATTATCTGGCTGCCTCCCAAGACTTTGTTGGTGCAGTATTAAGGATTTCAAGAGTCTTAGCAAAGAACAAGACTCTGTTACATGGAGAAGGCTGCAGTTCGGTATCAGTGTAGACTGTGTTTAAAAAAGTACAACATTAGGGCATGAATATTGATGCATAGAGACATATGGCAATGCCTTTTGCAAAGCGACTGACAGTAGTTTCTAAAATAGTCCACAGATCCCTGGAGTGTTCATTAGGAATCATGAAAAACCGAGCAAGTCAAATGTAAGCAGCACTAAAAAGGTCGGAGAAGTCTTACAATCCCAAAAAAGAATGAGAAGAAACATCTCCTTTGGGTCATCATAGGTTAATTCACATCTTCTCAGCTAAGGCAGGTCTTGGGAGAATCAGCAGCCTATCAGAGTCTTATGTAAAATCTACATTTCAAGACTGCCAGTCTAGCTCACTCTTCCTGGAAGACCTTGAGAGGTAGGTCACAGCTAGCAAGCACCTTTACTACTGCCAGGCTGGAGAAGAAGGGTGAATACCTCTGGGTGGATGGACTGAGGACTTACTACTGATCTGCACAGACTTTGCAGAAGCATCGGTGACACACTCAGGCTTAGCAGTCAGTTCTCTGCTCTCTGATGCTGTGTTTGGAGCGGAGGTGATGAAGATGCCAGCTCTGTAGAAGACATGATGATGATGGAGGACTAGCGGGACCTTGCACAAGAGGGCGGATGAGCTTTGGTCATCTTGGATGGTCATCTTCCTTCACCCCGCCTGAGAGGATATGTTCTTGTAGACATGTCCAGGAATTCCTACCCAAAAAACGGAATAACTGAAGCACTGCACACTCCGATCTTCCAGGTACAACTATCCTCAGTCTCGGGATGTTTCTTGTCAAGTTGACCCATTGAACTATATGTGGAGGCAAGGGCAGAAAGCCAGGGGGTGGTATCTGTAGGTTGACCCTCATTTTCTGTAGTGTGGTTAGAGGATAGATGTTTCTTTATTAGATACTGTGTCATGGCTCTGAAGGTCTACTTGATCTTTTTGATGGTCTTCTTAGTTTACCGAAAGTTCTTCTGTTTATTCCATCGCTAAGGTCCGATTAGTTAGAAATATAAGAGATAATCAGATCCCAATGCAAGTCTAGTATCTAGAGATGGATGTTTGGTTTGGTTTTCAATGTACTTAGGGAGTTTCCCATTGTTGTTGAGGTATCAAGAGGAACAGCTTCAAGAAGAAGTAGACTGAAGAGATCGGATGGGAGTACCACCTCCACGAGCTTCATCCTAAGACAGGTAGGAGGTTGCTAATGATGATAATGATAATTATTGTATTATTACGAACTGTGAATGCACAAATGAAATATGTGAAATGTGTCTCCGTGTCCAAGAGTGATCCCCAGTGAATTAAATTATTTCGACTTCTAGGTCTTTTAACAAATTTAAGCATCTGTTCGTAACTTGTGCCATCATCTCCTTTCCATAATCCCTGTATTAATTCCCCACACTTGCTAACATTGCATGGCTTGTGGAGAATGGGATCCCTGCACAGGTTCTCACAACACATAAAGAATACAGCCAGCCTGGTCTGGGCCCCCTCTCTCCAGGGGGCCCCATAGCAGCTGCATATGCTGCCTGGCTGCCTCAATGGTACATACCCCCTAGACATAGAGTATGTAATAGTGCAAGCTTTATTAAAACGTTTGCCCAGTTATTTAATAGTTTTTTGGGGTACATGTGGGCTGTCATGTGGTCATTCCTTCCTTTTTGTAGAGGGTCATTCCAATGTGCACTAATCAAAGTAGGAACTGAAGACGCAGAAGTATGAACCTGTCACATTGAAGCACACTGTCAGCATAGAGCCGGATCAAGGTTGGTAGAGGCCCCATGGCAAAAAATTTGGTTGTGGCACCTCCACAGTAGCAAAACTTCTCCTCCACTTTAGAGTTAAACGTAGGCTGTGACGGATGCCATGCAGTGGCATCTGTCACCATAGACTATAATGGTATCTGTTTAAAGTATAAGTCATGAGAATCTATTGAAAAGCCCATGGCATATGCCATACCGTGGCATATGTCACTCATAGGCTCTTATGTTAAAAAAAAATGTATATACCCCTTGCCACATTCCGACGTGCCTGTATATGAAGGTGATTGCACGGGCAAAGAATCTGGATCCACGTGATCACCGCAGAAGCCCAGCTATCACTGACTAACAAAGGACCCCAGGCCTGCCAGAGGCACGGCCTAATAGGCTGCCTGTCAGTTTTACTCTGACAGGCAGTGAAAAAAATGATTAAATACAAGTTTACTAAAACATCAAAATTTCTACAACATAAAAAAAGTGCACAGTAAAAAAAATATAATAAAAAACATTTTTACATAAAAAGTGGTTACATTTTGTAGAAATTGTGTAAAAAAAAATCATAAATAAAAAGACACATGTATGATATCGTTAAAATGTATTTAAACCGCATGAACGCTGTACAAACAAAACAAAACGTCACAGTGAAATTGCTTTTTTTTTCCATTCCACCGACAAAAAAAATAATAGAAGTTAAATCAATAAGTCCCATTTGCCCCATAATGGTACCAAAAAAAAAAATAAAAAAAATACACCTCGTCCCACAAAAACAAGCACATATATGGCTATAACAACGGAAAAATACAAAAGTTCTGGCTCTTGGAATGCGGCAATCCAAAAACAAATAATTTTTATTTGAAGTGTCATTATTGTGCAAAAGTAGTAAAACATAAAAAACTGTACATATTTGGTATTGACGTAATCGTAATGAGCCATAGAATAAAGTTAACACGTTATTTAAACCGCATGACGAACGCTGTACAAACATAGTGAACGTCTTAAATTTAAAATATTAAAACAATGCCGCCATATCTGTTTTTTTCATTTCCACCCCGCAAAAAAAGTTTGTAAGGCTATGTCAATAGAAGAATAAAAAAAGTTATAGCTCTTCGAATGTGATGATTAAAAAAAAAATGCTTGGTCATTAAGGGGTTAAGTGAGGGAGTAGAGAGGTAGTGCCTGTGTAAAATTATGTGTATTCTTCCTGGGTGACTGGGTGACTAAAGGACCAAATAGAGTTTTCTATATCCTTTAAAATTCCTGACTATGGTTACAACTTATTTTGTCCAGTTACAGTAGGAAGAGCAGCTATGAAGCACAAACTGCTGCTTTAACAAGTGAGCTACTGTGCAGACTTAGAGAGCGAGAACATGTATATTTTTACCATATGGGCATTGAGGCACTTTACATATATTGTGGGTTTTGCTTTTTAAATTGTATGTTCTGTATTTTAAGTTAGTTTTCTATTAATAAAAATTAACGCACTTCATTCTTCGAAGTTATTAACGCAACATAAACCGAGTCAGACGTCCTACTGAAATGAGCTCTCGTTATAATAACCGCATGTTACCTGGTAATTAGATGGGAACAGTCACAAGTTTAATGTTCTCTAGAGCAGAGGTTGGCAATCCGTCAATTGCAAACGATGGGTGTATTGCCGGCCGGTGTTGCGTAGATCGTTGGACTTCAGTCAGTGCTGCAAAATAAAAATCAATCTGCAGTACTGAGTGAGTCCCCCCTTTGCCTGTTGCCATAGAGCCACATCCATCCTCTGCACATAGTGTTGACGTACTGATGCTCATGCAGAGGAGCATTGGAAGGGGGCGAGCTTCACTGCTCCAGCGTCAGTGGTTGGCTGCATGATGGGAAAAGGCTGGACGACATGAGAAGGCGGGAGCCACGTAATGGGGTCCTACAAAAAAGGCACTTTGGGGGGCACTTTTATTAATGGGGGGCATTGTGTTGGAGCACTATTATAAATGGGATCATTGTGAGGGAGCACTATTACTAATAGGGCACACTAGAGAAGCATTTTTACGATTGAGGGCACTCTATGGGACACTGTTACTAGTGGGGGAGCACGATAACTAATAAGACATGTGGGGGACCTCTATTACTAATGGGGCACTTTGGGGAAGCTTTATTACTATTGGAGGCACTATTATTAATGTGGCACTCTGGGGGGAGAATTATCACTATTGGGAGCACCATATACTTGCCAAAATATTTTTTGGGGGACACTATGTGGCATTTTTTCTGTCAGGGGCACTATCAGCTTGGTACAATAATTTTTGGGGGACATTGTCTGTGACACTTTTGCTGTCAGGGACACTATTTGCTGTGCACAATTATATTTCAGGGCACTATGTGTGGCACTAATTACTGTAGGGTCATTATCTGTGTGGTAGTTGTATTTTCAGGGGGACTATCTGTATGGTACTAATATTTTTGCAGCAGGACACTATTTGGGGGCACTGGCTAGCACAGCAGGCACAGTATTAGGGGGTAGCAGAGGGTGACACTGTTAGGGCAATAGGATGAGGGGTTTATGTTGAGAAGGTGGGGAGGATGTCTGGATAGCAAATTCTGCAGAGACGAGTCATGGCTGGAAGAAGCATCAATGGTCGTCTGGGCCAGAAGGAGAAGATGCAGAAAGAAAATGTCTACATAAGAGAAGACGTTACCTGTGAGTCACTAGATGTAATTGTTGTTTTTTTACCTGTGACTGTGTCTAATCAGTACTGGATTCTCCTGTATGTCCTGTAGCGCTAAATTTAATTTATAAGCAATGTCCATCTAGGGACCGTGTTTTTTAAGGCCCTAGCAATGCCACTGATAACTTACACACCATTCCTCCCATGGCATGGTCACAATTCGGTACCAAGTAGATCTCAAGACCCTCCAAATTTTATCAGTAGATCTCCACTTCGCTAAGGTTGCTTACCCCTTCTCTAGAATATTGTAAAACTTTATACATACCTGTCCATTCAACAATCGGGAAAGCTTAAAATGTCCCTGTTACTTATTTAGAATAGAGGCAGCCATATTGTGGACAGGACCAATATTTACAAGAGTGCAAAATACAAATGAGGATCCAAAAAATAAAGATGTAGATATTCTCGGGATGAATTGGAACACCCATTGTGAGCCAGACCTTCTCCCGCAACATCAATGCCTGGCCTCACAAATGTTCTTCTGGATGAATGTTTACAAATTCCCACAGAGACACTCCAAAATCTTGTGGAAAGCCTTCCCAGGTGAGTGGAGACTGTTATAGCCGCAACAGTGGCCCAACTACATATGAATATCCATGGCTTTGGAATTGGATGTCCAACAAACTTATATAGGTGTGATGGTCAGGTATCCACATACTTTCGGCCATAGTGTGACTGGGCATTGTACACATCCTTCACATATATCATCCTTGCTGCATTGCTTTCCTATTCTATGCAGCCTGCACTCCTCAGACCCCTTGAACATGTGTTGATAAACGAATTGTGGTGCATTAGAGACTATTTACATGGTTCACTGACCGGTGGCATTGTGTAAGGTCTCCATTTAATATTGCTGCTTTGCAGTCCCCGGGCCTTGGGATTCAATCTGAACAGAATATTGCTCTAATGGGGATGTTATGACTTTCTTGAGAACATTATAGATCATGCATGATTTTTTTTTAAAGTATTATTATTTAAAGGAAGAAGTTTCTTTGTTGATACACTGCCTCTAATAAACAGAAAAACATTTTCCATTGCCACTTTAAAAATATAAACTGCAATGCTTTTGAGCTCATATTGGCAACTCAACCTGCGTAGATGTTATAAAGTATTTACAGAGGACATGTTAAATACTTGTATTCCACAAGAAATAACATTTCAGTAGCATCTTTCTTAAAAATTCAGTGTTGGCATCCCTCTTTTATTCCTCCTGGAAATGTATGACTAAACTGGGCGTTACCATTCCCCTTTTCAATAGAAAGTGGAACTACACAGGGTGACTCTTTCATCACCGATTGGACAGCTACAAAATTGATAAGGTTGAAAAAAAGACACTGGTCCATCAAGTCCAACCTATAATGTTAAATGTTAAAGGGTAACTAAAAGTTTAACAAACTTCTGAATTGTCATAGTGACATGTCAGAAGTTTTGATTGGTGGGGGTCAGAGCACTGAGACCCCTACCAATCACTAAAGGCAGAAGTGCTCGTGTGATCGCTCAGCCGCTTCGTGTCTGTTCGGCTTTTTCCGGAAATCAATGTATTGGAGTACGGGCTCAATGGAAAGGCTATGGGTCCGTACACCGTTACGGAAAAAGCCGAACAAAAACTAAGCTGCTCATCGATCACAGGAGTGCTTCTGCCTTTTAGTTTTAGCCATGTCACCGTGTGGTGAGATCTTTTTTCCTCTAGACGTAGAGGATGCCCCCTTGTCCTTGTTACGGGCCTAGGTGTAAAAAGATCATTAGAAAGATCTCTTTACTGTCCAGTTATATATTTGTACATTGTAATTAGATCGCCCCTAAGCCGTCTTTTTTTCTAAACTGAATAGCCCCAAGTTTGATAACCTTTCTTGGTACTGCAATCCGCCCATTCTCTTAATTATCTTGGTCGCCCTTCTTTGCACTCGTTCTTGTTCCGCCATCTCCTTATACAAAAGGTGCGCACAATTTAACACAATATTCCATGTGTGGTCTGACTAGTGATTTGTATAGAGGCAAAACTATGTTCTTGTCATGAGCATCTAAGCATCTTTTGATGCATCCCATGATTTTATTTTCCTTGGCAGCAGCTGCCTGGCACTGGTAGCTAAAGGTAAAAGTACTGTCCACCAATATCACCACGTGTTTTTCAGTAGTAGTTTTACCCAGTGTTTTACCATTTAATGCATAATTATAAAATCAGTTTCCTTGGCCCAAAGTGCATAGCCTTACAATTATCTACATTAAAATGAATTTGCCATTTCTCTGCCCAAACCTCCAACTTCCCCCAATCCCTCTGAATTATTAGAGTATCCGCCTCTGTGTTGATTACAGTTTCAAAGTGTGTAGGAACACATCCAATTGGCAAGGGAAATGGTCACACCCAGTTGTCAATTTATTCATACATTTCCAGGAGGAATAGCAGAGGAACGGCACTACGCAGAGTTAAAAAAAAAACAGATGCCCCAAAATTGGGGAATACAAATATGTACTAAAACAGACATGTCAAGAGAGATGACAGGTCCTCTCTAAAGAGCTTTTCCACCTAAAATTAAAAAATATCTCCTGTAAATATTAACCCTTGAATTCTTCTCTTCTCTCAAGTAGTAAAATTTCTAATTAACTGTTTTTCTAGTTATAACGGTTTCTGGAAAAGCTGAGCGACAACGACTGCCATTACAGGCCCCTCGGGTTGTCATGCAGATATCCTAGACATCTGCCTAGCTAAGATCCCCTTAGAATACACATAGGGGTCTCACAGCATAGTTGTCGAGAATTACATCCCCTACATCTTCTCTTCTACGGTATAAGACCTCATTCACATTTACATGTTAATTTCAGGTCTGGTATAGGATACGCTATACAGAACTGTATTACGCACCATATTGCAGTCAGTACAGTACCATTTTGCTGTCGTATAAGGCACTATACAAAAAGTGCCAAAATCAGAGCTTCTCTGGGGGAATCCGGTGCATTATATGGCATCTAATGGGACATACTTTGTATTAAAAACTATGCAGTACGTGAAAATATCCGTGCAGAATATCAACATTGCCTATAGAGTAACACTAGGTCTGTATTGTACACTTATTCCATATGGAATAAATACGGAACCAGCACATGCAAGTGTGAATAAGCCCTAATTGTCACAGTAGGACTGCAGTTCTAGTATTATACATTATATGAACCAGGAAGATCAGGATGGACAGAGATATTGGTAGGAAACTCCTGCATCGGATAGAATTGTGGGAGGACATGAGATGTCTTCGGGTATGTTCAAACGCAGTTTTTTCAGGCGTCTATCGGGGCGTAAACGCCTCTAAATATGCTAGTGAGACGCCATAAACAGCTTCCCATTTTAATCAATAGGAAAAACTGTGTTTTGTTCAGACAGGGCGGTCTTTTACGCCACAGTTTTAAAAAAACGGCGTGTAAAAAGAAGGAGCCTGTCACTTCTTGAGCCATTTTTGGAGCTGTTTTCCATAGGGTCAATTTAAAAAAAAATAAAAAAGCCTCAAAAAAACGTTTTCTGCTGCAAAAACGGCTGAAAATCAGAGTCTGTTTTCCCTTGAAAACAGCTTCACAATTTTCTGCCGTTTTTAATTGTGCGTGTGAACATAGCCTTAAAGAGCCCTTTAAATGTAACACCTATTAAAAAAATAGCTTGCACCAGCTTCTTATTCTTCTGACCTTAGACGCAGAGCTTTTACCGGTGAGAGCAATCACTACTAATCATTAGAAGGTTTTGCCCAAGGACATATATATATATATATATATATATATATATATATATATATATGGGAGTGCGGTGTCGCTCATTCTTGATGATGTCCCAATCTCTATTTTTAGGATATTGGTTGGGGGCCACAATTCACTGCGCACAGTGGTCAGAATGACAATTAGGTTATATTAATTTTTTCTTAGAAAATTATATTTTTTCCTCCTTGGATATTCTTGCAGATTCTATTAAGATTTGCTTGTAGGAATAATCCCCCGTAGGCGCAATCTCACTATGTTCCTATGTATGGGTTAAGAAAATCGTGGCTGCTATCTTCCAGAAACAGCACCACTCTTGTCCATTGGCTGTGTGTGGTATTGCAGCTCTACCCCATTCAAGTAGTTGTGGTTGAGCTGCAATACCAGTCACAACCAATGGATAAGAGTGGCGATGTTTCTGGAAGAAAGCAGTCATGTTTTTCTGTTTCCACGCAAACCCTTCTGTATTCCACCTAATGAACATAACATACATTTCCAAGCATACATTGCATGAGAAGCAATTGCCTAATACAATTTTAAATGACCACAATCTTCATGCTGGGTGCATTTTCTCCATAGATGGCAGTCTGTAGTCTGCTGACAGGTCTGCATTGAGGTTTTCCCTACATGTTTTAGATTTAGCTAATGGGAGCATTTCCAATAAAATATTGGGCGATTGCTATTTATGCTATTGAAAGTGTCTCCAATCTATTGCTTTATTCTAATGTCAGGCTCCACATTTGAAGCCAGAGCAACTAATTCGCATCTCGTAACCTAATAAGAACTGTTTCGCCATGACCAAAGCAAAGACGCCAATTATGCACCTGTATTCTGTATGGGGAGAGCACATGGCCGTCGTGAGGTCATGAGTCTGCTCAACTTTTACCCAATATTCAAATTTTCTGAGAGACTAAATTTTGGGTTTTCATTAACTGTTAGCCATAATTATTAACATTAAGGGTATGTTCACACGGCTTATTTTTGGCGGTTTTTCGGGCCGTAAGCGGCCGAAAAATACAAAGCAAAATGCCTCCAAACATCTGCCCATTGATTTCAATGGGAAAAACGGTGTTCTGTTCCGAAGGGGCCGTTTTTTTACGCGTCCGTTTTTAAAAATGGCCGCGTAAAAAAACGCCCGCGGAAAAGAATTGCATGTCACTTCTGGAGCGGTTTTTCAATGATCTATAGAAAAACAGCTCCAAAAACAGCCGTAAAAAGCACCGCAAAAAAAGCGAGTTTGCTTAAAAAAACGACTGAAAATCAGGAGCTGTTTTCCCTTGAAAACAACTCTGTATTTCCAGAGGTTTTTTTAGAAGCGTGTGAACATACCCTCAAAGAAAAAAATGCTGGAAATAGATCCCTCTGTGTGTAATGAATCTATAGAATATATGAGTTTCACTTTTTGAATTGAATTACTGAAATAAATTAACTTTTTGATGATATTCAAATTAATTGAGAAGGAACATATTCTTAGGTTGGGTTCCCACAGTGCAGATTTCGCCAGCGGTTTTATTTATTTTTTTAGCCAAAACCAGGATTAGAACCTGAACAGAAGAAATATTTTTTTTTTTAAAAAAAAAAGGCCCTATAGGTCTGCTGTACTGGATCCAATTCTGGTTTTGGCTAAAAAAAAAAAAAAAAATGCATGCAAAATCTGCAGCAAATCTGCACTGTGGGGACCTAACCTTAGTCTTCCCGCTTCTGAGTCGGGTCCCCTTCAGCTCCGGTCATAACGCTGGGTCCTCAAACTTCCTTTTCAGCGTTAGGATTTACACTGAATAGGAAGTTACAGGACCCAGCGCTGCGCTGCGCCCAGAGCCGATGAGGACCCAATTCAGGAGCGGGGAGAGTAAGTATATATCTAAAGCCTTCACACATCAGGGTCCCGCCCGAGCCCGAGTGTCGACCGATAAAATCGGCCGTTTTTCCCGGCCAGTTTGCATTCGTTTTGCATCCGTTCCGGGCTGGGGCATATCTGGACAGTGACATCAGGGGCAACTCCTGAAGGGGAATCCCCATGTGTGCGGGGATTCTGCTTCAGGAGTTTCCCCTGATGTCACTGGCCAGATATGGACAGAGACATCAAGCGCTCTGTCCAGGAGCGGAATCCCCGAACACATGGGGATTCCGCTCCTTCAGGGAGCTAAAGTGGGGCTAGCACACAGCAGAGCAGGGAGATACCTCCCTGCTCTGCTATAGTGGCGTCACAACAGTAGTAGCAGCAGCAGCAGCAGCAGCTGCTAGCGGCGCCATCGGCCACGGAAGGTGTCGCCAGGCCAGGGCGCTTTTAAAACAAGCAGGGGAAGGGAGCCAGTGCAGTGCTCCCTTCCACCTGCTGTACACCCCGGCCCTGCCACACAGTGTATAAACTTACCTCCAGCGTAGCCATTCGTCCGAATGGCATAAACTCCTCCTCCTCACATGCACTATGCGCTGTGAGGAGGGAGGGAGCGAGCGACGGAATACATGGCCATCACTCGGGACACATTCCTTTGATGGCCGTGTATTACCCGGCCCCATAGGTTTCCCGGGCCGTCAAAAAATCGGTCGTGTGAATAGCCCCATTAGGGGTCTATTGTTCCTACTGCAGCCGGGTGCCGGCCGATTTATGAACGGCCGTCACCCGGCCGGGAAACCCGGTCGTGTGAATAAGGGCTAAGTCTATCAAGTGTAATACCATCTTCTGGGGCTCTGTATCTAAGCCTTTCATGTGTGTTACTATCTGCTGGGGCCCTGGATCTAAGCCTAGCACGTGTGATATTGTCTGCTGAGGCCCTGTATCTAAGCCTAGCATGTGTGATACTGTCTGCTGGGTGGGACATGAGTAATTTATATAAATATATTACTGGCACATACAAAAAATATGGTGAAATCTTATTCCATGTAAAACCCCCTAAAAAAAACAAGCGGGCGCTCCCTCCGTCTGGAGAAAATAAGGTTCAACCTGCAGAGGAGACAAGCCTTCTTTACTGTGAGAACTGTGAATTTATGGAATAGTCACCGCAGGAGCCGTCATAGCAGGGACAGTAGATGGCTTTAAAAAAGGCTTAGATAATTTCCTAGAACCAAAAAATATCAGCTCCTATGTGTAGAAATGTTTCCCTTCCCCTTTCCCGTCCCTTGGTTGAACTTGATGGACATGTGTCTTTTTTCAACCGTACAAACTATGTAACTATGTAACTATGCTGATGTAATCGCAGTGGTGTGTAGGCTGAAAAGGAGTCCGGGAGACCAGACTGTAGCGAATGAGATATCAAGTCTGAGCCACATCTCCTGGTTGGATTGGAGGGAAAACCTTTGAACTATAGACACAGGTACAATTATAGTGCAGGAGGAGGTGGCGCTGGCGCCCCGCTCTAAGTTGCACCCGGGGCACATGCCCCGCCTGCCCCCCCCCCCCCTAGCTACGCCCCTGGTGTAGTCACTGCAGTATGTGATACACTCGCTAATATACATTCCGGTCCCCCGTCGCGCTGATTCTAGGATTTTCAGCGCTGCCGGGGGACTGGAAGTCTACTTGCACAGTCTTCTTTGATGATGATACGACTCTTCGTCAGGTTCCGGCCCCACTGTATTCTATATACTCGCTGTACTACTGCTCCTGCTTCCTAGTCCCCAGGCAGCACTATAAAAATCTATGAAAATCTCAGAATCAGCGTGACGGGGACGGGCATGTATATTAGCGAGTGTATCACATACTGCAGTGACCACACTGATAATAATTTTTGGTCCCCACATAACCCACTTGCACTGGTAATACAGAAAATGCATTGTAGTCTTTACTGCAGCTTTTTCTATACGTCTCAATGGAATGTCTGGAAACCCCCCGGGGAAGATGCATAGTGTGAAACCCCAAATATAGAAACTCACGTGTGAAAATAAATAAGATTTAAATAGAAAAGAACATGATTTGGAAAAACAGAACACAAAGGTGAGAACTGACATCATCTTCTTATGAGATTCAATGGAAGGAAAAAATAAGCCTCACACTGTTATTATCTGTGAAATGCGGCCCATATAAAAGGTGGGAACAGGACCAGACATGGATTATAATAGGTACTGCTATGCAAAAAAACAACAAAATAACAGCAGTCCCGATTTTTGAGGGACAGTTGTAATTTTTGAGAAAGTGGTGGAGCTTTGTGTGACACATGTGGAGACCGGTATACCTTCCCAAATTAAGGTGCTAAACGGGGTCCCCCGTTTAACAACCCCAGCTATTAGTCCTCAAGGAGGGAGTGCTTCTAGCTTTGGAGGGGCCGAAGTATTTAGGAATTACATGGACAGCCCATTGATTTCAGTGCACACTGTGTGATACTTAATTTCTCCTGTGGTGGCGCTGTAGAGGAACTGAACACCTGCTGCCTGGTTTCCCTACAGGTTACAGTTGATCTCTGGATTTCCCACCAGCGGGACACATTGTGATCTACCTATTGTCAGGGGACGCTTCTAACATTTTCCACGACAAATAACCCCTGCTGCGCTAGTATTTATTAACTTGGAAGCACCCAATCTTGAACTTCCTTGTTTTTGACTTACTTTTGTGGAGGCTCCGACCCTTTGAGATCCCAAATATCTAGACTGCTCCACAAAAATTGTGACTTGTGCCACGTATGGTTATTAGGTTTTTTGGATAGATTTTTGTTTATTATTTATCCCTCATTTTTATTAAGGAACTTTAAGCTGGCCAAACTGCCTCCCATTACAGACTTCAATATAGCGCTCTACACAACCAGATTATGCACTGTATTGCGGCCCATGTCATTCAGGATTGTGTGCCACGAAGCAATGCTAGACATGTTAGACACATTTCTCTTCCTTATATTAAATCTTGGTTGGCATAATTTTAGTTTGGTGTTTTTTAAGCCACTCCCATTCCATGCTAAGCCACACCCCTTTCCTAAAAACTTTTTACATGCGTCCAGTGAGGCACAAACATCTGTTCTTTTTCCCGCATGTGCGTAATACATCAATCTAATATGGAATACCCAAAAATGTGCCAAAATTCTGAGCATTTTTCAACACATTCTAAATGCAGACACAGTAGAAAATTTGCCGCAATGTTTCTCTTGCTGCCTGAGAATCCAAGCTCTAGAATTGGGTCCCAGCAGCCATCTTCCCATGACAAATGCAAGGAACAGAGGTACCAGCACAAATAGGCAACGGAACAAATAATCTCTTAGTGACCACAAGACTTTCGAAATGTAAGATTCCCCAATACAAAATTACAATGGGGAAATGCCATTTCACTGGAGTTCCCCTTTAAGTTCTTCATATAGAATTATAACATTTAAGCTTCCTACAAAGTAAATAGGACCTCTCACCTCTCCTGACATGTCTAATTTAGTAAATACTTGTAATCCCCATGAAATAACAATTCTGAAACATTTTCATAGAACAATGCATTGTGCCTTTCCTCTGTTATTCCTCCTAGAAACATATTAATAAATGGACAACTGGGTATTACCATTCCCTCTTGTCAAAGGGGAGTGTCCCTACAGTCTCACTCTGTCAGCACGGATTGGATATTGTCAGTCTGTGTAGGGACACACCCAACTGGTAACACCCAGTTATCAATTTATTCATAAATTTCTAGGAGGAACAACAGAGGAATGGCATAACGTATTTAGAAGAAAAGATGCTCCCGAATTGTTATTTCATAGGAAATACAATTCTTTACTAAAACAGACCTGACAGGAGAGGTGACAGGTCCTCTTTAACACACTATATATTTTTTTTAGAATATTTAAATGTCCCTTTAAAAGTGGAGGCAGGAAGCTGCGGACAGGGAATTGATGTGGGACATTATCTCCTGTCATCTGGCATATAGAGTTTCAATCAGAATTTCATCTGGGAAATTACTAGGATATTAGGCTGGAGAAGTAAGTAGGTCAGCACTTGTCGTACATCCTCATGATATCATCCTTCTATTGTCACATTGAAACGAATCATCCCTTTTACTTGCAAACTCCTGTGCCTGGCAGACACTAGATATCTGTGGAAGAAAGGAACATTTGGTGAAAACCTTAAAGCGACTCTCCTCTTTGGAGAATCCCTTTTTGTTAGAAGGGTCCCTTGAGGATAAGCTGATCAGAGGTTATCCCACATCTGGTACCTTCAGAGATCGGCTGCAATCCGTGGGGGAACTCAACATTGCTTGATTTTCCCTGTAGCGCCATCACAGGGGAGATGAGGCATTACACAGTGCCCTTTAAATCAATGGAATGTCTGTGTATTGCTCTTCTGCGCTAACAGATTCAGATTGTTCTGCTTACAAGTTTTAGTCGCTAACTGGTCAACATAAATGTATAATGGCCCATAGTGAACAAAACAGACCTTTTTTTTTTACTCCGGTCTAAGTAAAGAAAGTAGAGTGAGTGATTCACACAAAATTTGTTAAACGGTGCACTGTCTGGCTGTTCCATTCACTTGAATGGGATAACTTTGCAATACCTCTCACAGCCGCTTTGAATAGATTGACACGTGCAAGTACAAATGAAAAAGAAATCCATGTAAACAATGAAGAGGCGGCGGCTTTTGAAGACAGGCCATCAATTTTTAAATAATCCGGATATTCCCCTTAACAATAATATACAGTGTAAAGATTAAAACTGTCTCATTTATACTTTATATCAAATACAGTTGTTCAAGTTTTTTTTATGGTGGTATTACAAATTGCCAGAAATTAAAATCTGCATTACCACTTATGACCACCAGGTGTCAACCATTCCATTTAAATCACAATACATAATATCTGCAAAGTAAAAAACAAGTGGAGTCTCATTCACTCCTGTATTTTATGTGTCTGTGTGGATCTATATATTTAGTGTGTGTGTGTGTGTGTGTGTGTGTGTGTGTGTGTTCAGTGTCAAAATAATATTACTGCACAATGCCTAACTAATACCTCCGTACAGTATCCAAATAAATACTACTACAATATAGTGCTCACGCAACACTGCCATATGCTGTATTTCCCAAACAATACTAATATTATAATACTAATAATAGTAAATGCACAACTAAAACTGATATTCAGAGTCCTAATTATGTTTTCAAGCCTGATCCTACTGGTGCCTAGAAGGGTCAAGACTCTCGTTCCACCCAGAACTTTGTTGGGAACATCAGGCAGTATTATTGTGGACTTACATGTGGATATTATTTTATTACTACATGTGATATTCACTTACAGAATCTTTTCCATTACTTTTGAACAGAACGTCTGATCTTAGGGAACGTTGCGTTCTGTAATAGACATGTCAGTCGAGGCAATCTCACCCGGAGCCTGATATTGTGCCCAATGTAGATCTGACCCTGTGTCACTCAGAGTTATCTGTCATAAGAAAACATAATGTTCTGTCTCCAGCTCCATCCCCATCTATGCAGCAGAACTTCTTATAGAAACTGCTCAGACAGCGTTCACCTTACCTGAACCTACCTGTCGGCTCTATCATCACTTAACTCAACTTATAGGTTTACAGGTGATGTGAAATTAAATATTGCCTTGAGTCCTCCGTGGGGCAACATATAAGAAACTGCACTGCACATAGCGCTGTGTGTCTGGATACCCAATATTTCATCTGCTTTACTTATTTATACACAAAGTGATTCCATTCAATGCCTTTGCTTGGAATGGTTTAAGATTTCCTATTCTCTATAGCCTGGGAGGTGCCGTCTCCTGTGCTCATTGTCGCCACCTACTGTCAGGTGCACTTTGTACAAGCTGCAGAAAGTAAGTGGCAACTCCATTCTTGGTCTGATAAACGGTGTAGAATATATTCATTGCTAACTGCTATTATACTGCCCCCTATGAACAAAAAAATGGATCTGAATGGTAGAATGGAAGAATTTTTATATATGACTAAATTTGCTTTATAATGGAACTGGAGCTAAACCTGTTAATGCATCAGGATGCACATATCCATGCGACAATTCAAAAGGTCCCGTAGCAATGTCAGAAACAACCCCCCCCCCCCCCAAACACTTTGTGACAATAAACTGAACTGTAATAATGTACGAAGCAGCATAACTACTATTATTTGACCCAAGGATAAATAGTACTGCCGTATATCAGAGAACCCACTTAACTATGCTAGATATCAGAAAGTCACTACCAAGTTTTTTACGTTCCGGCACCTGGGAGGACACCCTCAGTCTCTGAACCCCATAGCTGCGGATATGACTACGGTTATACACATGGGGTCCACTAGCCCTTGTCCTCACATGTGTATAATAGGAAGTTCCACTGTTATGTACGCTGGTGATATTATATTTAAAAAAGCACATCACAGAGGCAATTTATTAGCTTATTTGTGCGTAATAAAAACGGAAAAATTTGAGACCAAAAAAAGAAATAAAAAATAGGGCATCATATACAAAAATAGAAATACTATTAGTGCTGGAATGAAGATACTTGGGTATGTCGGAGACTGTTCTGCATGTAAACTTTTTTCTGCTTGTGGAGCTGCAAGTTCAGTGCTCAGTGGGTGTTCTCTATCGATGCTTCTTGTAATTCTTTAGTCTGTGTACCTGTGCCTCCCCCCTCTCCTTCTCTCACACTAGAATATGCTGTATGTGCAGAACACAAACCAGCCCTGACCACAGAGGCATCTACAATGTCAGGAGAATGCTAGCAAGAAGCAGGTGGCAGAGAGAGAAGAGTAATGCATGAATGCAGGACCTTGCGCACAGGACTTGTTTGTAGTCTGTAACCATGCAGACACACAGGTGTGCATAGGAGCTGTATACACAAAACGGTAGGATATTTTAGCAGAAAAGGTGATTAGACAGGTTTTACTGATATACATATATAAAAAAGGGTTGGAAGTCTTTGTTTGGTACTCTCATGCCCGAACTGCTTTTACTGCTAACTAATAGAAATGCAATGTCTGAGTGATATTAATTGCCATAGGGAAAGGGGGTCAAATATCTGCCAGACACCTCCGACTCCGCTTACTTATGGGGGAACAAAGGATCGGGCATGTTAAATTACTACATGCCTGATCCCTTTTTTTACCTGTCCTTGTTTTTTTTTTTTTCGCTCTAATGTAATTAACCAGGTAAACTTACCCATGCATTATATGACACTGTTACTGGAAAGGAGGCCCACACAAAATTTTTTGCCCAGGGACCTCCAGTCACATTTTTTCTGGATACAGCAAATCGTTTTATGTAGAAAGCAGAATTCGGTTATATAAGGAGTTCATATGTCTGCAGACTCATTCTTTTAGTAAAAAAAATCATTAATCATGTCATTTCTAGTGTGTAAGACAAGACGAAGCTGCGGTACGTGTGGGGGGACAGGGATGAGTCAATCACTTATCTCTCTACTAATCCACGCAAAGAACAAAGAACATTTCACCAAGTGTAATAGAGCTGGAAGTTCTTCCCACGTTCTGTCAGGTGCGTTGTCTTCCAAAAAGTTTTCCATTTATGTCAAAAGTCAAATCCACCTACTCATTGCCTTCCATGGCAGAAGATGACAGACCGGGACTGGGAACTCTGGGTTGTGTGAGGTGCAAGCTGGCCATAGACACGAGATAATGGGCGGCTGAGGATCGTGGCAGACCTCGATCTTCCTTGACTTCTCTGTTAACATGCCGGCTTGGCTTTGCAGAATTGATGGGTTGTTTTTGTGGAAAGATGGCGACTATACCTTAGGCTGCCAGATGCTACTGCTTATTCCTGGAGAAACAATGGATCGGGAAGGTAAAAACCCAACCTGTCCAATTCCGGTTACCCAAATGGGAAATGTTGGGGACAGTAAGGATGTCCAGAGAATGTCAGTAGTTCCTCGGATCAAAAAGAGTTCCGATACGAAGCAGCACAGAGCCCAGTTATGGGATGGTGTCACGCTGTCTGGTATCGGATAAACCCCTTCCGGTTTCCTCAATCCTTACAATAGTTCTTACACATCTTCCGAAGGTAATTATTGATCGAACATCCATAGAAAAAGTGCAACATTTCGACCTATCAACATAGCAGAGTCTGCTTAAGAAAATCCCTGCTATGTTGATGGGTCGAAACGTTGCACTTTTTCTACGGATGTTCGATCAATAATTACCTTTGGAACATAGAGATGTTTGCTGTCCTCTACGAACTATTGTAAGGATGTCAGCAGTGCCTGTCCATATCATAGTGATTATGTGTTCACCATTTGATTTGACTTTCTTGGTTATCATCCGCCATAACTTCTCCATACACAAATATATGGACAAAAGTATTAGGACACACCTCTTAGTTATTGAATTCAGGTGTTTCGTTCAGTCCCATTGCCTCCGGTGTATAAAATCCAGCACCTCGCCATGCAGTCACCTGTACAAACATCTGTGATAAATGGGTCGTTCTAAAGATCTCACTGAATTCCAGCGCAGCCCTGTAATAGGACGCCACCGTTGTTACAAGTCTGTTTGGGAAATTTCTTCCCTCCTAGATATTCCACCATCAACTGTGAACAGTATTATTGTAAAGTGGAAGCGTTTAGGAACCACAGCAACTGCAAAGTGCAGACCACGTAAAGTTACAGAGTGGGGTTGCGGAGTGTTGAGGCGCATTGAGCATAAAAGTCGGGAACGCTCTGCTGACTTAATAACTGCAGAGCTCCAACCCTCCACTGTCATTGACATCAGCACCTAAACTGTATGTCAGGAGCTTCATGGCATGGGTTTCCCTGTCCGAGCAGCTGCAGTTTGGGGTTCGGCTCTTTTTTTGTTCCAGCATGACTGTGCCCCAGTGTACAAGGTCCATAAAGACATGGTTGGTTGGTTGGTTGGTTGGTTGTGGAAGATCTTGACTGGCCGTACAGAGCCCTGACCTCAACCCCATGCAACACTTTTGGGATGAACTCAAACAGAGATTGCGGTCCAGGCCCCCTTCTCCAACATCAGTGTCCGACCTCACTAATGCTCTTCCGGATGAATGGGCAAAAATTCCCACAGACACTCCAAAATCTTGTAGAAAGCCTTCCCAGAAAAATGGAAGCTTTTTTAAGCTGCAAATGGGGGACCAACTCCATATTAATGCCTTTGGTTTTAGAGCGGGTGTCGTAAAAGCTCCTGTAGGTGTGATGTGTAGGTGTGCCAATACTTTTGCCCATATAGTGTGTCTTTACTTGCAGCCATTCTACCCAATCTGACCCTGAAGTTGACTTTGTTTCCTTTAGTTCACCTCATGTCTACTACCAGCATCACGCTTGCCAACATTTAAGGTTAATGAGGGACATGAAGGTTTTTCTTTTTCATGCATGTCCATGGACTTCAGCAGAGGAACATTTCAGAAGTAGAGAGTGACTGAGCATTTTGTCTCATACAAGGAGCACAAGGCACACAGCCGGTATGCTAGGCTACCCTTCTCTTGTGTGGTTAGAATCCAAGATGTGTAAAGCTTCTTTGGTGGCATCTGACAGAGAAGCAGAAGACCTAAAATTAATTTTCTCTATTGATTTTAAATGAACGTCAGATTTCATAACCGGTTTATAAGATTCAGGTCTTAAGGGTGAATTCACACAATCACAGTTTGACCAAAACTGACCGTGACCACAATCTTCGTGCACGATGTTTCGGAGAGCCATCGCTCTACACCGCAATTCTTCATTACGACTTTTTCTCACTTTTGGCCTTTTAATTTGCTCCTAAATATTTTTTCTGCATCTATTGACATAAGGGCTCCGGATTCTATATGTCGTTCACTCTTCAATTTAATTTTCCTGGTACCTCCTCTCTGCCCTTCACCCTACATATTCAATGCATAAATGTTGTCCAGTCTGACCACCAATCTGACCTGAATTTAACTATATTGTAGATCAGTTACGTCCATCATCCCATTGACTTGAGTTAAAAGAACTGGATTGGACATCACCATTTTCAGCCCATCAGAGGTTGTCTCCACCATTACAGACTGATGCATTTTTTATAAAAATGAAATCCTATTGAAATCAATGGAATCCTTTTTGATGGCCGTTTGTGAAGCATGCACGGTATATCTGAGCAGACCCTTAAAAGAGCTGTCAACCTAGGACAATCCCATAGGCAGCTTTCCTCCTGACTACAGCAATACATGGAGAGCTATGACATCCATAAGTCTTATATGAACCAGGGTGTCCAAAGTGGTTAAGCTTGCACAGTCAATCATACAATTTACATGAGTTTGTATAGTTTAGTTTTTTTGCCACTAGATGGCAGTACTGTACACGTTATGAAACAGGTTTTTTTTCCCTGTAATCCGCCTTGTTACTGTGAAATATCATGTGTTCTAATTTTAAATATTATGTTCTATGGAGGACGGATTGCATAAAAGATTCATAGATTGCATCAGTTACTGGATCATGTGAATGTGACCTAATAAGCAATATCCTGTGGATTTAGGTCCAAGAATCCCTAAACTATGTGTAAAGCTGTATATAGTGGAGAACAATGTCCCTGTGTGATGGAGGCCGGGTCTGCTAGGCTGGAAAATCAACCATTAGATTTAAATATTGGATATTTGGTGACAATATTCACAGTACAAAGATAATATTTATTGTAATAATGTAACCCAATGCAATATATACACTGATAGAAATTAAAGATACATTTCATAAGGCTTGGCTTTTCCAATAGGCTCCAGGGATGATGTAGGCCTTGGGTATTGAGAGAATCATAATTTAAAGCTCTTGAAGCTCCTCAAGATAAAAGTGTTCCACCACCGAACAGGTAACGACTTCTTCCATCACACTGTGTAGGGCTCATTTGTACAGTATGACTATATACCTGCCAACAACTGAATCCCTATTTACGAGACATTTTAAACCCTGTTCTGCCCCAGGAAGGTCCATAAAAAAGTCCTACAAAATTGGTGTCTCATTTGCTTAAGCTGCACCCCCTTTGAGGTCAGTTTTGCAGGACAAACCCACGGAAAACGGGACGGTTGGAAGGTATGTGATGACATCACATTCCATATATAGTGGCACTGTTCTGTTATGTAGCATCATCGGCCCGTGGGGCCCCCAAGGGTAGGGGCCCAGTGTAGGCTTCTCTTGCTGCACCAGTGGGTTTTAGGATTCATTCTCCCTATAGAGGGTAATGCCAGCAGTAAGCGTAACATAAAACATTGACAGGGTACATCCACACAGGATGTAAAATTCCGCCGAAAATCTCCCTGCGGATTTTGCTGCAGATTCACAGCAATTCCGCAGCAAAATGCACATATTGAACATGCATACTTAGCAGATTTCAAACCTCTCATGTGTTTCAATTACCTTTTTTCTCACTGGGACATAGTGTTGAGCTTGTGCTTCTAAGCAGCCACTGTGCACAAGCAGAACTGCAGTGTAAAGTAGGATGGACAGAGAAGGAGTCGGAGCCTCTAATGAGTAAGGTGGTGGATTTCAGAATACCTCAGATTCCCAATAAAAAATACTGATCATAGCTATTTCATAATGTAGCAGAGCTAAACCGCAGCCAACACTGAAACAGCCAACTGAAACAGAATTATCCACAGGTATTGTCACTTTTAGGCCTCATCCACATGACCGTAGCTGTGTGCACGGTCCATGATTACGCAAAGTGACACTATCACAGGCCGTGCACACACAAAATGTGCATTGATTTCAATGGAAACCACGGGCGCGTGCGTTGGCCTATAGGTTAGCATGCAGCAATTGTGGATAGTATACAGCCACAAATGCACGGTCGTGTGCAGGAGGACTTAAGATGACATATGGACATACATTTTAGTCATATAGCTAATCATCTGTGCCTATTACCATGGAATTTTGGGCGCCATGTGTATCGTGCGTAATATAGGGTAACCTAGTATTTGGAAATGGTTATTGGATTGACATCTATTAAAATTGGGGCTATTCCTGGAGGAATTTTTGAAGCAGACTCCAAGCGTGTTGCTGCCCACGGTGGAAACGGCAAAGTGAACCTTCCTTCCCATTATACGGACTGTCCAAGAATTTATGGACCATTTATAACCCTGATTAATACCTTTTATTCCTGATAGTTTGGGATGGTGCAGGGGTTAATGGAGGTGGCTTAGGACAGAAAAATGTTTCTATAATTTAATTCTATTGAGTGCTGTTTTTCTGAGTTATATGATACAACTCTATCTGCCTGCAGTCACCACTAGGGGGAGCTCATAGTTCCTATTGAATGCATAAATAATAAAATGGTATATCGTTGGCTCCCCCTAGTGGCAACAGAAAGACTTGTATTATTTAACTCTCCCCATGAAGGGCTCAAGGGGGGAATTTCCAAGTACTAAGTGTACCCCTGAATTCAACCCATACCCCTACACCCGGTTCCTTTTTTTAAATCTGTATCCTATTGGGCTGTCCGAATAGGAGTTATAATGTATAGCTAGTCCATTGAGAGCAGGATCTGCAGTTCTCATTGACCATTCTTCAGAGGTGTGCAGTCATTCATTATTATGGTAAACCTGCAGATAAAGTAATTTCAAGTGCCAGTCGCTGCCAAGTATTGGGCTGTCTGCCCTGTGAGTAATGGCTAAGGTGCCCCTGTATGTAAAGTAGACGGATGTTTTGGAAACAGTGTGTGGGCGTTAAGAGAAAAAAAAGGAAGAAAGTTGAATGTGGCTGAATACAGCATCTCCATCGTCATCCTAAGAGAAAGAGAACTAAAGAAACCAAGGTTGCAGATGAACGTCTTTATATTCCGTTCTTATGTAAGTTATTTACTAGTTTTAAACAACCCCTTTTCATATGTCCTATTAGGTCATATGGACATCATGTGGGGGGCAGAGTTCAGATATAATATACTAAATACTTGAGTTCCCAATGAAATAAGAAATGTCATATTTTATTAGAATTGTATTGTGCTATTCCTCAGTTATTCCTCCTGGAAATGACAACAAAGTGGTACAATTCACTTTGTCAATAGGGTGTGCCCCTACACACTCTGAAACTGTCAACACTGATTGGACAGGGTCAATGACAAGGGGAATGGTAACACTCAGTTGTCAATTCATTCATACATTTCCAGGAAGAATAACTGAGGAACAGCACAACACAATTTTAAGGAAAGACGCTGCAGTATTGTTATTTCACAATACAAGTAAAGCAGACAAGTCACAGCTGCCAGATCGGTTTTCTAATGGATACCAGCGAAACTTGACAGACCTTATTGATTTTAAGGGAGTCTGTCATATTTTTCACAACAAGAATAGTGCTGCAAAGTGTGCTAGTCTTTCCGTCAAAAATACAGGAAAGCCTGACAAATCCCCTTAAAGGGGTTTTCCCATGAGGGACATTTATGACATATCCACAGGATATGTCATAAATGTCAGATAAATGCGGGTCCCACCTCTGGGACCTGCACCTATCTCTAGAACGGGGCCCCCTAAACTCCGTTCTAGCTTTTTGTGCTCACACTGCCTCCTGGCTACTGACTAATTACATGGTCGGGAGTTACGGAAACAGCCGAACTCGCTGAGCTACGCTGTTTCTGTAACTCCCATAGTAGTAAATAGTTACGAAAGTAGTGTAGCGTGCGAGATACGCTGTTTGCGTAACTCCCAACTATATAGTCAGGGAGTGGCTGAGAAGCAGCGTGAGCACAAAAAGCTAGAACGGGGTTTAGGGTTCCCCGTTCTAGAGATAGGTGCTGGTCCCAGAGGTGGGACCCGCATCTATCTGACATTTATAACATATTCTGTGGACATGTCATAAATGTCTCTCATGGGAAAACCCCTTTAATGCAAGTGTGAGCAGAGCATAAAGCTGGCCATACATTAGTGATTTCAGGGGGCCGATTTCTGTGCTACTTATTTTTCATGGTCGGCCTGTGAAGGTTTTCATTTTGGACAACGACAGAAGTTAAAACGACAAATCGCCAATCAATCTCTGCCTTGATCTGTGGCCTGGTCCGGGTTTCTGTTGATGGCATGCAGATCTGTCATTGATTGACTTCCATGAACTGCACCCGACAACAGCTGAAAAAAACCAACACGTCAGATTGACTTTTCCACAGATCTCTGCCCTCAGTTGGCATCTGTCACTTTCGTAGGTATCACAAAAAGGCCCGACAGACGGCAGAAAATTGTCTAAATCGGCCTCTTGGCCATCTGAAAGGAGAAGATACACAAGTAAATTTTCATGCCCACAGCTGCACTGACGATGTACAGATAATTATACGACATCAAATAGTAGGTACAGCCCTCTACATGAAGTAGACCGTCATAGACAGGACTGTCAGGGTCAGACTGGCCCAAGAGGGTCCTCTGGTGTCCCCAGGCTCTGACACAATAATCGGCCCCACAGGTCCAGCAGGAGATTCCTATTTGGCGGTGACTTTGGAACCAATCACTGATCACTAGTCTATTTCTTATGGGTTAATCACAAATGATCTATTAGATCCTGATGATGATACGACCTGTGCGTAATAACAACAAGGATCTGGATGTGAGTAATAGGGGACGTGTACATGTTCTGTATAAATGGGGGATGGGCCCAAGAAACTTTAGTCCAACACTGAGGACTGTGTAGACATCTCATTGTAGGGTGACCGCGGTCAGTGGCACAAGTTGACCTAAATCCTCCAAATTACTGACATCCTCCTCTAGAAGCGCAGGAAGGTCACGCCGCCCCTCCGTCCGAACACTTTAATAATTGCCTTCGCAGGTTATTTTTAGCCTTCATATACATAAATGAGGATAAGTGGTGCTAAAACAAGTCCTAATGAACCTCGCACAGAAATATCCGAGCCATCTAATGTAATATCACTCTAGCAATTCTGATTTGCTGAACCCATTTCTGTGACTTTTGTGGTGACGTATTTAAAGCTGTCTGTTTTGCCATCACTGCCATTTGGAAAGATAATTTTAGAAGCTTCAGAACTGCAGCCGGCCAAAAATGAACCACGCGATTTTATTACAGTTGGCAAAAGAAACATTTGAAGACTTATGAGCAGAAGAAAGATGATCATTTCATTGTGAAGACGGTTCTACCGGATGTGAGGGAACACTCGGGAGGATCGGTCATTTATCTAAACCTACAAATTCAAAGGCATGGATAGAGAGAACTTAAAGGAGAACAAAAAGTTGGCCTCTTGTAAAATTAATCTTGTGGGTCCTAGACGAGATTTTGCACCTGGACCGTTACCTAATACTTGCAAACCAATATCATCATACAGTGCCCAAGTTATACCGCCATACAGTGCACAAGTAATATTGCCATACAAAGCTCAAAGAGGTCAATCTTTTAGCAAGATTTTGATCCAAATGAGAGAGGAAATACTAAGGGCTTGTCCACACGTAACGGAATTGCTGATGCAAAATACGCAGCAGAATACAGTAGCAGCAAACTGGGTGACATTTAACAAATCTCACCCACACGCTGCATAAAATTTCCAACCAGAAATTGACCTGCTGCGGAAAGTGGACTGAATTGCAGCGTTTTTCAGAGGAGATGTCACCATCTCCCAACATTGAGAAAAACGCCGCAAAATCCACACCATTTTCTGCAGTAAAAAAAAATGGTGTGGTTTTTCCGCAGCGGAATATCTGCTAGTTTTAACGGAAATGCTGCAGAAATTTTCTGCAGCAATTCCGTTACGTGTGGACAAGCCTTAATACTTGCAAACCAATCAAAGTAATAAAGCCATATAGAGCCCAAACTAATTTCATCATACAGTGCCCAAGTTATACCACCATATTGTGCACAAATCATATTGCCATACAGAGCTCATAGAGGTGGATTTTCCCACAAGATGTTGAACCAAATGATAGGGAAAATGAATCTGCTATGGAATTCTGTAACTATCTAGTGCAATTGATAATAAGGAATTAAAGGACTTGTATGGTTGAAGGGATTGCCCATCTTTTTACACCATGTCATTTTAAGGTCCAGCATTCTGTCCTGATTAATTTCTTAATGAATCTTTATAGCGGTCAGAACTCAGTTTTTCTGATACAGAGCTCCAAATAGCCTGTATAGACGTAGAGTTAAAATATAAAATTCAGGCTGCCTGCGGTGACCACTAGAGGGAGCTTAGGAGCTGCCTACATACTATATTATTATTGGATTCGATGTATAACCATTATGCAATCATCTTCTAAGCTCCCCCTTGTGGTGACCGCCGACAGCCAGAATTCTGTCATTTAAATACATGTCTACGCAATAGATTTGGAGCTCTGACCACTAGAAAGATATAAGAAATTAATCCGCGTATTATCTTTGACCTATATATATTAAAAAACGGTGTTTGAGGGTGGACATTCACTAAAAGACAACCCTTTTACCGACGCATGGAGCTCATCATATTCAGCTAGATATCGAGGGCACAAAAAAACAGGCAAATCCTTCAATAAAAATGTTTGTTATAACTTTACACAGCTGTGAAATGTTTTAGTGATGTTTTATATTTCCCTTTATATAATTGTATCCACACACAATGAAAATGATAAAGTGATTTATGGTGTATACATTGCCACTACTGGGGAAAAACCGGCACCATTTTCAGCTGTGATGCAAATTAATCTTACTGACCCAGATAAACGCCATCTTACTTCTGTTACAAAGGTTCAGATTTCACAGAGCCCGTCAGCACGGACTGACTAACTAAACCAACTAACATACAGATTTTATGGGATATGCGATAATCATTTTCTCTTATTTCTTATCTGTAAGTACGATTGTAAATGTGTTCCCGACACAAATTCATATTTCCTGGACCACAATTGGTACCCGCGAGTCACGGTAAAATCACGCCACTCCTGCACATATGCACAACCTCAAAAGGTGTAAACATTTAGCGACAATTAAAGAATTACGATATGGTTGCGATCGTCACAAGTTACCCATAAGGAATCATTGAGGTCATGCTAATCAAATAAATCGGCAGGAATTGTCATATTAATGGTTAAAAAGTTGCAAAAAATTGTCCAAAAAGGAAAATTTCTGGAATCCAATCTGCGCTATAAATAAAAATAAAAAATAGTTTTCTGCAAATAAATCTTAATTATTGTATAATGAAAAGTTCTGCGGCTTTCTAATATGCTTTATATTTCAATTCCTCGCCATTTTCAAGATCCCTGTTGGCTGTCAGCGAATGGGAACATTCTTATTTACAGCCACAGGCTTAAAATCCATACAAGCCTATTACTTTTCACAGCTGAGAGTTTGTTACAATTGTCTCCGGTCTAGCCAATCCTCTAAACAGCCCGGACCGCAGGCTGATTCATTTTACCTGCCATTAAACATTGTAACAAACTATCAGAACAGAAGGGAGATTAGTGTTACAGATGTGTTAGCTCTCATGACATGTCTGTAAGGCTACTTGCACACGTTGGGTATTTTGCTGGAGGAATTCGCAGCAAAAGCACAGGAAACCGCAAAGAAATTTGCAGGAAAAAACCGCACCTGAATATGCGTAAATCGCTGCGTTTTCATGCTGTGGTTTTTGCTGCGTATTTCTCCAAAACTAGGGAGATAGAATACACAAGCGGAATTGCAAGATAAATTGAAATGCTGCGGTTCCGAATATACGCACCGCGGGTCAATTTACGTGCGGGAAAATACTGCAGCGTGTACATGAGATTCCCTGGAATCTCCTTGCCTATGCTGGTACTGTATTACGCGGCGGTTTTGCCGCACCTAATACGCGCGGCAAAACCGCACTTAATTTGCATCGTGTGCATTGACCCTAAGAGTAAATACTTGCATTCCCTATAAAATAACAATGCTAGATCTTCTATGTCGTTCCTCTGTTATTCCTCCTGGAAATGTAGGAATAAATTGGCAACTGTGCATCATGATTACCTGCTCACAGATTATTGCCTGGATTGTAAAAAAAAAAAAAACACAGCTGTGAGGGTTATTAGGCTTGTATGGCTTTCTGGCATCTGTATTCACTGACAGCAAACAGAGATCTTGACAATGGTGAAGAATTGAAACACAAAGTATATTAGAAAGTTACGGAACTTTCAATTATATGATGATTGAGCTTTAAAACGGGAAAAAAAACACATCTTGGGCAGGTCCTTACCCTGCTAATGAAGAATATTTAACCAAAATCATGATTTTTTGGGTTAATTATATAATTTGATTACAATTATTTTGTGGTTTTTTTTACCCAATGGCCTAGTAGGGCCCCTTATACATGTTGATAAGGATAACAGCATTGAAGATATTCATTGGAAAAGGTGCAACTGTAAAACCTGCGGAGATTCTCGGCTCCTTGCGCGCTGAGGAGTTATGAGTCATGTTTATGTGTAAGCTTCTTCCCACACATCTCATTGCAATTTTCAAGAAAAAGCTTTTTTTTTTTTTTTTCATCCGAAGACACATTGTCACATAAAATGTTTTCCCCTTTGCTGTTGCATCAACTTTTAATCAAGAGTCGACGCTCCAGCTTCAGTCGTGCATTGAACGTGAGGATCCTCTCCTGCAAAAAATGCCGTAGTTATGGAACAAGGTTCCGTTTTTGAATTTTACCCATTTCCATAGCAACCGGTCTTCAGTGAATACAAGATGGGAACACGGACAACTTAAAAAGAAGCAAGTTTTATGCTTTGGTAACTTATCTGTAGAATAGACGTGCAGCTTGTTTTCCGTATCCATTCACCTTGCATTGAATATTCTGGTGTTCGATAGAACGGAGTGCTCTGGACTGTTCTATTAATAGTCCCAGATAAAGACATCATTACAAGTCAGGTACAAAGGAATATTCTGCCAGTAGCTACAGAATGTATAATAAGAGCGAGCAGACCCTGCATTAACTTCATTTCCATTTTAGAGCGTGATATCCGAGTTGCCTGGAATACGGGGATTCATCGGTTGGGTCTTTTCAGCTTTATTATGATAGCAAATGATATAAAGCACATCTCCACCCAAATAATTAAACTTTACATGGGCTCGTTTTTTTATCTGCACAGAATTTCACTTGCTAGAGCAGCAGTTTGTGCTTCAGAGCTGCGCTTCCTACTCTTACTGAAGACAGGAAGTTGCATCTTCTAATTTTTGAGAATTGCATTCTTTTTTTATTTTTTGCTTAGAGGCACTCACCAGTCAAAATGTATACACTGTATCTTGCCTAGTGCGGGTTGGGGGGGTGGAGTATGACATAAGAGTCAAAAAAACATAAAAGAGAGAATCATTGAGTCTCGCTCCACCCCCTTAGGCCCTGCACTAAGCAAAAAAGATTGTGACCGTTGACTGGAGTGTTCCTTTAAGTCTGGCTTTCAAATAAAACTATGCCCCTATAAAACCAGTCAGAGCGCTACCATGAACAGTGCCAAAGGGCCCCCAGAAACATTGTCAACCAGAGACTGCCCCCATAAATAATACCAGCCAGCGAGTGCCCTCAATAAAACAGTAAATCCATAAGGTGCCCCCATAACAAGTGCTAGGCACATAATTCCCCCTTACAGCTGTTTCAGCCAGAGAGTACACACTTAAGTGACGGCCGGGCAGTGCTCCCATAAAAGAATACCAACGATAAAGCACCCTTTAAACCAGTGCCAGCCAGAGAGTGCCCCCATGAAACAATGCAATAAAGAAAGAAAGATCTTATACTTACGTCCTCCTTGCTCCAGAATTAGTAAACGAGGGTCTCCCCTACAAATAGTGAGGAATGCCCACATGACAGCCCACATGCATCCTGGGTGCTCGCAAT
Source organism: Rhinoderma darwinii (assembly GCF_050947455.1). NCBI lineage: Eukaryota > Metazoa > Chordata > Amphibia > Anura > Rhinodermatidae > Rhinoderma > Rhinoderma darwinii. The sequence continues at coordinate 21,666,297 of NC_134692.1, read as the reverse complement.
GCAAAAAAAAGGACATTTATAATTTTTGGAACCAATTACTGTAAATATTTTGTTTTAAAATATGCCAATTTTTTTTCTACAAATACATTATTACAACCAGTGGCCTGGGTGTCCTCCTCTCCCTTAATCCGGTTCAAAATCCAATCCAGAGGGTGATAGATATCTCAGGCACGAGGTATCGATTTAGTCTTCCCTTCCAGTGCTAGTGCATGTGAAATAATAATCTTAGGATCAGGGTGGGGTCCTTTGTGGCTGGGAGGCAGCCTGCAACAGCAGAAACCTCCCCAAATACTGTTTGCAGATTAAACCTCCACCTCTTTTGCTTGGTGCCTCCTCTCCAGTCATTCCCTGATTGAGGGTGGAGGGTATAATAAGGAGATGGATCCCTGTTTCTTGGACGTAGATCAGTGTTTGCATTCTTTTTATTTACATTAATTTCTAGATTAAAGGTCCTTTTAATTTCTATAAGATTGAAGATGAGACAGTATATTACAGAAAGCTCAACATTTTTAAGGATTCATCAAGGGATCGATCAGAAGTGAGAGGCCCCATAGCAAATATCAAAATGGGACCCTCATAATGGTTCTGGGCTTTTCCACTCAGGAAAAAAGGGCCTGGTGATTGTTTCCCCCTTCATATCACTTCCATGACCCCTGAGCCAATTCCCTTACTCCCTGCTTGCTTAGGGTATGTTCACACGCAGTGACCAAAAACGTCTGAAAATACAGAGCTGTTTTTAGGCGAAAACAGCTCCTGATTTTCAGACTTTTTTTAACAACTCGCGTTTTTCGCAGCGTTTTTTACGGCCGTTTTTGGAGCTGTTTTTCAATGGAGTCAATGAAAAACGGCACTTCTTTTGATGAGCCTTCATTTTACGCGCCGTATTTTGACAGCGACGCGTAAAATAAAGGCTCGTGGGAACAGAACATCATAATTCCCATTGCAAGCAATGGGCAGATGCTTGTAGGCGTATTAGGGGCGTTTTTTCAGGCGTAATTCGAGGCGTAAAACGCCCGAATTACGTATGAAAACACTGAGTGTGAACATATCCTTACAATGCAGTTCCTGGAGAGGGGAGTCGTGCACAGGAAAGGGGATGGGGTCAATTAGCGCTGGGTCCCCTCTCCCCATAGCAGTCCCATCGCCTGCCTCTATGATATGGATGACCTTGAAATCAATGCATGTAGCTTTCTCTTAGGGCACGGCCAGACGTGGCGGATTTCCTCCGCAACTGTCTGCATCAATGCCGCACAGAATCTGCGTTGCAGATTCTGCTGCGGATCTGCACAAAATGTGCAGAAAATTGATGCGGACTAGCTGCTGCGGACTGCGGGAAAATTGCTTCCCTTCTCCCTATCAGTGCAGGATAGAGAGAAGGGACAGCACTTTCCCTAGGGAAAGTAAACGAATTTCATACTTACCGGCCGTTGTCTTGGTGACGCGTCCCTCTTTCGGCATCCAGCCCGACCTCCCTGGATGACGCACCAGTCCATGTGACCGCTGCAGCCTGTGCTTGGCCTGTGATTGGCTGCAGCCGTCACTTAGACTGAAACGTCATCCTGGGAGGCTGGACTGGAGACAGAAGCAGGGAGTTCTCGGTAAGTATGAACTTATATGTTTTTTACAGATACATGTATATTGAGATCGGTAGTCACTGTCCCGGGTGCAGAAACAGTTACTGCCGATCGCTTAACTCTTTCAGCACCCTGGACAGTGACTATTTACAGACGTCTCCTAGCAACGCTCCCGTCATTACGGGAGCCCCATTGACTTCCTCAGTCTGGCTGTAGACCTAGAAATACATAGGTCCAGCCAGAATGAAGAAATGTCATGGTAGTAAAAACAATACGCTCCGCAGCACACATAAGATCTGCGGACTTCATTGCGGAATTTTGACTCTCCATTGAAGTCAATGGAGAAATTCCGCCATGAGTCCGCCACTGCTCCGCAACAGACAGAGCATGCTGCGGACACCAAATTCCGCTCCGCAGCCTATGCTCCGCAGCGGAATTTTACGCCTCGTCTAAACGAACACTGCTAAATTAAAGTGTAAGTCAATGGACAAACGGCACCGCTGCGGATTAACGCTGCGGAGTGTCCGCAGCGGAATTTAAGTGAAATTCCGCCACGTGTGAACCCGCCCTTAGAGACTCATACTCGGATGTTTTAAACAACCACATTTTTTTAAATTCTATTTTTGTTCAATTGTATCAAGAAAAAGCCAACAATGCATAAGAAATATAATGACCAAATTTTTTATACAATGCGATTTTTAAGACGTCGATCAACAGCGATGTGACTATATTTTATTTTAAAATCTGATAATATATTAATTGACCTTATTTTTTGATGTGTAGATGAGCACCAGTAATAAATAGTGGAGCTGCTAGGACTAGATCTGCTAGTTTCACAAATGCATCTCTCTGCTGCCACCTATTTGCAGTAAGTGGTAACGCAATTGCTCTAAATCTTCCCAACTACCCGTGTGCCCTCGATATAATGCATAACATTATACACAATTAATCCAGGTCTAGAGATTGCAATATAAATTGTATTTAAAATGATCTGGATTTTACAACCTTATATTTTTCTTACTATTTATTTGTTATATTAGTTTGCACGTAACAAATTAATTTCATTCGAAAAAACTGATTGGGGTCTAAAGGTTCAACTTGGTGCAAAAAAGAAACAACCGTGTGTATTAAGACTTATTCCAGTATGGACAAAAATGTAGCTCTAAGTTCCTGGGCACATTACTTAGCCTGTGACTGTACATGTACTATATACAATCTATATAGGATTTATACCGGCATGTACCATACAACTTAAAGGGTGTTCACTTACGAGTACCCGTCACCTCTCCTGACATGTCTATTTTAGTAAATACTTGTATTCCCCATGAAATAACAATTTTGGAACATATTTTCTTTGAACTCTGCGTTGTGCCGTTCCTCTTTTATTCCTCCTAGAAATCTATGAATAAATTGACAACTGGTGTTATCATTGTCAAAGGGGCGTGTCCCTATACAGTCTCACTCTGTCAGCTCTGATTGGACAGTATCACTCTGTGTAGGGACACACCCCCAACTGGTAACACCCAGTTGTCAATTTATTAATACATTTCTAGGAGGAATAACAGAGGAATGGCACAACATAGAAATTATTGTTTCATGGGAAATATAGGTAGTTACTAAAACAGACATGTAGGAGAGGTGACTGAACTGCACACTCACTATATACACTTGTATGTATAGCCTTATGCCTGGATAAACAATATTAGGGCTTCCGAGCTCTGGCGAGTGAGGAGACTCCTTCATTCTGCTGATCGGATGGGGATATGGGGGTCGGACCCTCTTTGATATTAAATTAACAGCCTATCTTAAGACTAGGCCATTAATTAAAAGTCCTGGAAAACACCTTTAAGTGCGTAGGGACCGACTTGTGACTGCTACCTCTGCAACCCTTATAATTAGGCTACCGAATATGAATAATATATTATTTTTTGCTCAGATTCATATTTTTTTCCATAGGGGGCAGTATTGAAAAAGTTAATGCTGGGCCACTGAAGATTCTCAACTGAGCTTAGTTGATGGTAAATGGCTGAAAGGGCTTGAAAACTGACAACCAATTATATGAGCCTGAAAAGTACTCCCCCGCTCCTCTTGGTTACCCATACAAATTACATCGCTCATGGGGTTGCGACAATGAGCACTAGAAAAAGTTCCATCTGGGGTAAAAAGAATATGACATATATGCTACATCCTAAAGGTAATGACGTTCAGAATTGAACAAATTAGGAGAACTTCCTTAGTGACAGACCAGGGGACTTCTATGGGGCCTGTGGTCAGAGGGGTGCCCAGCACTGAACTGTTTCACCACTCACACTCATAACATTTTCCTGCAGCCACCACTAGGGGGAGCTCACTGTATGGAGATTTTTACATCTCTGTACTGCTTCAATCATAGTTGAATAAATCCATATGCACTGAGCTCCCCCTAGTGGTGGCTGGAGGCAGCTAGAGTTTTATCATTTACTGTGTGAATTTGGAGCACTATGGGGTAGATATATCAATATATTTATGTCAGTTTTCTGATATTGTGACTGTGTAACTGGTATACGCAGAGTTAAACATCTGAAATCCCAGCAGCGCTTCAAATCCCCCTAGTTTCTTCCATCCAGTGCTTTTCTGCACTCAATTTGTCAAAGTCTGACTGAAATGAGTCTGCTATTGACACAATTGGAGAAAAATGAATGGTGCATACATCCGAGGCTTACCCTATCAGGCGAAGCACTGGGTAAAGTTTATGCACCCACTACAGGAAAATGAATGTGCTACTGAGAAAAATGACAAATGCTTCAAAAAGTCATTTTATAGTCCCATAAAGGTAATTAGTCCAGACTTCGATTACATCTTATGCCACAGTCTGTGGAAAGCAGTAGAATCAATACCTAGATATCCAGGCCGATAGAATTGCTGTTCCTGTTATCTAAGAGACCGGAGATGGGGGGGGGGGGGGGGATAAATAGGGGAGGGGCACTTATAGCATGAGAGTTTCTTATTTCCTAATAGAGTGTTTTGGAAGAATATCTCCCTCCATGGCAGTTGACTGTAAAATATAAGTATTTGCCCCCTTGATCAGCGCTGATATTTTTCTATGTAGTTGAGCTGGTCAGTGACGCGGCATACAGACAAAACGTTTTTCAATGATGGCAATGATTTTCCAGGTCTGTAACAGACCATACTGGTCATACCAGCCTCCTCTCCGGTTACAGCTGCACCAAATGTAGGTGAATATTCAGGGGTGACTGCAGTAGAAGGGGTATTCCCAAAATCAACAATTCTTCCCTTATAGGTGATAATTATCTGATCACTGGGACCCCCACCGATCACGAGAAGGGAGGTCCTCTTCACTGCTCGACCGTAGGAGGTTGAACAGAGCGGTGGTCAAGCATGCACCCGCCGTTCCATTCAAGGTCTATGGGAATGACTAAAACAGCATCGCTCGGCTGTTTACATCAGTTCCATATACATTGAATGGAGTGTCGGGCGCATGCTTGACCGCCGCTTCATTCAATGTCGAGCAGTGAGGCAGATTTTTGTGGGTTTGGGACCCCCATCTCACAATGGGTGGAGGTCATGGCTGCTTTCTTGCAAAAACAGCACCACACCTGTCCATGGGTGGTGTCTGGTACCACAGCTCAGTTCTATTGTAGTGAAAGGATGGACAGGTAGGGCACTGTTTTTTGCAAGTGAGCAGCCATGTTTTTCTAATCCTTATGTCTCCTTGGAGGACATTTCCGCTTCTATAGTCACTTTCTATATTTGGCGAGTGATGAAAATTAGCAAATTTTTTTTCTAATGTAACTAAAACCTGTTGTAAATTGCCTACTAAATAGGGGCCAATATGTACTAATGCCGGTCTCATATGATCGTAATGCACATACCTCCCAACCGTCCCGGATTCAGCAAGACAGTGCCGGATTCCAGATGGTGTCCTGCTGTGCTGGGCGGCCAGTGGTATGTCCCAGTGTCAACTGTATCTGCGTCCTCATGATGCAGATACGGTTGAATGAATCCAATGATGAAGCAAGGAACCGTCAGCTATGGGGCATTATACTGTATGGGCCAGCTAGGGGGGCATTATACTGTATGGGGGCAGCTCTAGGGACATTATACTGTATGGGGGCAGCTGTGGGGGCATTTTACTGTATGCGGTGGCGTAACTATAGCGGCTGCTATGGGGCCCGCAGCATGAGGGGGCCCATGCCCCACTATGGCTGCTACAGCGGTAGCGATTCCACATTCAATAGTATCTGCGTCCTTATGCTGCTGAACACTATGACAGAGAAGGGAGGTAGCTCCCTGCTCTGCCATTTACTATGCTGCAGGCCACGTTCAGCCTGCAGCCTATCAGGTGCAGGGACAGGATCCCTGCGCAGGCCAGCGTGATGACGTCACTGGATCACGCCGACCTATGCAAGGATCCTGTCGGCTTTGATGCTTTGGAGCAGGTAAGTTCATCGCGGGAATGGGGCGTAGATTAGTATAACATTTTCTGTTTAATTTGTTTGGGGCGCTATCTACAGGGGGGACTGTCTACAAGTTTGAGTTGGGGGCACTATCTACATCGGGGGCTGTATGGCACTATCTACAAGGGGCAGGTGGGGGCACTATCTACAAGAGGGGCTGTATGGAACTGTCTACAAGGGAGAAGGGGGACACTATCTACAGGGGCAGGGGTGGCACTATCTAGAAGTGGGGTGTGACATTTTCTACGGGGGGCTATATAGCACTGTCTACAGGGGGCTGTATGGCACTATCTGCCGGGGTGGCTGTATGGCGCTATCTTCAGGGGACTGTATAGCACTATCTACAAAGGGGATGTGGGGGCACTATCTACAGGGGGGTCTATGGCACTATCTACTGGGGGCTGTATGCCACTATCTACAAGGGGGATGTATGGCACTATCTACAGGGGGTTGTATGGCACTATCTACAAGGGGGATCTGTGGCACTATCTACAGGGGCTGTATGGCACTATCTGCAAGGGGGAACTGTGGCACTATCTACAGGGGCTGTATGGCACTATCTACAAGGGGGATTTAAGGCGCTATCTACTGAGGGCTGTATGGCACTATCTACAAGGGGGATGTATGGCACTATCTACAAGGGGGATGTATGGCACTATCTACAAGGGGGAGGTGGGGGCGCTATCTACAAGGTCGATGTGGGGGCACTATCTACAGCGGGGGCTGTATGGCACTATCTACAAATGGGGTGTGACACTGTCTACAAGGGGGGCTCCATAGCACTGTCTACAGGAGGGCTGTATGGCAGAATCTACTGGGGGGCTGTATAGCACTGTCTACAGGGGGGGTGTATGGCACAATCTACAGTGGGGGCTGTATGGCACAATCTACAAGGGGGGCACTATCTACAAGGGGGGCTGTGTGTGGCACCCAGGGGAGAGGGGCTGCCCAGTCAAAAGTTTGCTATAGGGCCCAGTCTTTCCTAGTTACGCCCCTGACTGTATGGGGGCAGCTATGGGGGCATTATACTGTATGGGGGCAGATTGTCCCTCTTTGCGATACTTGAAAGTTGGTCGGTATGGTAATGCACCACATTTCAACATTTTTATTGCTGCCACAACTCCTGCAGTTATAGATGTAGTATTACTTACTGTTGATAAGCCACAATGACAATCATTTTCTGAACAAGTGTTGTTCATCCTGAGCCTCCTGGTTGATCAGTGGGCTGTCAGAACTACAGTGACTTAGTGACGGAGAGGAGGGCAGTAGTAGAGGGTGAGCCGGGGAGGGGATCTAAATACTAAAATATGTTGATTTTTATGTTGTTCAGGGTCTGTGGAGAACTTGGTGACAAACCATAGAGGTAATAAGAGAATAATAGAGAAACCTATGACAAAAAAACGCCTGAAAAATGCTATACCTAGATGAGGCTGAGTTTTGAAAAAAATGCCACTGACCACAAAAATGCTACTAAAATGCCACAAGCAAAAATGCAGATGTTTTTTTTGGGGGAAAAAAATGTGAAAAAAACGAAGTGAAAAATGGTACCGGAAACATAAGTTAACGTTGTGCATGAATCCAGTCTCAAGAGCTGTCACTCTCCAAGGAAATGAATAGGAGTGTCAGAAACAACTCACATAAAAGTACAAAAAAGGTTGTTTTGGGACAACCCCTAAAAACTTTATTCATATAAAGCCACAAATCCCCATTTAGGCCGGGATCATAGTTTTGGTGCAGTTGATGCCAGGATGGATCCTAAAGGAGGAGAAGTATTTACCGTTCATATAGTCTGTATCACTGAAGTGTAATCTGATGACCCGAACTAACAGCATCATAGGTCCCTATAGTAATAGGATCTGTTTCCGGGATCACTGAGTGACTACCGGTATGGCCACCATTGGGCAAATCCACAGCTGAAACTCTTATTTCTGCCATGGATTGGCATGAGGATCCGCACGTGGATTCCCTCCATTACAGTCCAGCACAGAATTTGCGCCTAAATCCGTAAAGAATCCATAACGTGCGAGCACTTCCCATAGGTGTTGTAACACAACTTTCCTAGAATCCTGAAAGGCAAATCTGTCTTTCAGGACTCTAGAAAAGTTGGATTCAAATACATTTGTGAGTTGCATATTGTTCATCACCCAGCTTTCCTAGCCAGAATTACGAAACAGGTCAAATTATTTTTTAGCACCTGAAGAGGACGAACTTAGGACTTCTATTTAATGCTGATTTTATTTTATCGTGAATTGCTTTTGAATAATTCTGCCATAGACTCACCTATTCAGCTGATACCAGCACGTGACCACAAGTGCTGCCTATTTCCCAATTCATTATCCATGCAAATTACTCTGACAGGTTGATTATAATCATAAAAAATAAAAATGACCAGGACGAAATGGAAAAGTTTAATGGAACGACTACAATCTCTTTCCCGCCATGACTGCAAAAAAAACCTAAACCTGCGCCCACGGGCAACTTTGATTTCTTTCAAATTTACAGAATAATTTGTGACTAATTTTTAAGGTTTCCGTACATCATGAATCACTTTACATATAAATCAACCTTTAAGAAATTCTTAGAGGCAGCGGGACCTAAGTATCATTTATAACCATACAATAAAAATACAGTGGTCATTTTTTTTTTTTTTAAATGTGAATTTTTTTTTCTTCCTTATTTTACTTTCAGTCGGTTTAAAATGAGAATTAACAGAGGGAGAGGGAGGAAAAAAGAAAAAAAAAAAAAGAGAAGGAGTCGGGGAAGGATTCTTGCATTGCACATTATAGACCTTGTGCTCGTCATCTTACTATCAAAGCAAATGAACATTCAGCTGAGAGATTCCAGCCAATCGCAGGACGCATTCCTGGGTCTCTCGCCAGTCCTTGGTGGGGAAGGGTTTTGCTTTCATGCTCTGAATTTGGAACACAGATAAAAATGCCAGGTCTGAACTGCCTCCAGGGATAACCTCCCCTCTATAATATGAATGAACAGCATCTTGGCTGGGGAATACAAACACAAAAATATTCACAGTGCAGGCTTGGTGTCTTGCTGAGGCCTTCGATTCCCAGCAGTGGTCGTGCTCGCTTTTTGTTTCTGTATTGAAAGGTGCATTGGATTCTAGACCTCCATGTACGACAATTTGTACCTACATGGATTTGAAGATTCGGAGGCGGTAAGCATTTCTTTTCCTCTTCTCTATCCTTCGAGAGACCATCTAGATGATTGCAAAGTGCAGCCGAGAAGGTAGATGCCTGCAATCTCAATGGTCATATAACAGGTTAATGAATATGGTCATTCATTCTGGGATCCCGTTGGCAGTATGTGGGTCCGGTACTTATGTGGGTCCGGAATGGCTTGTGTTTTTGGATTTAGGATTTTGCAGGGTAAATGGCCATCTCGGATAGAAATCTTAGAGGTAGAAGAATCATCTGCATTATAGACCCCTTTAACATTTGCTGCCTGCTGTTCAGGTATCTGGTTGGAAATTGGATGATAGGTATTTTACCGATCTGATCTGAAAGGTTGGATGGGTCAATATGTTGGATGATATGGGCATGCATGGTAGGGAAAGGGTGAATTATTGGTAAGGAACTGGTGTGGTAACAGCAATGCAACAATGTATCGGGGCTAGATACAAGAAACGTTATGCAAGAAGTCATTGATTTTCATAAATGGGTCCGGTGTATACGTCATTGCAGATGTGTAAACTTACTGGTGTGATAACCACAGGGGAGCGGATAAGATTACATGTCAGCTGCGATACTGCGCTCCTTCCCTTCTATCCAGCATCCGCAGTTATCAGGCTATGGTGTCAATTGTGGCTTTCTGATGGGAGATTTGCACCGGGGGCCCATGTGCATGTTGAGAATTTCCTGCAATATTAACCCGTGATGGACTGTGCACCCCCATCCCCTTTTCTGGGATTTGACCGGAATAGGCATTATTTGCAATGTTTTGCATTGAAATGTCGATGGTGAAACTGGAAGAAGGAGGAGGCAGGGCAATGCTTCTCCTGCCTGAGGAAAAAAAAAAAAAGATGTGCAGGATCCATCCTTTCAGGGGGAGGACGAGGAGGAGGCAGAGGAGGGGTCTTTAGAAGGAGACACATACTCGGTCTCGGGAGATGTAGCCTCAGTGTAGTAACAGCAGCTCTTGGAGGGAAAATCAGAAGCACTGACCTCATATTTCCATCAGCGTGTACTGACACATTTGATATGGATCTATGAGATTGTCTGGAATCACGTAGAATTTTGTGAGATGTACAGAATGCTCTTTGCAGGAGCCTTTGGCATGCAATGTGTTAAATATTGCTGACACAGCATTGGAATTCACCATAAAGCAGAAACTCTGCTTTCAGGCTATATTGTAACTAGAAATCCCAGCATGCCCTTGATTATCAGACATGGGGGTATAACATATTTAAAGGGGGTATATGTCTTTAAAAAAAATTGGATTCAAATAAGAGAGCATGACTTCTACCCTTACTACAGCACAGGAAGTTAACTTGAACCCCAAAGCTAAATTTTAACCCCCCCCCTCTTCTATTACATGTCATATATAATACCCCTCATATGGGCCATTGGACCTTTTGGACCCCCTAGGCTCTCGGACCCTGGTGTTACCGCAACTTCTGCACCACCTATATTTACACCCATGCTTCAGCATATTTACTGTGATGATATTAGGTCCATGAGTATTGATTTTGGGACCTGTAACTGTGGGGAAATGGTTTGGAAGGGGTCTATGTGGTGCATATTGTCATCTATTAAGTCTGCTTTATGAAAAGGATACATATATAGAACCCTATGGAGTTAGACATTACACCTGTACGGGTGAGTGTTAACAAATAACACCCCTTCTAAGTGTGGGACCTTGAGCCAACCAGAGGAAATGACTCTGAGGGTTCATCCCCCATCTATACAGAACATGTACACATCCATTTGCAGTTACATTGTAATCTTTGTTGTTATCATTGTACACACACGACATATCATCAATAAGATCTAATAGGTTATTTGTGATCATCCAATAAGTAATAGATCCTAGTGCCAAGTGATTGTTTCAAATGGGGTTGTCTTCCGCAGGACCTTTTCGGGCCCTAGTTGTATTATGGGTTCATTATTGTGTCAAAGCCTGGGCCCATCGGAGGATCCTATGGTACTCTGTTGGGCCAGTACGCCCCCCCCCCCCCCACCTGTGGTTGTGGTTCACAAGATCTGCTCTTGGGGCCTGAATTTGATTATAATATAAATTAATGAGCATTACAAGTGTTTTAAAATAACACTCCACCCAATACTAAAATCCTTTTAATGTCATTTTTACTTTATTTTATGCTAGTACACTTTACATTGATTTGTTGTGATTTTGTTTTTTTTAAATGATAAAGTTTAACTATCTAAAATTCTAATATTTCAGAAATGTCAGACATTCTTCCCGTGCTGTAAATTCAGGTATGACTGCAATGAACCCCAGTTTCCCACTCCCATATCACACTCCCCTTATATCACATTCACATGGTCCAGGAAACTTAGATATAGAGGGTTGTTTCGACAGACCCTCAGATTGGAGAGCTGTTGGTCACTGGTGACCTAATTTGTATTAGGGCTCATACACACGACCGTATTGTGGCTCTGAACAATCTCTGAGATATAATGCAGCACCCATAGAAGTGTAGGTGGCTCTACTGTACCTTCGTATGCCTCCGATTTCAAACTGAAGGCTTTTTTTCTGTCTGATTCCATGTAGATACAACAGAAATATAATTGTGCCATGTTCATTGAATGCTGTAATATGGTGCCATATGGAGGCATCATACTGCTGTACATGCGTTACCGGCTCCGGGCATTGCTGTGTGCATGAAGCCTAAAGCTGTAGAGGGGCTGTGTTGACTTCAGAAAGATTCTGGGTAATAGAAAAAACCTTATAGTAAAAAAAGGCAATGAAAGTAATAGTAATAATAATAATAATAATAATAATAATAATAAATATTTAAAAATATATATTAAACCAAGATGTACACATTGAACCATGGATATACAGGTCTCCTGTGCTACCTGAGGCATTGGGATGAAAAACATTAAAAAAAAATCTTGTTATAAAACATAACGTTATATTTTTATGACCATAAAAAATTTAGGAAAAAATATGTCCATATGTTCCCTGTGAGTGAATTATTTTTGATTAGGTTCATAGACTAGTGACTTGTTCTGTACTGTGAATATTTATGTGAAGAGTAGATGTTTTGCTTGGGCTTTGGAAGGAGCTGGGTCCATATTTGAACCCCAAAACTGTATTGCCCTGGTCACCAATACTTTAAACCAGAAAGTATTCTAAAAACTTTTGGGAAAGTTTCAGAATTCCCATCTAATGTTGGTGTGCCCTGTAAATTGTGTGCTGTTTTGTACCACAACAGATGGTTATGTGGAGTAGGGCCCATATCTTTTTGCATCAAGTTATCAACCTGGAATAATAATTAAATTGGTTTTTCGACCTTGTATTCTACAGTATATACCATCAAAGTCTAACATTGGGTCCCATCTGCTGAGAGAAACTTTGACTCCTGTTCCACAGGCCAATGTGGACTCTCAATGGAGAGGTGGCCACATATTGAAGTCTATGAGAGACCTGCGTATATATGTCATAAATGACTAACATCTTTAAGAAACACTCTAGTTGAAGATGAAAAATTTAATCTCACAGTATTCGGTTACATTTATATATTCACATTCTAAATTGTCTTCGGTCTGATCACCAGAATTGGCAGAAAGTCTTATCTATCAAGAAAAAAAAAAAAGAAGAAAATTGTGGAATAATTTAATTTTTTGGGGCTGGGTTAAATAATGGTCCATTGATCTCATCATTGATGTAATCAGCATTTCCACCTAAAATGAAAAATTAATTGTAAATATAAGTCCTTGGGTTGTCTTCCATTTTTCAGAAAACTCCGAATGCCGAATTTGTCCAGTTGTGCAATGATACATCACTTAGGCAGGTTGGTTAAAAGTTGGTGGCAACTCCTGTGGGTGTTGTAATGTGGGCTGTGTTATTTGTCACCCAGCTCTTTCATAAACAGATCTACCGGCTAATGTTCATATTCACTCCAAATCCAAACGAATGCCGAAATTCTTCAAATTTCATGGGTCAAAGTCATTGCTCTGGACAATTGCCGAGTGTATAAATATCAGTAATGGTCATATGGAGAACCAGTGCAAAGGCGGACATATGATTTGTGAGGCCGGACAGGGCCCTGTAGGAACGAGGGACCCTGACACCTTCAAAGACAAGTAACATCACTCCCTACTGTCTATTAGATGGCATAAAAGGGATGACTCCATGGTGGATTGGCACAGTGGATCATCTACTGGTGAATTGGCACAGTGTTGAGAGATTTCCTGAAGAGCTATGAGGAAGATTTACTATGACTAGTACCCAATTCTCAACCAATTAGCAGTTGGTAACCAAGGGGCCTATGTACTGTTTTTGCACCATGGCCCTCTGTGTCTGCCCCTGAGTTCTGGAGATTGGCAGAAATTGACCAGAACAGGCATGAATATTATACATGTTAGCGTGTGTCACATATAGGGGGCAACTAATATGGCTGCACTTCTGGTTGATATTTTTGCTCTAATTTCTGATCTACTAATATGTGTCCAATTTTAATGCTTTAGGTCGAAATGAAAGAGGGTCTGACCTGCACACTAAGGCTCAATGCACATCATGCGTATTACATGCAGTTCTGCCACGCGGTTTTGCATGACGGAAATTCTTTAGAATCCGCAACATGTCAATTTATCTTGCGTCTCCGTTTGCGAATTGTATCTGCCTAGTGCTGTGGAAAATAGCACCAAAATCCGCAGCATGAAAACGCAGCAAAAAATGCATCAAAATTTAAACACCGCACCAAAAACGCATCGAAAAACGCACGACTAGGGGCGGTATTTACTTGCAAATTTCCTGCGTATTGCTGCGGTTTTGGTGCGTATTTTCTGCAGCAAAATACGCAACGTGTGCGTGTAGCCTAAAACTGATGCAACTTCAGTTACACATCCATAGAGATCAATGGGCGTAGTTTGTCCATACAGTAAGTATTATGGACCAGTGTGTACGGAAATATCCACTCGATGTCTATGCAGCAGCAGTCCCTAAGATTTCCGTTTAGGGGGCCACTATTTGTAGATAAAGTACATTACAATCATAGAGCACCTTTGACTTTTTTTAGGCGCAAATTATAGCTGGTGCCTGCCCCATCATTCCATTGTTATGAGTAGGTTAATTTCTTAAAATAAGTTATAATTAAGGGTCTGTTCACATTATATTTGAGCCCTATATTCAGCGTATGCGCCAGGAAAGCTGCCAGTGCATATACCAAACGTATCCATAGAGCTCCGTTCATCGATAGATACCACAATGGTGTGTTTTTGGCATCCGGAAGACCAGTATATGTCAGTATACCTTTATTTCAACTGTTGACTACTTTTTTCTATACAGATGTATCCAGCAAAAAAAATATACCATGGCGTATACAGTACATTTTTTTTACATGCCTATTTCTTCCTAGAGATTCTCTTCTCTAAACAATAAATTTAATATACATTTTTTTTTACAATAAAGAAGAATATTTGATAGTCCAGCCCCTATGTTGGTTTTTACCAGACATGGCGCCACTCCTGTCCATGGGCTGTGTGTGGAATTGCTGCTCAGCCACGTTCGCATTAATAGGATGAGTTGCAATACCAGACGCAGCCCATGGACAGGTGTGGCGCTGTTTCTGGAGTAAAAGAAAAAACCCTTATTCTTAACCCCTTTAAGGCAGATTTTGGGAAAGCCAACAGAGAAGGGAAGTGTGAATGCGTCTGAATGGAAGGCGCAGTACTTAGTATTATTTTCAGGCTACTTGGAAGCTTTTCTAGGAAAATTATTTGCTACAAATTGAAGAGGATCAATTAGCTTTCATATGTAACAGAATCCCATGGAGTAAGTGCGGGTTCCACTGTAATCTGTACCTGCGCGATTGTGCTGTATTTCAATCAAATTATTCCGTAGGCTGTGAAAGCCGGCCTCACCCTGTGCAAAGCAACAACATAGGGAGAGCTGCTGAATGTTTAATGCCTAACTGGCGGCTTTAGAGCCGCTGTAAATATCACATAGAAAATCATATGGCTCTTTCCCCCTTCTGTGTCAGACATTGAGCTGCGAAACATGATGCGGCACTGGTAAAAGAGGTTAAACACAGGCCTTGTAAGAAGCAGACAGTAAAATGGCGCCATTCAATTCCGTTGCTTTTAGCACTTTGGATTGTGCCAAATGTTTTATTTTACTCTTTTGGCATATGGGCAGAATTTTTTTGGTCTTTATAATGTAAGGCAGAAATTTAGACACGTCCATAGGGCAGCTAAGTACAAATCAAAATGTGTTCATTTTATTATGTGTCTTATATTTTTATTTTTGGGTTTTTTCTTAAAGGGAAACTCCATCAAAAACCTGTAACAGTAGGTTTGGCCTTATAACACCCAGGCCACCACCCAGGCCTGCGGATCTCCATGTTCTTGTGGAAGTCTGGATGTGTCATCACCTTTGAGCCTATGTTCACACATCGCAATTTGTGGCAGATTTTTGAGCCAAAGCCAGAAGTGGATTTAAATGGAATGGGAAATAAAAAAGAAAGCATGTATACTTCACCTTTCTCCTGGATCCACTTCTGGCTTTGGCTCAAAAACCTGCGCCAAAATCTGTACCAAAAACTGCAACACATGGTGATGTGTGAACAGAGCCTAAGGGTACAGTCACATGTGGCAGATTTTGTGGCAGAATTTTTTTGCGTCTCAGAATCAGTTCCATTCATCTGCAGCAGGTGCACGGATTTCTGCAAGATCCATTTAGATGAATGGAACGGATTTTTAGTGGCAGAAAATTTCTGCAGCAAAATCTTCAGCTTGTGACTGCACCCTCAAGCAAGTGTTACCAGCACTTTCACACTAGGAAGGGAATAAGAAGCTCTCAACCACCGGAAGAAAGATATCTTTATTTGTTTGCCTGCTTTCCTGGGGACTCCACAGCTGTGGCCCTACTACATCTGGTGAACTGACCCCAGTGGGCAAGAAACAGTCCTTTGTGTTGACTACATGTAAGGCTATGTTCACATCTGCGTTGGGCCATTCCATTGTTCTGCTCCGTCAGAAGAGCAGAACAAGGGAATACCGGAAGCAGCGGTTCAATTGCACCACCGGCGGACAACGAAACCCATTGACTTTAATGGGTTCCATCAGGTCTCTGTCGGGGTGTTCGTGGATTTACCGGAAACCATAGTGCATGGTTTCCGGTAATCTCTGCTGAATCTGCGATGGAGGTCCCTAACGTAGCCTCCAACGCAGATGTGATCAGCCTTTATCGACGGTCGCCAGGCTGCAGGGAAGCAGTGGGGGATTTCGTTGTAGCTTTCATGCTGTTGGTTACCCATGCTTTCAGAAGTATTGATTTAGGGGGGTAGCTAGGGGCGCTGCAGGTACTAGGTGCCAGGGGAGCACCATTAAGTCACTCTGCATTGGCCAAGGTATTTACATGCAAGGCTAGTGCAGAAAACTGAATATTTCGGCCAAGGGAAGGAAAGCCTAGATACAACTTATCTTGATTCAGTTATTTAGGTAGGGCCCCAATTATAGGGGTGGCGGGGTCAAAATAGGACCTCCGTCCCCCTACCCAAGACTATTCATGGCAGGGTCTAACTAAAAGTTTTTGATGTGCGGCTTGAAAGCTGAGACCTGGGCATCTAGGCACTGTATGGCACGGTATTATCAGGGCACTGTATGGCATGATAATATCAGGGCACTGTATGGCACAGTATTATCAGGGCACTGTATGGCACGGTATTATTAGGGCACTGTATAGCACGGTATTATCAGGGCACTGTATAGCACGGTATTATCAGGGCACCTTATAGCACGGTATTATCAGGGCACTGTATAGCACGGTATTATCACGGCACTGTATAGCACGGTATTATCACGGCACCTTATAGCACGTATGAGGGTATGTTCACACGTAGTCAACAAAAACGTCTGAAAATCCAGAGCTGTTTTCAAGGGAAAACAGACCCTGCTTTTCAGACGTTTTTTTACCAACTCGCACTTTTCACGACGTTTTTCGTGCCGTTTTCGCTGCGTTTTTTACGTCCGTTTTTGGAGCTGTTTTCATTGGAGTCTATGAAAAAACAGCTCCAAAAACGTCCAAAGAAGTGTCCTGCATATAATGTATAGAAGTGTCCTGCACATCTTTTTACGAGGCTGTATTTTTACGAGTCGTCTTTTGACAGCTGTCAAACGACGACGCGTAAATAACAGGTCGTCTGCACAGTACGTCGGCAAACCCATTCAAATGAATGGGCAGATGTTTGCCGACGTATTTGAGACGTATTTCCAGACGTAAAACGAGGCAAAATACGCCTCGTATACGTCTGAAATTTGGCCGTGTGAACATACCCTTATCAAGGCACTGTATAGCACGGTATTATCAGGGCACTGTATGGCACGGTATTATCAGGGCACTGTATGGCACGGTATTACCAGGGCACTGTACAGCACGGTATTATCAGGGCACTGTACAGCACGGTATTATCAGAGCACTGTATAGCACAGTATTATCAGGGTGCTGTACAGCACAGTATAATCAGGGCACTGTATGGCACGGTATTATCAGGGCACTGTATAGCACAGTATTATCAGGGCACTGTATAGCACGGTATTATCAGGGCACTGTATAGCACAGTATTATCAGGGCACTGTATAGCATGGTATTATCAGGGCACTGTATAGCACAGTATTATCAGGGTACTGTACAGCACAGTATTATCAGGGCACTGTACAGCACGGTATTATCAGGGCACTGTATAGCACAGTATAATCAGGGCACTGTATGGCACGGTATTATCAGGGCATTGTATGGCACGGTATTATCAGGGCACTGTATGGCACGGTATTATCAGGGCACTGTAAAGCATGGTATTATCAGGGCACTGTATAGCACAGTATTATCAGGGCACTGTATAGCACAGTATTATCAGGGCACTGTATAGCACAGTATTATCAGGGCACTGTAGAGCACGGTATTATCAGGGCACTGTATAGCACAGTATTATCAGGGCACTGTACAGCACAGTATTATCAGGGCACTGTATAGCACGGTATTATCAGGGCACTGTATAGCACGGTATTATCAGGGCACTGTATAGCACGGTATTATCAGGGCACTGTACAGCACAGTATTATCAGGGCACTGTATAGCACGGTATTATCAGGGCACTATATAGCACGGTATTATCAGGGCACTATATAGCACAGTATTATCAGGGCACTGTATAGCACAGTATTACCAGGGCACTGTATAGCACGGTATTATCAGGGCACTGTATAGCACGGTATTATCAGGGCACTGTATAGCACGGTATTATCAGGGCACTATATAGCACGGTATTATCAGGGCACTGTATAGCACGGTATTATCAGGGCACTGTAAAGCACAGTATTATCAGGGCACTGTATAGCACGGTATTATCAGGGCACTGTATAGCACAGTATTATCAGGGCACTGTACAGCACGGTATTATCAGGGCACTGTATAGCACGGTATTATCAGGGCACTGTATAGCACAGTATTATCAGGGCACTGTATAGCACAGTATTATCAGGGCACTGTACAGCACAGTATTATCAGGGCACTGTATAGCACGGTATTATCAGGGCACTGTAGAGCACGGTATTATCAGGGCACTGTATAGCACAGTATTATCAGGGCACTGTACAGCACAGTATTATCAGGGCACTGTATAGCACGGTATTATCAGGGCACTGTATAGCACGGTATTATCAGGGCACTGTATAGCACGGTATTATCAGGGCACTGTACAGCACAGTATTATCAGGGCACTGTATAGCACGGTATTATCAGGGCACTATATAGCACGGTATTATCAGGGCACTATATAGCACAGTATTATCAGGGCACTGTATAGCACAGTATTACCAGGGCACTGTATAGCACGGTATTATCAGGGCACTGTATAGCACGGTATTATCAGGGCACTGTATAGCACGGTATTATCAGGGCACTATATAGCACGGTATTATCAGGGCACTGTATAGCACGGTATTATCAGGGCACTGTAAAGCACAGTATTATCAGGGCACTGTATAGCACGGTATTATCAGGGCACTGTATAGCACAGTATTATCAGGGCACTGTATAGCACGGTATTATCAGGGCACTGTATAGCACGGTATTATCAGGGCACTGTATAGCACAGTATTATCAGGGCACTGTACAGCACAGTATTATCAGGGCACTGTATAGCACGGTATTATCAGGGCACTGTATAGCACGGTATAATCAGGGCACTGTATGGCACGGTATTATCAGGGCATTGTATGGCACGGTATTATCAGGGCACTGTATGGCACGGTATTATCAGGGCACTGTATAGCACGGTATTATCAGGGCACTGTACAGCACAGTATTATCAGGGCACTGTATAGCACAGTATTATCAGGGCACTGTACAGCACAGTATTATCAGGGCACTGTATAGCACGGTATTATCAGGGCACTGTATAGCACGGTATTATCAGGGCACTGTATAGCACGGTATTATCAGGGCACTGTACAGCACAGTATTATCAGGGCACTGTATAGCACGGTATTATCAGGGCACTGTACAGCACGGTATTATCAGGGCACTATATAGCACGGTATTATCAGGGCACTATATAGCACAGTATTATCAGGGCACTGTATAGCACAGTATTATCAGGGCACTGTATAGCACGGTATTATCAGGGCACTGTATAGCACGGTATTATCAGGGCACTGTATAGCACGGTATTATCAGGGCACTATATAGCACGGTATTATCAGGGCACTGTATAGCACGGTATTATCAGGGCACTGTAAAGCACAGTATTATCAGGGCACTGTATAGCACGGTATTATCAGGGCACTGTATAGCACGGTATTATCAGGGCACTGTATAGCACGGTATTATCAGGGCACTGTATAGCACGGTATTATCAGGGCACTGTATAGCACGGTATTATCAGGGCACTGTATAGCACGGTATTATCAGGGCACTGTATAGCACGGTATTATCAGGGCACTGTATAGCACGGTATTATCAGGGCACTGTACAGCACGGTATTATCAGGGCACTGTACAGCACGGTATTATCAGGGCACTGTACAGCACGGTATTATCAGGGCACTGTATAGCACGGTATTATCAGGGCACTGTACAGCACGGTATTATCAGGGCACTGTATAGCACGGTATTATCAGGGCACTGTATAGCACGGTATTATCAGGGCACTATATAGCACAGTATTATCAGGGCACTGTATAGCACGGTATTATCAGGGCACTGTATAGCACGGTATTATCAGGGCACTGTACAGCACGGTATTATCAGGGCACTGTATAGCACGGTATTATCAGGGCACTGTATAGCACGGTATTATCAGGGCACTGTATAGCACGGTATTATCAGGGCACTGTATAGCACGGTATTATCAGGGCACTGTATAGCACGGTATTATCAGGGCACTGTATAGCACGGTATTATCAGGGCACTGTATAGCACGGTATTATCAGGGCACTGTATAGCACGGTATTATCAGGGCACTGTATAGCACGGTATTATCAGGGCACTGTATAGCACAGTATTATCAGGGCACTGTATAGCACGATATTATCAGGGCACTGTAAAGCATGGTATTATCAGGGCACTGTATAGCACGGTATTATCAGGGCATTGTATAGCACAGTATTATCAGGGCACTGTATAGCACGGTATTATCAGGGCACTGTATAGCACGGTATTATCAGGGCACTGTACAGCACAGTATTATCAGGGCACTGTATAGCACAGTATTATCAGGGCACTGTATAGCACGGTATTATCAGGGCACTGTACAGCACGGTATTATCAGGGCACTGTATAGCACGGTATTATCAGGGCACTGTACAGCACGGTATTATCAGGGCACTGTACAGCATGGTATTATCAGGGCACTGTATAGCACAGTATTATCAGGGCACTGTACAGCACGGTATTATCAGGGCACTGTATAGCACAGTATTATCAGGGCATTGTATAGCACAGTATTATCAGGGCAATGTATGGCATTATTATTTGGTCATAATATAGCTGCTATGTGGACATTGTGGCAGCATTATTTGGACACTGAATGGCACTGTTAATGGCTCACTATTTGTTACTATTTTATGTCTTCTTATCTTTGCAGCTGAATAATTTTCATTGTTCACTTGTAGACGGGCTTTTCTGAGCTATTCTTTCTTCCTTTGTGTCCAAAAAAATATAGGGGCTCCGACACAATCGGGTAGTTTTATAACTGTAAAGGGGTCCTGGGGTGGTGGTTCTGATCTAGTGGTCTGATTTATTTTTATTTTTGTGGATATTTATCCTGCTTGATCTATTATGGGTCAGAATTTTATTGACTTTGTGACTAGGGCTCTGGCATTGATCATATATAAGGCAGAAAGCAGCAGTACTCACTAAAATTGTTGTACGGGTGCCCAGCAAGTCATCCTGATCCTCGGACGCAGTATCAAATATAGAAAGAGAAAATTTGCAGCACTCCAGTATGAAAAAATGGTGGTTTATTCAGTCAAACACACAGCAACGTTTCAATCCTACTATAGGACCTTTCTCAAGCATGTGTTTGACTGAATAAACCACCATTTTTTCATACTGGAGTGCTGCAAGTTTTCTCTTTTTATATATAGTATCAATTTGTTTGGTTGGGGTTTTTACACCCTATGATGAGTTTATAAACTCTAAATTATACCCTAGTTTTTTTGATATGTTGCTGTTTACATGCGACATTTGATCTGTTGTATTTATTATCTGTTGAGACCACAAATATTAGGATTGTTGACCACCACCTCAGTGGTTTTAGTGATTTTAATGTTTTTACAGGGACAGCCTTATATCCGATTTGTTGTTCTTCTATCTAATAAAGATTTATTGTATTCATTACTTTGGACTTATATTTGTGTATATGATATACATTTATTGGTATTCTGTCTGTTTTTGGTATATCATTATTGTTATGGATTATGGGACTTGCTTTGGCATTTCTTGGTTAAGTTTTATAACTGTGTCTGTGCCGAGAATGTGTCGAAAAATGGGCCAAATTTTGGCACATTACATTTTAGACTAATTTTAAGAACACAAGTTTGAACCTCACTAGACAATTTTAAAAAGTGTCTAGAAAGCAGGAGTGGCTTAGTGGGGAAGGAGGCGTGGCTTAAAATGCGCCAAACGAATACTAAGGACTCATGGACATGACCTTAAGAGTATGTTCACACGCAGAGTCAAAAACGTCTGAAAATACGGAGCTGTGTTAAGGCTGGGTTCACACGACCATGTTACGTCCGTAATTTACGGAACGTATTTCGGCCGGAAGACCCGGACCGAACACATTACAGGAAGCCGGGCTCCTAGCATCATAGTTATGTACGATGCTAGGAGTCTCTGCCTCGCTGAAGGACAACTGTCCCGTACTGTAATCATGATTACAGTACGGGACAGTAGTTCCACGCAGAGGCAGGGACTCCTAGCATCGTACATCACTATGATGCTAGGAGCCCGGCTTCCTGTAATGTGTTCGGTCCGGGTCTTCCGGCCGAAATACGTTCCGTACATTACGGACGTAACATGGTCGTGTGAACCCAGCCTAAAGGGAAAACTTCCCCTGATTTTCAGACGTTTTTTGAGCAACTCGCGTATTTCGCAGCATTTTTTACGGCTGTCTTTGGAGTTGTTTTCATAGGAGTCTATGAGAAAACGGCTCCAAAAACGTTCCAAGAAGTGTCCTGCACTTCTTTTGATGAGCCGTCATTTTACGCGCCGTATTTTGACAGCGACGCGTAAAATGGCAGCTCGTCTGCACAGAACATCGTAAGGCCCATTGCAAGCAATGGGCAGATGTTTGCAGATGTATTGCAGCCGTCTTTT
Organism: Rhinoderma darwinii; assembly: GCF_050947455.1. Lineage (NCBI taxonomy): Eukaryota > Metazoa > Chordata > Amphibia > Anura > Rhinodermatidae > Rhinoderma > Rhinoderma darwinii. Next base: position 21,643,248 of record NC_134692.1, on the reverse strand, counting down.
CAGGCGTAATTCGAGGCGTAAAACGCCTCCATTACGTCTGAAAAGAGGTCGTGTGAACATACCCTTAGGGCTTTTACTGTCCACAAATACGGATGCACAGCCATTGCAGAACCGCGCATAGACTTCTATGGGCCAGTTCATGCCGCAATTTGCAGACAGGAATAGGACATGTTCTATATTTTGCGGATCATTTCTACGGCCCAGACATACATCCGTAAATATACGAAAATGTGTCCGTGGCCTATAGAAATAAATGCGTCCGCAATTTCATCTGTAATTACCTGATCCGTAATTATGGATGAAAACTACGGTCGTGTGCATGGGGCCGAAGTCAACCAAAAGTTTATATAAGGAAGAGAAATGTGTCTAGGAAGATGCGCCAAATTTATCATACAGAGTGCACGACTGAGACAAATTTGGCGCATCTTCAGACTGTCCGGCCTAGGTTTATGATGTCTAAATCTTGGACATCTTAGTAACTCTGCGCCAGTATTTTGCATCCACAGACCTCGATCTGTTTACATGTAATGGAGGTTCTATACATTTTGGTATCTCCAGCCGCAATGTTATTCTGTCATTAGCTGAAATAGTCATAGCCCCTGGGGACACTTATCATGCAGCCGGTCTTGTCACCATATGCTTTGCTATTGATGTTACTCAATTGTTCCCTGTTTTCAACCATATCGAGGTGGGAAAAGGCTGACTGTATTGTTCCCTAATGGAATTACTGACAAGTAGTCCAGTGATGATGTTCCCTCATCATTGCTACACTATGGAAACCCTGCAGAAACACTTCTAAAAATATATGTGAGTGATATATGCACCAGCTGCTGAAAAAAATTATAAAAAGTTCAGCAGTATTCTAATAAACGTTGTATTTTATTCCTTCACCCTCTAAAAAAATTGTACTTGCTGTGAGTGAATGGAAACATTCTTGTTTACATACAGACAATGTCCAACTTAGGCTATATTCACACGACCGGGTGTCAAATCCGTTTTCACGGATCCCTCATAGACTTGAGTCTATTGAGGTATTCGGGAAAACGGGCAAAAATTGGACATGTCCTATTTTTTCCCGGGCCGTTCACACGGTCTGTTAAAATAACGGCCGTGTGAATAGTCCCATAGACAAGCATTAATTTTAATGCAGCCGTGTGACAGTCGTTAAAAAAAAAAACGGCCGTCACTTTCACTGTCGTCTGAATAAGCCCTTACAGTTGTAAGAGGTTAGAGGGGTTGTTCACTTTTGACATTAAGCTGATCAAAGGCTGAATTGTGCTGCTGGGGGCCTCAGTGATTAGTTGTGATCTGTGGAGGAACCTGGAAGCAAGTTGTTCAGTTCTTCTGCAGCCCCTCCGCAGGAGAAATGAAGCATTACACAATTTCCATTGAAATCAATGCTCCGTCCATTGTTAGCCATTCTCCACTCCAACTAAATGATAAAAGTCTTGAACGAAGCACTTCTCAGGACTCCCAATCAGAATATTGTATTTCTAAATGGGTTTTCTAAACTAGACAACATATTAAAGGGGTTTTGCACTTGTGTCAGGCCACTCCTGCAGGTAATGGTAATGTTGTGTGATACTTCCATTGACTTAGGGGGGGACTGTGACTCTCCTTCCAATGGCCGTGTCTCAGAAAAGTCATATCCATGACGCAACTCCTCCTTTGCGACACCATGGCAGGGACCTAGCTAGAGGGAGGCTGACGGGGCATGAGACAAGGGTGCTGGGAGGGCACGAACAAGCCACTCTGCCAAGGCCATGGTATGTAGGGCCAGCGCAGCAAACTGGGTCAATCCATACAATGGTTCAACCTATTGAGTGTGTTGCCAACTTATTTGTTTTATTGGCTAAAAGTAAATTAAGTTCCGTCACAAACGATGTTATCAGTGTTTACAAAGAGTGTGAAAATGATTGAGGGAACCATTACATCCAGCTTTAAGGAGTGAAGTGGTTAAAATTCTATCAGACGTAAAACGAAGGCAGTATGCATCCTGGCCTTGAAATCTAGAAAAATAATGATGAATTGAGAGATGAACACAATGCATTATGTAAGCAGACATTTGCAGAATAATAGGAGGAAAGACTTTAAATGAGCCATCTCTTAGTGACTTACAGTACGCGGCCGCCGCCGCTGCTGATGTTGTTTGGACAGAGTGGGCAGTAATCTCTGGAGGATTGTATGTTGATGAAATGAGGGGGTGGAGGTGGGCCGTGTATTGATAGGCTGACTAGGACACGGTAGAAATGATGCCGAGATCGACATAAATTGGATTGTTCTTTGTCTATGTTAGCAATGTTTCTTTAGAGTTTTTATACTTTGTTATCTTCTTACAGTATGGGAAAAACTGTCCCTGCAATAGTCCCTGTCTGTTAACCAGTGGCATAGCAATAGGAAGGGGGGGGGCAGGGGTTGTGGGTTCACCTAGTTCTGGTGCCTGAGGTTCTCCTAACCCAAAGTCCCCTTAACTGTAGTAGTGGACAGCAAGATTCTAAATGCAATTTGGGCGGTCTTGGTCAAGGGGAAGACCATGGGGCCTTTGGAACGAGGAGATGGCTGGTCAGTCCCATCCCCCTTGCTTATGAGTGGCGATACCCCGTGTAGGACTCCTATTTCCATAATAACTGTACTATTAGCAAACAAGGGTATCGTGAAAGGGCCTAAGGGTGCAGTCACACTAGGCAGATATTGTTGCAGAAATATCTGTGACTGAAAATCTGTTCCATTCATCTGAATAGAACTTGTAGAAATCCATGCACCTGCTGCAGAAACAACCCCCTTCAGATGGATGGAACTGATTTTCAGTGGCAGAAATTTCTGCAACAAAGTCTGCCACATGTGACTGCACCCTTAGGCTCATGGAAAGGATATGGAGGAAAAGACAAACATCCGGGCCCTTTTGTCATTGGTTGCAAATCCTGACATTATAATGGGGGGGGGGGGGGTCATTTTGTTCTTTGCTATGGAGCCCCCTCTCTCTCTTCTATATACACCACTGGCTCTGGTACAGATTTTGCTTTGAAGATTCAAGCTATGACTTAGTAAATACCTACCAACCTAACGTTAAAGACCTATGGATGTATTCACATGGCGCAGTAATATTGTATTTTTTCAGGAATTTTTGCAAAACCGCAGCGTTTGTGTGAATACACCTGAAATATTTTGCCATTGTTGCCCAACTTGTTCCAATTTTTGTTAAAAGTGCAAATAATAAGAAGCTAAACTTAAAAAAATTATATACTGTATATTGGTTTTATTAATATCCACAGGATATGCCATAAATACCGGGTAGATACTGGTCCCCCCTGAATCCGACCTAACTTCTGTTGCTGGTCCCAGCCCACTGAGTTACGATGTTGCCCATAGTACGTAAACAGCCGAGCTCGCTGAGCTACTGTGTTTTCGTATAGAAGTGAATGGGAGTTACGTCAACAGCGTAGCACAGCGAGCTACTCTGCGTACGTAACTCGGGAGCTAGGGAAAAAGCGTAGCTCGCTGTGCTATTCTGCTGTAAAGGATCTGCCAGGCACTACGTCTGTGGAGACTCCCAGGGTTAATCAGTCGACACCTGAGGCCAGACCTCTTAGACTGACACCGGCTCCCACCAATCAGGGTGGCAGGCTCAGGAGTGGGAGAGCCTATCGCGGCCTGGTCAGTCAGAGTTAGCTCCGCCCCCTGTCCATTTATACCTGCAGTTTTCTCTTCCTCATTGCTTGTTATTCTTTTGGATTCCTGGCCCCACTGCTGCTTGCTCCAGCCTGCTTCTGCCGTGCTTCTGCCTTGCTGCAGTTCTCCTTGACTTGCTTTGCTTTGCTTTGCCCCTGGCTTGCTTCTGTCTCCGTGCCCGCTCGGGTTACTCACTTCGTCCTGGTCCTGACTGTTCGTTCGCCGCTCCGTTTCCTCGTGGCGTTCCGTGGCTGCTGCCCCTTCCCTTGCGTGTTCCCTGTTTGTTTTCCTGTGCACTTAGACAGCGTAGGGACCGCCGCCCAGTTGTACCTCGTCGCCTAGGGCGGGTCGTTGCAAGTAGGCAGGGACAGGGCGGTGGGTAGATTAGGGCTCACTTTCCCTTCACCTCCTTCCTGCCATCACAGAATAACAAGCCCTTACCTAGTCTACCATTTCTCCTACGCTGTCGCTATCATGGACCCCCTTGAGACCCTGACCCAGCAGATGCAGGGCCTCTCCCTACAGGTCCAGGCCCTGGCCCAAAGGGTTGGGCGCACCACCTCACCTCTAGAACCCGACCTCAAGTTACCTGACCGGTTTTCAGGGGACCGTAAGACGTTTCTCTCCTTCCGGGAGAGTTGCAGACTATATTTCCGCCTTAAGCCCCACTCCTCAGGTTCCGAGAACCAGCGGGTGGGTATCATCATATCCCGACTCCAGGAAGGGCCCCAAGAGTGGGCCTTCTCCTTGGCTCCTGACGCCCCTGAACTTTCCTCTGTTGATCGTTTTTTCTCTGCCCTCGGACTCATTTACGACGAGACTGACAGGACTGCTTTAGCCGAGAGTCAGTTGGTGACCTTACGTCAGGGTAGGAGACCGGTTGAGGAATACTGTTCTGATTTTAGGAAGTGGTGCGTAGCTTCTCAGTGGAACGATCCGGCCCTAAGGTGCCAGTTTAGGTTAGGATTATCTGACGCCCTGAAGGATCTGCTGGTTAGCTACCCCTCGTCTGACTCTCTTGACCAGGTTATGGCCCTAGCAGTACGACTTGACCGACGTCTCAGGGAACGTCAGCTAGAACGCTTCAGTGTGCTCCCCTCTGACTTTTCTGCGATCCCCCCCGAGGTCCCGCCTCCTCGCCCCTCCACGGAGGACTCGGAGGTACCTATGCAACTCGGGGCCTCCATGTCCCCTCGACAACGTAGGGAGTTTCGCAGAATGAACGGTCTCTGCTTCTACTGTGGGGACGACAAGCATCTACTGAACACCTGTCCCAGGCGCAAGAATAAGAAGCCGGAAAACTTCCGCGCCTAAGTGATCATCGGGGAGGTCACTTGGGCGCACAGGTATTTCCCGTTAATGTGAAACGCAATAAAATTTTGCTTCCCTTTCAGGTCTCGTTTGCTGGCCGGTCTGCCACGGGCAGTGCTTTTGTGGATTCTGGCTCATCTGCTAATATCATGTCTGTGGAATTTGCTATGTCTCTAAAGATGCCTTGTATTGATTTACCTTATCCTATCCCTGTAGTAGGAATCGACTCTACTCCCCTTGCTAATGGTTATTTTACTCAGCATACTCCTGTTTTTGAACTCCTGGTTGGCTCCATGCATTTGGAGCAGTGCTCTGTACTGGTGATGCAGGGATTATCATCTGATCTGGTTTTAGGCCTTCCCTGGTTGCAGTTGCATAATCCCACGTTTGATTGGAATACTGGGGATCTCACCAAATGGGGTAATGAATGTCTTATGTCATGTCTTTCTGTTAACTCTATTTCTCCCCGGGAGGAGGTAAACACGCTTCCTGAGTTCGTTCAGGACTTCGCCGATGTGTTTTCTAAGGAGGCCTCCGAGGTGTTGCCCCCCCATAGAGATTACGATTGCGCTATCGATTTGGTGCCTGGTGCCAAGCTTCCTAAAGGTAGGATATTTAATCTTTCATGTCCTGAACGTGAAGCCATGAGGGTGTATATCCAGGAATGCCTGGCCAAGGGTTTCATTCGCCCCTCGACTTCTCCTGTAGGTGCTGGCTTCTTCTTCGTGGGGAAGAAGGATGGTGGTCTTAGGCCGTGCATTGATTATCGTAACCTGAATAAGGTCACTGTAAGGAACCAGTACCCACTTCCTTTAATTCCGGATCTTTTTAATCAGGTTCAGGGAGCCCAATGGTTTTCTAAGTTCGATCTACGGGGGGCATATAACCTTATCCGCATCAAAGAGGGGGATGAGTGGAAAACTGCGTTCAACACACCCGAGGGTCATTTCGAATACCTGGTCATGCCCTTTGGGTTGTGTAACGCCCCTGCTGTCTTCCAGAATTTTATTAATGAAATCCTGAGAGAGTACCTGGGTAATTTTCTTGTTGTGTACCTTGATGACATACTGGTGTTCTCCAAGGACTGGTCCTCTCACGTGGAGCATGTCAGGAAGGTGCTCCAGGTCCTTCGGGAGAATAATCTGTTTGCTAAGACTGAAAAATGTGTCTTTGGGGTACAGGAGATACCATTTTTAGGGCAAATCCTCACTCCTCATGAATTCCGCATGGACCCTGCCAAGGTTCAAGCTGTGGCGGAATGGGTCCAACCTGCCTCCCTTAAGGCGTTACAGTGTTTTTTAGGGTTCGCCAACTATTACAGGAGATTTATTGCCAACTTCTCGGTCGTCGCTAAGCCTCTTACGGACCTTACCCGCAAGGGTGCTGATGTCCTCCATTGGCCCCCTGAGGCCGTCCAGGCCTTTGAGACTCTCAAGAAGTGCTTTATCTCGGCCCCCGTGCTGATTCAGCCCAACCAAGAGGAGCCATTTATTGTGGAGGTTGACGCTTCCGAGGTGGGAGTGGGGGCCGTCTTGTCCCAGGGTACCAGCTCCCTCACCCATCTCCGCCCCTGTGCTTACTTCTCTAGGAAGTTTTCGCCCACGGAGAGTAACTATGATATTGGCAACCGCGAACTTCTAGCCATTAAATGGGCTTTTGAGGAGTGGCGGCACTTCCTGGAGGGGGCCAGACACCAGGTAACGGTCCTTACGGATCACAAGAATCTGGTTTTCCTAGAATCGGCCCGGAGGCTTAATCCTAGACAAGCTCGGTGGGCACTATTCTTTACCAGATTTAATTTCTTGGTTACCTATAGGGCTGGGTCCAAGAATATTAAGGCTGATGCTCTGTCACGTAGTTTCATGGCCAATCCTCCTTCCGAGAAGGATCCCGCTTGTATTTTACCCCCTGGTATAATCGTCTCTGCCACGGATTCTGATTTAGCTTCTGATATCGCGGCTGATCAGGGTGCAGCTCCCGGGAACGTCCCTGGGGACAAACTGTTTGTTCCCCTGCAATACCGGCTGAGGGTACTCAGGGAAAACCATGACTCCGCTCTATCTGGTCATCCTGGCATCTTGGGCACCAAACACCTCATTACCAGAAACTATTGGTGGCCTGGGTTGCCTAAAGATGTTAGGGCTTACGTCGCCGCTTGTGAGGTTTGCGCTAGGTCCAAAACCCCTAGGTCCCGACCTGCGGGCCTACTACGTCCCTTGCCCATTCCCCAGAGACCTTGGACCCATATCTCCATGGATTTTATCACCGATTTGCCTCCATCTCAGGGCAAGTCGGTGGTGTGGGTGGTAGTCGACCGCTTCAGCAAGATGTGCCACTTTGTGCCCCTTAAGAAGCTACCTAACGCCAAGACGTTAGCTTCTTTGTTTGTGAAACACATCCTGCGTCTCCATGGGGCCCCAGTCAATATCGTTTCGGACAGAGGGGTACAATTTGTTTCCTTATTTTGGAGAGCCTTTTGTAAAAAGTTGGAGATTGATCTGTCCTTCTCCTCCGCCTTCCATCCCGAAACTAACGGCCAAACGGAAAGGACCAACCAATCCCTGGAACAATATTTAAGGTGTTTCATCTCTGACTGTCAATTCGATTGGGTCTCATTCCTTCCCCTTGCTGAATTTTCCCTGAATAACCGGGTCAGTAACTCGTCAGGGGTCTCCCCGTTTTTCTGTAATTTCGGGTTTAACCCAAGGTTCTCCTCCGTCTCCCCTGGTTGTTCCAATAATCCTGAGGTAGAGGATGTTCATCGGGAACTGTGCACTGTCTGGGCCCAGGTTCAGAAGAACCTAGAGGCGTCCCAGAGCGCACAAAAGATTCAGGCGGATAGTAGACGTTCTGCTAACCCCCGGTTTGTCGTCGGGGATTTGGTCTGGTTGTCGTCCAGGAACTTGCGCCTTAAGGTCCCGTCCAGGAAGTTTGCTCCCCGATTTATTGGGCCTTATAAGGTCATTGAAGTCCTCAACCCTGTATCCTTCCGTCTGGAGCTGCCCCCATCCTTCCGCATACACGACGTCTTTCATGCTTCCCTCCTTAAACGCTGCTCCCCGTCCTGGTCCCCCTCTAGGAAACCTCCTGTTCCCGTTCTCACCCCTGAGGGGGTGGAATTCGAGGTGGCCAAGATTGTGGACAGTAGGATGATCCAGGGCTCCCTCCAGTACCTGGTCCATTGGAGAGGATACGGGCCGGAGGAGAGGACTTGGGTACCTGCTCGAGATGTTCACGCTGGGGTATTGGTCAGGAGGTTCCACCTTCTCTTCCCCACTAAACCGGGTCCTCTTAGTAAGGGTCCGGTGGCCCCTCATAAAAGGGGGAGTACTGTAAAGGATCTGCCAGGCACTACGTCTGTGGAGACTCCCAGGGTTAATCAGTCGACACCTGAGGCCAGACCTCTTAGACTGACACCGGCTCCCACCAATCAGGGTGGCAGGCTCAGGAGTGGGAGAGCCTATCGCGGCCTGGTCAGTCAGAGTTAGCTCCGCCCCCTGTCCATTTATACCTGCAGTTTTCTCTTCCTCATTGCTTGTTATTCTTTTGGATTCCTGGCCCCACTGCTGCTTGCTCCAGCCTGCTTCTGCCGTGCTTCTGCCTTGCTGCAGTTCTCCTTGACTTGCTTTGCTTTGCTTTGCCCCTGGCTTGCTTCTGTCTCCGTGCCCGCTCGGGTTACTCACTTCGTCCTGGTCCTGACTGTTCGTTCGCCGCTCCGTTTCCTCGTGGCGTTCCGTGGCTGCTGCCCCTTCCCTTGCGTGTTCCCTGTTTGTTTTCCTGTGCACTTAGACAGCGTAGGGACCGCCGCCCAGTTGTACCTCGTCGCCTAGGGCGGGTCGTTGCAAGTAGGCAGGGACAGGGCGGTGGGTAGATTAGGGCTCACTTTCCCTTCACCTCCTTCCTGCCATCACATCTGCTTCTGTAACTTCCATTCACTTCAATTGGAGTTACCGATAAAGCATAGCTGAGCAAGCTCGGCTATTTCTGTACCCCTTGCCACCTCGTAACTCAGTGGCGGGAGAGCAGCAACAGCGGAGGAAGGTAGGAAGGGGTCAGGGGTCCTCGTTCTAGAGGTGCGGGTTCCAGAGATGGGACCTGTATCTATGGGACATTTATGGCATATCCTGGGGAGATGCCATAAATGTCCAAGTTGAGAATACCCTTTTAAGTAGCTGCACTGTATTACTCAATGGATGTAATGATGTATAATCCAAAACGCGTAAGGAGAAATATTAGGGCGTTTGAGGTCTGAAGGTTCAGTGTTGCAGGGTAAACTATCTATCAGGGTGAAAATAAAGCCTCCCAAGCTTGATACAGGGAAAGGACCACAGAAATTTGTAACAGTGGGTCCTCCCGCACCGAGGCCACGGACCGGCGCATTTTTATCTTTTTTGTGTTTGTCATTTTATTGAGTTTTTATATTTACTAATAAAGATTGCGTTTTAATTCAGCTGCCCAATAATACTAAGGCCTCATGCACACGACCGTAGTGGTGTGCACGGCCCAGTGATTTGCGGCTCGGACGGCCGCAGGGCGTCATCCGCGGGCCGCCCGCAAATCTCGGGCCGTGCACATGGCCATGTACATTAATTTCAATGAGCCAAGACCGCAAAATGGGCTCATATAGGACGTGTCCTATCTTTTTGCGGTCCAGGCTCCCGGGCAATGCACGGACTGTGGAAACCACAGTCGCGTGCATTCGCCCATAGAAATGAATGGGACAAAAACACATTAGTGTGCATGAGGTCTTAGAGATTGTGGACTGTGATTTCATCAGACTCGCAGGTCCAGTTTCTAGCCTAGTGATAGCAATGATCTCTAATTTGTTCAATGTCAGATGATAAAAAAACCCGCTATAAATCGTCTTCTTTTGTCAAAATTATTCTAGTCAGCCAGATTTTTTTTTAAAGTTGTATCTGTTTCTTGGAAAGCAGTGTGAGAACCAAACTACTATATCCCCAGTTGATAACGTTACTATATCCCCAGTTGATAAAGCTACTATATCCCCAGGCAGGATCACACATCGCATATTTTTAGCAGATTTTTATGCCGATTTTTGGGCCAAAGCCAGAAGTGGTTTCAAAAGGAATGGAACATTTAAAGGAGAGACGTATACTTCATATTATCAATGTATGATTAATGGGGGACTCAACCCCCCCGGGATTCCAATTGTTCAGCAGAATGAAGGGGCCGCAGTGCTGGTACTGTACCTCAACCCCGTTCACTTGAATGGGTTGGGGTACTGGCCACTGTATGTACACTGCTGTGCCTGGATAAACAATATAGGGGCTTTGGCGTCTCAGCTCCTTCTGCCGACCAGTGAGGGTCCCGGGGGTCGGGCAACCACCAATCATAAATTGATGGCCTATGCTTAGGATAGGGCATGAATTAAAAGTCCCTGAGGCAAAACCTTGACTGGGGCCCTTTAACCGTCACTTTCCATTTCAGGTACGGCTGTCCTCTTAAAGGGCAGAAGGGCCCTTGGACACCCTTAGGCATAAAGGCCTGGGTGTGACTATCTGTAGCCCTTGCACTCCCTATAGTTACGCCTTTGAAATCACAATATCTATAATGTTGATATCAATTAAAACTGATCGACAGGACTCATCAGTGAACATGACACAGATCTGGCGCTACATCTGACACCGAGGGGTTAACGGTTTTCATTTTCACTTAAACGCTGTAAAGCTGTTTGCATTTTTCTGAAAGTCGTTTTCACAAACACACTCAGCGTGAAATTATAGGTGTGTAGTATGGCGGCTCATGTCGAGAGCGGCTTACATCCTTTCTTCTCTTAAATCTCTAATGTCTACAACTTAAAATCTTGAGTATTATAACATCTTACAACCTGGATGTGTGGGCATCCCGTACCAGCCTCCATACGTGGCCCGGTGCCATGCAGCGCTCTGGAATTATTTATTTATTCGAACCGTAGAGAACATTTATTGCAAATCTGGTTTAATATATTTCAACATTGAAGTTTATTGAAAGTAGGCAAAAGCATGTCTAGAAGATAGAGGGGCCCAATAGGCGAGGCGACCTAGGGCCCCTTCTTTGTGTTGGTTTACAAACCGCTCATCTTGGGACATGAGGGTTTTTCCTCCTTCCCATCCTTGGTGGCGTCTTTTTTTTTTTTGGTCAGGTATATCCTGTAGATATTGTATACTGTTACTGCACTTCCTCATGATAAATCCAGCCCTTCGAGTGGGGGAACAGATTAGGTTGGTCAGACCGGTTAGTGTTCAACAACTAATTTAAATGTGTAAATGGTATGTCCACTCCTGAGCTTACCCGACTGAAACACACTTGTTATATCCCAGAAGCTTAGGCTCTGTTCACATCTGCGCTATGAATTCTGTTTTTCTTTTCCATCATAGGAGCAGAAAAAAGGAATTCAGTGCGCCCGACAGACTCTATCATCTTTAATGGGTTCTATTGGGTTTCCGTCATGTTTTTTTCAGGCGTTGTTTATGGCATCTGCGACGGGGGCTCCTAACAGACTCTACAGTGCAGATGTGAACACAGCCTTATCTGTGTGATACACATTTGTGATGCCACATTACCTGTCTGAAACCCCCTTGTGATGTCACAGTAGCTTACCAAAGTTAAAATGTATGATGTCACAACAGCTTATCTGACTAAAACCCACTTGTGATGTCACAGCAGCTTATGTGATGGAAACAAATTTGTAATGTCATAGCTGCTTACCTAACAGAAACCCACTTGTGATGTCATAGCTTCTTATGTGATGGAAAGCCATTTGTGATGTCATAGCAGCTTACCTAACAGAAACCCACTGGTGATGTCATAGCTTCTTATGTGATGGAAATACATTTGTGATGTCACAGCAGCTTACCTGACAGAAACACACTGGTGATGTTATAGCTTTTTATGTGATGGAATCACATTTGTGATGTCACAGCAGCTTACCTGACAGAAACACACCTGATGTCACAGCAGCTTACCTGATGGAAACTCACTTGTGATATCACTTCCGCTGTAGCAGCCGTAGCAGCTGCTATGGGGCCCGCAGCATGAGGAGGCCCGTGCCGCCCGCCGGCACGGCCCCCCCATGGCCAGAGGCTCCGCTAGCAACAGCTATGGCTGCTACAGCGTGACACCACTGAAGGGGTTGTTCCTACAAAAGACATGCATCCCCTATCCACAGGATAGGGGATACATGTGGGATCGCTGGGACGCCCAGCGATAAGGAGAACTGGGGACCAAAAGTCCATCAGAAATATAATTGTGCTCCATAGAAATTAATTGTGCACCAGTCGCTCTTGTGCGCATGCGTGACCAGCGCTACTTTCATTTTTATTGAACTGCGCAGATCCCGGAAGTCCGAGGTTTGTCATGGAGAACTTCGGGGGACTTTCGCTGCCAGCGATCACACATGTATCCCCTATCCTGTGGATAGGGGATACATCTCTTTTGTAGGACAAACTATAGGGGAGGGGGGCCCCCGTCAAAAGTTTGCTATGGGGCCCAGTCTTTCCTAGTTACACCCCTGATGGTAGCCATAGACCACTTTAATCATGGCTCTAGAAAAACCTGTACCAATCCACTGGTAATTCCAAGACATCAATAGGAACGAATGTGGCCACTTACATGTGATCTAGCAGACAGTGGGAACCGCTATTATTTTCATTACGGTAGCAGCGGGCCTTCTTGCCTGCAGGGTTCCTGTGTAGCTGCACAGGTTGAACATATGGTGTATCTGCCCCAGAGTGAAGCTACAAAGGTTGGTGTGAGCCAACCGTGTGATGCCCACATGCTACCTTGGCTTCAGCTCTAGATGCTTTAGACCTCATACACTGACTAGATAAATGATAAAACTGTGATACCAAAACCAGCCCATAGTTACTCATAAATGAGGACTGTTGTAAGTAGAACAGAGGAGAAGAGTTTGCAAAATATATATATATTTTCTGGATACCTGCAACCTCCACTAGAGGAAGTTTACTGCATACAGATTCCTATAGCTCCCCATGAGTTCATATTAGTATAAATCCCTATGCATATAGCTCCCCCTAGTGGTGGCGGCATTCAGCCAGAATTGCAAAATTTATCAAATCAGGAAAACAGGGCCCTATACAGATGAAATTAATCATCTCAGAATTTTAGTATCTAAAAGCAGATTTACGGACATTAACCTTAATAATTGTGTAGTACATTTGGTGCAGCTCAGTGTATGGAGTGGGGCTCAATATAAATTTTGCTATGGTGCCCCATGATTTCTATGTGTCGTCTGACAGCCAGCTAACATTTTTAGTAACAAATTGGAAATGAATGAGAAAGATTATGTAATATATGTCTTTAGCTCAGAATATTAACATTAACCTATTGTTACGGACTGTCAGTGGATAGGACATGTTACATACTAAGGTGATAACACTGTACTACATACACTACATCCTATTCTATAGAAAAGGTTTTATAATATATCGTGGTGGCGCATAGGACTCCAAAGAGAAGGCATTATTGGCGTGTATTTGGTCCTAGGGCCTAGTCCATCTTAAGTGGATTTTCCCATAACCAATATTTATCACTTATTCACAGGATAACACACAAGAAAATGGCAGGTGGGCTCACACAAATTGATCAAAATGTGCGCTAAGAACCTCACTATTGTAAGTAGATTCAGCAGCAATGAATATTTATTTATATTTAGTGTTTTAGGTGGCATTGGTGTTCGCAGTGTGCTGTCGCCATTTTCTTGTGTGCTGTATGTTCGCAGTCACAGGCGTTCTTGCACCTGTATACATGTTTTGTTTCATTTTGTTGGAATTTGCTGTTCAAACTTTTGTGTTGTTTATGTGATTCATATATGTGGGGTTAGTGACTGCCTCCAGTTTTTGATCTTGCACTCATCCCATTCTGCCCTGGGTGATTTTAATTCGTTTAATGCTGGTTCCTACCATCCCAAATATATGTAAGTTTAGTCCCAGTCCTGGGTGTATGAGCAGCGTTAGGGACCCACCTTATAGAGGGCGCCTTGTCGTGGTAGGTGGGCTCACATAATTTGATCAAAATGCGCGCTAAGAACTTCACTATTGTAACAAGAGTCAGCAGCAATGCATATTTATTCATATTTAGCGGTTTAGGTTACATTGGTGTTCGCAGTGTGCTGCCGCCATTTTCTTGTGTGCTGTATAAATTGTAGTCACAGGCGTTCTTGCACCTGCATACACGTTTTGTTTCATTTTGCTGGAATGTGCTGTTCAAACTTTTGTGTTTCTTATCTATTCACAGGATAAGTGATAAATATCTGATCGGTGTGGGTTCGATCACCGGAACCCCCACCGATCACGAGACCGGGCTTACCTTCCCAACCCTGGGAACCCCATAGGAAGATAGCGCTCGGCAGCCCCATAGCAATGAAAAGAGTTGTGGTACCGCTCCATTACTAAGGAATGGCAAGGTAAGCTCATGATCGGTGAGGGTCCAAGCGCTCGAGCCCCCACCGATTTAGATCTTTATCACCTATTCTGTGGATAGGTGATAAATAATCATAATGGGAAAACCCCTTTAAACTTGAGGAGCATTTCCTTATTTTAAGTTCTTGAGTTTTCTGCTGCTGTCATGTTAAAAATTCTCTTCAGACATTTATGAGTTCTCTTTCTGGGAAAGCTGGGTAACAATCAGCATTTCTGCCATCGTACTTACAAGTAAGTAAAAGGTGAAGTTTCTTCATGGTGTCTAGGCTCAGACACAAAGGGCTATCTACCTACAGCTTTTATTGGTGCTTACATTGTTTTCTATGACCTATGTGAATAGTTCTGAACATTTGAACCCCAAGTTGAGTAACATTTTAAGCCCCGCCCTGTTCCAGTCAAAAATGTGCCCAAAATAGCCCCAAAATAAAGCTGCTCCCGTCCTCGAGGATCCTCCAGTAAACGGGGACCCAGGACATTTGCCTAATTTGCCACCGCCTACAACTGGTCCTGGTTGCTTCCAATATAGAGAAATGCAAGAAAGCTGCTGAAAGACCGGGCAGAAGAGTGGCACCTAGTACGGTTGGGCTTGATCCAAGACAGTTTCCTTCCTGCAGGTATCTGCAGTGGAAAAACCAATAAGATGCTTTATCCCAGGAGAACGGGGCTTCTTAGGAACCCTATTTGTTTGTTTTGTATATAGGGCACAATGTTGAGGTATATAAATCCAATAAAGCAGTGCTGACAAGTTCCCTTTAATTCTGTGAAATGTGAGCCAGTTCTGGAAGTCCCAGGGAGACTTGAGATGACACACATACAGCAGCTTCACTGCAATATTCTTCCTGTAACTATAGTGATTGAATAATGCAGCACAGGCACCAGATAGAGTTTCTTAAATTACAGCAACTCAACTGGTCTATGGAAATTGTTCTTAACATTCCGGATTCTGCTGCTTTTGTAAGACTGGCGCGACAAGGTGTTTTGTATGGAGACGTAATATGGCACCCATAGAGGTGCATGGGGCCTTACACTATCTCTGTATGCTTCTGATTTCATACGGAAGTAGATGGCGGTTAATCTCATGCCGTATTACAGAGATATCCCCCCCATATAAACATTACTTCCGGGAAAGAACATCTCCAACATACAGCACCTGATGAAGTGTAAGGGTATGGAGCGGCCCAACCCCAGTGAAGATGCTACTGTTCCTTTAAGATTATAGAATTGTGTATATTTAACTCGTTTTTCCACACAGGTTCAGATCCTGGAGTTGGACTGTTGCTGATATGGCTTATATATGTAATTGTGATTGTTTTATTTCATTAGTATATGCTTTTTATTACAGGCAATGGTGGCTTATTTATCATTTGTAATGTGCTCTGTCTGGGTGCAGCGCGGGGAAAAAGATGGCCTGGAAGGCATTTTCTAATGTAATTTACTGTGCCAACAATGGTGTGGGGACCCAACCAGCGTAGGTACGCTGCATGCCTCACATTGGGCATAGCCAATAAAGTGTTAAATAGCAGCCTCTAGGAAGTAAGTGAGAAACACCTGGGAGTAAAGACAAAGAGAAAGACTAATACGGTAGGTGGAGTTCCCAGGGAGCCTCCCCGCAAAGTGTCATTATGGTGCAAACATGGGCAGGAGCTCCATTGCAACGGCGCAACAAGTTAGAGGCCACAGGAGCGGAGAGTGGCGGGAGCGGTCGCAGGCTGCAAGTTGAAGACCTAAGAGAAGAGGGCCTGGAGTGGGAAAAGGGCGCAGGCCCTGTATCAGGGAGAAGTGGAAAGCTCTGTCTAGGGATGAGTTGGTGAGCCACCATTGTTAATATTGAAAAGTTTTAAGACACGATGCCTCTCACCGGAGTGAAGTCTGTTGCCCCCCCCCCCCCTGATTTGTTGTACCACCTTTTAGTATAAAGGACTGTTGTCTGCGTCATACCTGGGCTTGTTGTTAATTCTTGCAACAAAACAACGGCCATTTCTTACCAACGGCTTACAAAAGCACCATATCGGACTCTGTGTGCCGCCATACAGCCTCCTGCACACGGCACCGCCATGTATATGAGGCCTTATTCTATTGAACCAGACAATATTGGACTTATTAAGGGATTGTTAGCTAATTGAGGGGCCGCTATTGGAAACTCCTCTCATATCCAGACCAGATGCGAAGAGAAGCTCTTTTTCTGAAGGATTTTGGTTGTTCTTTGAAATCAATAAATTAACCATTGACGGTACATTGTGTACTCCCACTTCTCTCTGTTTTCAGCAGCAGCCGCAATACGCTGTCGGAAATTGACCTTAACCTGTATTACCTGTAACCAGTATAATATATATGATACCATTGCATCTTCTAAGTGACCTAATTCCCGTTCTGTGTCTCCTAGGGATCAGCAGATTCTTACACTAGCAGACCATCCGATTCTGATGTCTCTCTGGAAGAAGACAGAGAAGCAATACGCCAAGAGAGAGAACAGCAAGCTGCAGTCCAACTTGAGAGAGCCAAAGTAAGATGCATACAGAGAGGCGAAACCGCCAGAAATGTGATAGAAGACATATGCACCTACCATCAGTCATATCAAATACATAGACATAAATGATGCCATGTGACATTAATGTACAGTATTTAATATAATATTCACTAATTCTACAATAACCATCATATAAACTATGGCAAAAACAGGGACTATTTCCTAGTACTGACTTACACCAGACCAGCAAACCTGTTTTTAGAACAGGATGGGGTTCACACTGCCCATAGGAACAGGGCCAACACTCCCTCCTGGCCCCATAGCAGCTTTAAGAGCTGCTTCTTTGGTGTGTACATCTTGTATTTAGTAAAACACTATTGTTTATATAAATTATACAGCAACATTTACCCATCTTTCAAATTTGGGAATTAAATAGGTCTTCCATTCAGGATCCTTTACTATTAGCCAGAGCAGAGAATGGATACAAAGAGCATCTATCATTCTGGAGGACTAATTCCAATGGGAACTGTGCAGTTCATCATTTACCCTGAGGTGGTGCTGCAGGGAAATGTAATACTTGCTATTGGGCTTCCCCACAGAATACAGCTGTTTGCTGGAGGCCCCAGTAGCGGTAAACCTTGTGATCAGCATATCCTTATTGTGCCCTTCTCACAAAAAGGGATTGTACAAAGTAGAATACTCCTCTAAAGGGTAACTAAACTTTCTAAAAACGTTTGACCTGTCACTTTTAACCTTTCAAAGTTTTTTTTGAAAGTTTAGTTACCCTTTAAGGACGATAAAATCTAGAAGGTACATGTTTAATACTGGAGATTCAATGTATTTATTACCTACTAGTTTTTTTGTTTTAATTGTTCTATACTCTCTGGTGTTTTCCTGCCCTGTTTCTTTAATGTTTATTTTCATCTCTGAAACCATTTTACTATTTACATATAAAATGAGTCTACTCAAAAAATGTAATAACTTTGGAAATATATTACATTACTTCGGTGGTTGCTATGGGAATCAGTCAACAGCTTGTCAACAAACACACTCTTACAGCTTAGCTAAACTGCTAAATTCAATGCTCTCTGCTGTGTTGCATTCTGGGGGAATTATTTTTACCTACATCAGATTACTGATTAGATGATGTCAAATTTACACTTTGTTAACTGCACATCTTAAAATGTTGGCTACTGTTGCAGTGTCTATAAGGGTTAAGCTTGCACCGGTTTCCACCACCCACGGGGATACCTGAACTATGACACGCTTCCCATTTGGCCTTCTAGCAGATGCAAGGGTTACCTACATGATATGTACAGCTTTGTATCACAGGGCACAAAAGCAATAGTTCAGTGACAAACTCAGCTCTGCTTCATCTGTAATTCCACTGAAGTTGATCTGGTTCTTATAACCTGGCAGCATATACTGGAGTTGGTCAAGTCAATATTTGTTGTATGATTAGGTTGTAAGATTTATACAGATAATTATGATGGGTCTTTGTGTCTTTAGACCAAGCCAGTGGCATTTGCTGTGAGGACGAATGTGAGTTACTGCGGGGCCCTGGATGAAGATGTCCCTGTACCGGGCACTGCTATTTCTTTCGATGCCAAGGATTTTTTACACATTAAAGAGGTAAATTTGGGCTGGATGTCTCTTGCCACCTGTCACCAGCTAATAAAACATCAGCGGTCAGACCTCAGCTTGTTAAGACTAAAAGGAAAACTGACCGGCTGCCAGATCTCCGAAGAAAGGATTTGATTAACCTCTTCAGCACAAAAGTCTTTGCCAACTATATATTACTATATACTGCCCTGATCTACTGCAAAGCCATAAAACTGAGAATGTAATATTTATGGAAATAGATGTCAATACCTGACGTCTTTCACAAATCCCACAGTTACAGGTAATGAAAACAGCCATGCAGATACAGTGAAATTACTTTAATTCGCCTTATTCTAATATTCTAGTTCTGGAACAGAACAGAAAGATAATCTGGGCTCTAACAAACTACACACTGTATTACGGAGATATTGGGGCATATTGTTGTGTCTCATAAATGTTCATAGATGCCATATGATGGCTCTGTACAACTGGGTTGGTTGGTAAAAATTCTAGCATAAGATGGATTTTATCAAAAATTTTGACAAAATTTTCACAATTTTGGCTTTCCATTGTAAAACAAATGTTTGTGGATTTTAGAAATACAACAATGACTGGTGGATTGGGAGGTTAGTTAAAGAAGGTTGTGAGATCGGCTTTATTCCAAGTCCGCTAAGACTGGAGAATATCCGAATACAGCAAGAACAGAAGAGAGGGAAATTCCATACAGGGTAAGTCCAATATTTATACAATTAGTATGTTTTCAGATTAATGAGCAGGCTTTAAAAAATTTTGTTCATCCAGAAAAAATTCACCTGAGTTGGTCAAATTTTCCTCTTAAATATCTTTTTAGAACTTAACCAATAAAGAAGTTTTGCCAACTGGCCGTAAAAACGAGCGCCAATCGACGATACTGCAAATCGATTGGCTCCATTCACAATGGTCGGTAATATATGGAGACAAATGATCGTTAGTACGATCATTCTTCCCCATTCATCATGTCGGCAGCACATCTTGTTCCACACATGTCAACTATTAAAAATAAATTAGATGGCTGTCAGAGTCCTTAAAGCCAAAATTGGCTGCGTTCTTCAGAGGTTAAATCCTGTTTCCCCATTTCCTTTATTGTGACTTATGGAACTAAAAAGGGGATTCTGCATACAGTATCTATTCCAAAGGTCTTTTAATTGCTCCTATGAAGGTATTTTCAAGTTGTCCTTCAAAATTCTTGCTGTAAACTTCTATTGATCCTTTTGTTCTCCCTATGATCCCATTTCTAGTCCTAAAGATCTTCTGAACTTGCCAAAGCCCAAACACATTCAATAGCTTGTATAGTAAATTAATCCCTTGTACTGTGGTGTATTGTCATTAAATATCTAGAACTGTATTGTACATGTGGCCATCACCGGCCCCCAAGAAAAGAGCAGAACTTAAATAATTCAATATAAATTGTGCAGATTAATAAAATAAGAACATAGGATTTCTTTGTGCTAGCGCCTCTCAAAATTGTTCTGGTTGCATTGGGTAACACAGTGCTTTAGCTTCACCCTGCTATTAGACACGTGACAGGAAGACAGCAGAACTCTGATATTCACTTTAGATATAAATGGAGAAGAAAATAACAAGTAACCTAAAATCAGTACAAGAGGAATAAAGCGGAGTAGTTAAAAAGTTACTTATCATTTTATATAGATTTTAACTGTTGTAGATTGTGTTATATTCCTTTAACTGCCTCATGTCACCAATCCGGTTTTATGTCGCTGCAGCGACGTAAATTGTTGCGATCCTGTTTAATGGCTCCCTGTCACAAAATACACTAAACACAATGCTCAAAGTGAGCGCTGTGTTCTGCAATGGGACACAAATGCAGGGAGCCTCCTTCCTACATTCGGACCGTTGCCATAGAAACACATGACGGTTCGATGATGTCACAGGCTTCCAACAGTCTGATGGTGTAAGGAGAATGCTAGGAGGACATGATCTGTGTCCTCTCAGCAGTCTTCTGTAGTCAGATCACTGATAATAGTAATCTAATGACCAGCAGGCATCAGATCACTATTATCTGGGATCTGCATACAGAGGAATGTTGGGATAACACACATCATGTTATCCCAGCATCCTCCAGACAAGAAAAAAAATAAATTGTAAAAGTAAAAAATATATACATTATACAAAAAAATAAAGACAAGTAGAAATTTATGTTCATTTATGTTATAAATTTGTCCGGTTAAACTAATTATGATAAATTATAGAGGGAAAAAAATGAAGGAAATCTACATAAAAATATACTAGTTTGTCTTAGTGCCTCACCAAATATTTGACCACAGTATAAAAATAAATAAACACATATATACACCCTTAGGCCCCATGCACACGAATGTAAAAACGCCCGTAATTACGCTGTAATTAGGGCCCATGGACTTCTATTGGCCACGGGTACCTCCCCGTATGCTTACGGGAAGGTGCCCGTGCCGTTGAAAAATATAGAACATGTCCTATTTCAGACCGTTATTACGGCACGGGCAGGCCCACAGAAGTCTATGGGGCTCCCGTAATTACGGATGACTACGTGTGTGCACCCGTAATTACGGGAGCGTTGCTAGGCGACGTCAGTAAATAGTCACTGTC
The DNA here is from genome assembly GCF_050947455.1 of Rhinoderma darwinii. Taxonomy (NCBI): domain Eukaryota; kingdom Metazoa; phylum Chordata; class Amphibia; order Anura; family Rhinodermatidae; genus Rhinoderma; species Rhinoderma darwinii. The sequence goes on along the minus strand of NC_134692.1, from coordinate 21,622,134 downwards.
CAGTGTGCTGAAACAGTTAAACGATCAGCAGTAACTCTTTCAACACCAGGGACAGTGACTTCCGATCACAATATAGATCAACCTGTAAAAAAAAAAAAAGACGTTCATACTTACCCAGAACTCCCTGCTTCTTCCTCCAGTCCAGCCTCCTGGGATGACGTTTCAGCCCATGTGACCGCTGCAGCCAATCACAGGCCAATCACAGGCTGCAGCGGTCACATGGACTGCCACGTCATCCAGGGAGGTCGGACTGGATGTCAAGAGAGGGACGCGTCACCAAGACAACGGCCGGGTAAGTATGAATTTCTTTTACTTTTTCTGCGGAAAGGGCTGTCCCTTCTCTCGATCCTGCACTGATAGAGAGAAGGGCTGCCGATTACTGCAGTGTAATTTTGCAGCAAAAACGTGCCCGTAAATACGGTTGGAATACAGGTGACACCGGACCCGTATTTACGGGCACGGGTCCATAAATACTGGTGCAATACGGGTCGAATACGTGTGACCAAAGACCCGTATTTACGCCAGTATTTTTGGGAGGAAAAAAATAAGTTCGTGTGCATGAGGCCTTAGATTGTGGCATTCCAAAACGTGAAATTTTGCTGTGGACATTCAGGCATTGGAAGGTCTTTGTTATGAAAGGGTTAAGGCGGCTTAATTAATTACATTTTTTTATTCCAACAGTAAACCAAGTGGCACTTCTTCTTCAAGCCTTGGAGAAATGGTAACGGGAACATTTCGAGCAACCCCACCATCTGCTGGTGAGGATTTATTGGTTTTATGGCAGGCGGACGATATGTTTTGTATATGGCTATTTTTTATGCTGTTACAGTGCATTTGGAAAGTCTTCAGACCCTTTCACTTTTTTCACATTTTGTTATGTTGAGGCCTTGGGCTAAAAATTATTTTTTATCATAATTTTTGAAACTTTTGCAAATTTATTGAAAATGAAAACTCATATTTCGCATGAACATAAATATTCAGACCCTTTGATATAACACTTGAAATTTAGCTCTGGGGGCCTCCCATTTCTCTAGATAACCTTGATTGGCGTCCCCCTTTTTTAAATTCATTTGATTGGATGTGATTTGGAAAGACACACCCCTGATCACATAAGGTCTCACAGCTGACAATGCATATCAAAGAAAATCCAAGCCATGAGGAGGAAAGAACTGCCTGTAGAGCTCAGAGACAGGATTGTGTGAAGGGTACAAAAAGATCTAGAGAAGGGTACAAAAAAATTTCTCCTGCACTGAAAGTTCCCAAGAGCACAGTGGCCTCCATAATTCTTAAATGGAAGAAGTTTGGAACAACAGGGACTGTTCCTAGAGCTGGCCGCCCCACCAAACTAAGTCATCAGGGGAGAAGGGCCTTGGTAAGAGAGATGTTGAAGAACCCAATGGTCACTCTGACTGAGTGCCAAAGATCCTGTGTGCAGATGGGAGAAACTTTCAGAAGGTCAACCATCCATGCAGCACTCCACCAATCTGGGCTTTACGGCAGAGTGGCCGGAAAGAAGCCTCTCCTCAGTAAAAGACACATGAAAGCTCGCCTGGAGTTTGCAAAAAAGCACCTAAGGGACTCTCAGACTGTGAGAAACAAGATTCTGTGGTCTCATGAAACCAGGATTGAACTTTTTTGCCTCAATTCTAAGCGTCACATCTGGAGGAAACCCGGCCCTGCTCATCACCTGCCTAATACCATCCCTACAGTGAAGCATGGTGGTGAAAGCATCATCCTGTGGGGTTGTTTTTCAGCGGCTGGGAGACGGGTCAAGGTTGAGGGTAAGATGAATGGAGCAAAGTACAAAGATATTCTTAATGAAAACCTGATCCAGAGTGCTCTGGACCTCAGATTGGGCCGAAGGTTCATCTTCCAACAAGACAATGACCCTAAGCACACAGCCAAGACAACAAGGACAGCACAGGAGTAGCTTAGGGACAACTCTGTGAATGTCCTTGAGTGGCCCAGCCAGAAACCTGACTTGAACCCAATCGAACGTCTCTGAAGAGACCTGAAAATGGCCGTCCACCGATGGTCCCCATCCAACCTGACAGAGCTTGAGAGGATCTGCAGAGAAGAATGGCAGAAAATCCCCAAATCAAGGTGTACAAACCTTGTGGCATCATATCCAAGACGACTGGAGGCTGTTATCGCTGTCAAAGGTGCTTCAACTAAGTACTGAGTAAAGGGTCTGAAAACTTATGTCACTGAAATATTTTAGTTTTTAGTTTTTAATAAATTAGCAAAGAAACCAACATTCTGTATTCACTTTGTCATTATGAGGTAATAAGTGCAGAATGATGGGGAAAAACGTGAATTTTTATTTTATTTTAGCACAAGACCTCAACATAACAAAATGTGAAAAAATTGAAAGGGTCTGAAGACTTTCCGAATGCATTGTATTTGTTTGTGTAGCTCCCATAAAAGTGAATGGAGGCCACCTCCCCATTCATTCTCTACCTGAATCTGAAGGCTGCCTTACCAGGCAAGGTAGTGGTAGGGAGACCCCCATTCTCCAGATAGGTGGAACCTGCACCTATCAAGACAATTTTGCCGTATTTTGTGTATATTCCATAATTGTCTGAGATGGGATACCCCTTTAATGTGGGCAGTGAAGTCACAGTGGACCCCTGTGTTCCCACCCTCTTATACCCACTCATTGACCTTTGGTTGTTCTATATTTTAAACAGGGCGGCCTCCTCATACTGTTAATCTTTCTTGCAGGGGTTTGGGAAACAATGACGGAAAAATAGGACTGGTGTTAGGACTAATTGTGACAGCCGTTATGTGGTTTTCCATAGAAACATAGGTTCCTGCTACACCACCAGGGTTAGGCCCCCCTTACATCACGTTTATTGCCTTCCCCAGTGCCAGATTTCCTGGGCAGAGCGCTTCCTGAGGACGGCAATGCTTCCTGCGGCCCTGTGCAGGAAGTTCCAGTGACCTATAGGGCATGGCCCCACGTGGCGGATTTCTTCCACAACTGTCCGCATCAATGCCGCACAGAATCTGCGTTGCAGATTCTGTTGCGGATCTGCCCAAAATGTGCAGTAAATTGATGCGGACTAGCTGTTGCGTATTGAGGTGAAAGTACTTCCCTTCTCTCTATCAGTGCAGGATAGAGAGAAGGGACAGCACTTTCCCTAGTGAAAGTAAAAGAAATTCATACTTACCCGGCCGTTGTCTTGGTGACGCGTCCCTCTTTTGGCATCCAGCCCGACCTCCCTTGATGACGCGACAGTCCATGTGACCGCTGCAGCCTGTGATTGGCCTGTGATTGGCTGCAGCCTGTGATTGGCCTGTGATTGGCTGCAGCCGTCACGAGGACTGAAACGTCATCTTGGGAGGCCGGACTGGAGAAAGAAGCAGGGAGTTCTCGGTAAGTATGAACTTCTATTTTTTTTACAGGTTGATGTATATTGTGATCGGTAGTCACTGTCCAGGGTGCAGAAACAGTTACTGCCGATCGCTTAACACTTTCAGCACCCTGGACAGTGACTATTTACTGACGTCGCCTAGCAACGCTCCCGTAATTACGGGTGCACACACATAGTCACCCGTAATTACGGGTGCACACACGTAGTCACCCGTAATTACGGGTGCACACACGTAGTCACCCGTAATTACGGGTGCACACACGTAGTCACCCGTAATTATGGGTGCACACACGTAGTCACCCGTAATTATGGGTGCACACATGTATTCACCCGTAATTACAGGAGCCCCATTGACTTCCTCAGTCTGGCTGTAGACCTAGAAATACATAGGTCCAGCCAGAATGAAGAAATGTCATGTCAAAAAAGCAAGACGCATCCGCAGCACACATAACATGTGCATGACAGCTGCGGACTTCATTGCGGAATTTAGAATCTCCATTGAAGTCAATGGAGAACTTCCGCAATGAGTCCGCATACCGGTCCGCCACACGTCCGCAACAACCATTGTATGCTGCGGACACCAAATTCCGCACCGCAGCCTATGCTCCGCAGCGGAATTTTCCGCATCGTCTAAACGAACACTACTAAAAAGCAGTGGAAGGCAATGGAGAAACGGGTCCGCTGCGGATTAACGCTGCGGAGTGTCCGCAGCGTAATTCCAGAGCAATTCCGCCACGTGGGGCTTTGCCCATATAGTTACAACACTGACTCTACCAGGTGTATACGTTTAACGTATACCTGGGTCATACAGTGGCATCCGTCACCCCTAGGCTAGCATGATAAGAAAGTATATTGCTCAGTATGGTTTTTTTGCGGGATCCGTCAGGATTGAATAGTGTAGTCTACTATGTTATTCCTTCAGTATACCAGCCCCACAGAGGCCAAAAGGAAAATCTTTCGGCCTCCGCTGGGCTAATGGAGCTCTATGTAAACGTTCCCTTAGGGTATGTTCACACTACAGCGTCCGTAACGGCCGAAATTACGGGGCTGTTTTCAGGAGAAAACAGCCCCGTCATTTCAGCCGTAACGGCATGTGCAGGCGCTTGAACGCCGCATCCATTACGGACGTAATTGGCGCTGCTTTTCATTGGAGTTACTGAATAACGGCTCCAATTACGCCCCAAGAAGTGACAGGTCACTTCTTTGACGCAGGCGTCTATTTACGCGCCGTCTTTTGACAGCGGCGCGTAAATATACGCCTCGTGTGAACAGACAAACGTCAGCCCATTGCTTTCAATGGGCAGATGTTTGTCAACGCTTTCAAGCCGCAATTTCGGACGTAATTCAGGGCAAAAACGCCCGAATTACGTCCGTAATTAGTGTGTGTGAACATACCTTTATAAAGCTTTTACCTCTTTTCACTTTTGGATCTGATCCCAATTTTGGCAGAAATAACAAGGACGGCAAAGGCACCAAATTATTCTGCAGCGGGAACCCGGCCTTGCTGAATCTTTTTGATTCCTATGGAAATCTGTTCTTCTTTCTATTACTGCATGTTTGCCAAAAATAATTAGTCTCAGCTTGGGTTTTTCCGAAATAAATAACAATTAGGATTATTTGTGTGTATAATCAAAGCTGCAAGGTGATTTATCCTCTGAATAATGACATATCTGAGGCTTCTGATGTGAGAAAACCGGTTATCTGCAGCAACCTGTCAACACACATAATGGGCCGGGGAGCTGCATTCTAATATTAGAAAGTCAGAGGCACTGACATCAAAACTACTGCTAAAGGATGAGGCTAAGAGTGCGGACTTGTATGAAAATCAGATACTGGAGAAATGTTGCTTGGCTTCTCTCCCATTCCTCGGGTTCACCACTATGTGCTGGGATTTTCATTACCAAGTTAAGACAAAAAAAAAAATGGGTGTTCACATGTGCTGGTAGTGGTGAGGCAGGAAGCAGCTTTTTTCAAGGGGTTGCATGAGATTAGAATTTTTATTTCTAGAAACAGCACCACTCTTGCCCAATGGCTGTGTCAGGTATTGCAGCTTAGCCACATTAATTTGAATGAGACTGATTAAACACTGACTGGAACATAAGGCCTCATTCACACGAGTGTATGCGATTCACACGCATGAAAAACGCACATGAATCGGGTCTGTGTGTGTGGCATGTGTTATTCACGCACTTGCAAAGCACTTTTTTTTTTTTTAATTATTATTATTTTCAATTGAATTGATGCGTTAATCACGCACCGCACATGGATATACATTGTTAAAAACGCTATTCATCTGTTTCTGGGTGACGGACAACCCAAAAAAATGTAGCATGTGCTGTACTCTTGAGATGCCTGCCTGCGCCATTTTCAGCCACACCCAAGAACAGGAAACTGTTGGACAAGTGTAAGGCTGGGTTCACACGAGCACATTAAGGTCCGTAATGGACGGACGTATTTCGGCCGGAAGTCCCGGACCGAACTCAGTGCAGGGAGCCGGGCTCCTAGCATCGTAGTTATGTACGACGCTAGGAGTCTCTGCCTCTCGGTGGAACTACTGTCCCGTACTGAAAACATGATTACAGTACGGGACAGTTGTCCTGCAGAGAGGCAGGGACTCCTAGCATCGTACATAACTATGATGCTAGGAGCCCGGCTCCCTGCACTGAGTTCGGTCCCGGACTTCCGGCCGAAATACGTCCGTCCATTACGGACGTTAATGTGCTCGTGTGAACCCAGCCTTAGACAGGAATAAAGTGATGTCCATCTATTCTTTTATTATGGTGCACATGTATGAGCCATTTTCTGCACCGCTTTTACTACAAATTATTGCAGCATGGTTTATAAATGACACCCGAAAATTTCTGGAGGCGATGTAAAAACTTAGTCAACATTATCCGAAACTTGTAAACTCTCCCGGATTGTCTAGGAGTCTCCGAAAAAATTAAGATCAAGGCAGGTAAGTCTCCAGCAAAGCCAAAAGAGTCTGTCGTACTGAAGTAGTCAGTCACCGACCACTCTTGTTGAATGAGTAGCACTCCCCTGTACTGATCTGTGCTCGCTTGTTGGCCCGCACATATGTTATTTTCTGGTGGAGAAGAACAGACACTGGAACGAGGAGAAGGTCAGAATTTGGTTTTTATTTAAACATGGTGGCTGGCACTATTCATGGGGGCAGTCTGGCTGGCACTATTCTTTTGACCACTCTGGGTGGCAGTATTCATAGAACTGTGGCTGGCGGTAGTCATCTGGCCCAACTCATGGAGGCACTCTATTTTTCGCTATTCAAGTGGGCACTCTGGCTGACATTATTCATGGGGCACTCTGGTAGGCAATATTCATGTGGGTACTCTGTGTGGCAGTATTTATAGCAGTATTCCAGCTGGCACTTTTCAAGGGGGTACCCTGGATGGCACTATTCATGGAAGCTCTCCGGCTGACATTATTTGTGGGGGCACTCTGGTACTATTGATGGAAGCATACTGATTGGCAGTATTCCTGGGGGCACTTCAACTGGCACTATGAACGGGGAGCACTCTGGCAGTGTTTACTACTATGGGTGAACTTTGGCTATCCTAGTATGGCCGTGTTCTTGTTTTGAGGGCATGGATGTCCATGGAAGTGTTGTCAACTATGCACTATACAATTTTACAGTTGTCTTTTTGTGTATTTTGTATTCTCGGATGCATTATTTCAGTATTTATCTTTGTTAAATTCATTCTTTCCAATTTTATGACATGTTTCCCATTTATAAGCTCTTTGTCCATGGATTTGACTGTATTTTCTTTGTCTTCTAGCCAAGCCGAAGCAGAAAGTGGTGAGTTGTTTTGACTACATCTCGCAGATTGTCCTCTGAGTGCCAGCTGCACAGCCATTAATGCCATATTATTGTGTTTTCAGACTGAACATGTTGCGCCTTACGATGTTGTGCCATCCATGAGGCCTGTAGTATTAGTGGGTCCATCGCTTAAAGGCTATGAGGTATGTGACTGTATACCTAGAGTCATTGGCATTAAGGTCTGATGGATTTGGGCAGGAATGGGATATGAAAGATCTTCAGGAAGGCAAAAGCCCTTCTTGAGTGTATCCAATATATGCAAACCCATATAAATCTACAGATTGGGTAATACTGTTGCCAAAATAACCATACGACACCTGAAAGCTCCTGAACACCATATAGAATACATAAAGAATTAATCTACATAAAAAATTGAGTAACTTTTTTGATACATTACATTACTTATCTTGTACTTATCCTGAGTTACAGCCTGTATTATAGTCCACAACTGCATTCACAATTCTGAGCTGAAATCTCCCAGCATTCCTTGCTGGCTCTATGTCTCTGAAAAGAGGTTGCTCTAGTGATTTGAATTTTTGGAAGTGTCCTTTATACCCCTCACACTGTACAGCAATCTGACATAGGAAAAACGAACTGTCCCACTGCATTATAGGAGCTCGGTTAAGTTGTTAGAGGTGTGTCTGATAACAAGCATGTCGACTGTTTCCAATAGCAACCAGCAGAATTGTGAATGCAGTGCTTGGCTACAATACAGGCTATAACTCAGGACCAGTGCAAAAGAAGTAATACAATATATTTATAAAGTTATGCAGCTCTTTATATTGGTTATACCTACATACTCACAGGTGGATATTCCCTTTAATAGTGGTATGGCACTCCACTATCATGTCCACCCCCCCCCCCTTCCTCTTCCTTTACATACACATTCCTTCCCTTACGTTCTCTTTCTTCCCCTTCTCCGTGCCTGTGGCAGTGACTGCTGTAGTGGCTGTGAATGCTGATAATTAGGCATTGTATGGTACAGGTAGATGTATGTATACTATATGAGAAGGCGGTGGCACTAACAGAAGGTACCACACAGGACATCATTCAATGTAAGGCCGGCCCTGTCGATCCAAATATCAAAGGTACCAAAACCAGTCATGGACATGAAATAATTATCAACTAAGAGATTTCTCATGCCTGCCCGTTGTGATTGGCTGAGTGGCTGCCAGAAACTTCTGGTGCCGTTAATTTCATAGACCAGATGGGACAAATCCAGCTCTTAGATGTATATTTCTCGTGACTTAAGGATGCATGGGTGGGCCTGGAAACAAAATTGTTGAATGTCTGAAGACAAAGTAAAGAGTTGTAGATGGTGATCCCGATGCCTGAGAAATATTCTAGGAGCTCACAGAACTAGATAGATAGATAGATAGATAGATAGATAGATAGATAGATAGATAGATAGATAGATAGATAGATAGATAGATAGATAGATAGATAGATAGATAGATAGATAGATAGATAGATAGATAGATAGATGGATAGATGGATAGATGGATAGATAGATGGATGGATGGATGGATAGATAGATATGAGATAGATAGATAGATAGATAGATAGATAGATAGATAGATAGATAGATAGATAGATAGATAGATAGATAGATAGATAGATAGATAGATAGATAGATAGATAGATAGATATGAGATAGATATATATTAGATCCCAGTCCCATAGCAGTCCCATCCCCCGACACTGAAGCGTCTTAGATCTGAAGAATCTTCTTATGTCCCTTCAAAGAGAGTGAAACCTGCAAGATTATTTTTGTGGGCGATAATTGATTCTTCAAAGAACAGATCAGTTAAATACTGGAAATTATCTCTAGTTGTTAACTCCTTCCATGAATTACACGGAGCAGTTACTTCTCAGCTGCTGGATATGGTGAAGAACGCCGCCGCGGTTTTCTGTTTCTTCTGTCCTTTCTTTTTTTTCTCACCTTTTATCTATTTTTCTCTCTTGTTCTCCTTGAATCCTCATTCTCCTCTCTTCTGGGAAGGTGACGGACATGATGCAGAAAGCCCTTTTTGACTTCCTGAAGCACAGGTTTGACGGGAGGTGAGGGACGGAAACATCAAGCATGTGACCTTGACATATCATAGAGGTTATATAGGTTCTGTGCATTTCTAATAATGTGCTCTATGTCATGTATTGTCCTTATGGAGCATTGTAAACTGTGCACAGGAATGGGGCTTATTTATATAGCTCATATAAATATAGTCGGCCACACGGAGACTGAACAATAGACATCACTGAAACACTCGCAAAACAGTCTCAGAGCAATACCACAGTCCACACAAGTCAGCGTTACATTTTATCCATAATGATAAATATTCTACCGTTTTGTTTATACAGCTCCAATGCGTCTACTCCCCCCCCCCCCCCCCGTAACAATGTCACTCTTGTACACTGGTTGTGTCTGGTATTGCAGCTCAGCCTCATTCAAACCTATCGACAAGAGTGGCGCCGTTTTGGTAAGGTTAGGCCTTATTTTCTTATGACGTGTAGATGGCTCACATGGAGATGCATAAGTCTGCTTAAGAGCTGTATACACAAAACGGTACAATATTTATAATCATGTTTATTGTGCAGCAATCACAGTCCACAAATCTATGTGAATCCAGAGCCTCAATAGACTGAAAATAAAATGCCGCCACAATGGAGGGAGGAAATAAAGTAAGAGAATCGATGAACTCAGGACTTGTCTTCTAATCTATACTGCAGACAGGACTGTCATTTTAACACATTATGCCTTTTCTTAGGATATCCATCACGAGGGTCACCGCTGACATTTCCCTAGCCAAGAGATCGGTACTGAATAATCCCAGCAGAAGAGCAATAATTGAACGCTCTAACACCAGGTCCAGTTTAGGTAAGAGCTTCTCACATTATAAATACAGAAGGGCTCGTGTATAAAAAGTTTTAGTAGAAGGAAGTGTTTTATTGAAGTCTTCACAAAATAGTGGATATACAGTAAAATTCCTTTAATCCGGCATCCAATGAACCAGAATGTCTGATAATCTGGTACTTACTTTATATAGGCAATTTAAATAGGTATTCTGGATCAAACAAATAAATGTTAATCTTTATACAAAGAAAAGTTATACAATTTTCCAATATATTTTCTGTGTAAATTCCTGACGGTTTTCAAGATCTCTGCTTGCTGTCATTCAACAGGAACTTTTTTTTTACTGTTTGCTTTCAGTCGATAAAAATCAGTGCTGGTCACATGATGGACACAAAGGTGCAGGGTTCGTTATAGTATGTGTATCTAATTAGCCGAGCACCTGTATATCCATCGCATGACCAAAACATATGGAACAATGAAAGTTCCTATTGAATGACAGCAAGTAGAGATCTTAAAAACCACGAGGAACATTTATTAAAGCCTGAATACCCCTTTAATGCGAATGTCCAGTGAGTGTTGGAGCTCTGTTTCTTCTTTAGGACTCATGTCCACTTCAGTTTTTTCCTTCAGGTTGCTATCCGTTGTTGTCACGGATAGCACCCTGAACCCATACATTTCAATGCAGCCACGCACACTTCCGTTGTTTTAACGGAACCGTACGGCCGTTCCGTCAAAAGTAGTGCAGGTCCTACTCCTGCCCATTTTTGACGGAACAGTCTCGGCCTTTGCATTGAATTTGGTCTGTGAAACAACGGGCTGCACACGGAAGCCATCTGTGTGCAGCCCGTGTGTGACGGGACCGCCATTAACGGCCGTACAATGGCCGACGGAAGTGTGCATGAGGCCTTACAGGGCTCCAGATCCTCTGTGGTACCATAGGGTTGTATGATAAAATGATGTTTATCTGCCTCCGCCACTTGGGGGAGTTTACTGCATATGGATTTATACAGCGCCCATTGAACTCAATAGCAAATGTGTATGCAGTAAGCTCCTGAGCTCGCCCTAGTGGTGGACGCAGGCAGTCAGAATTTCATCATTTAAAGGGACACTCTGGCCAAAACGAAACTTTCCCATGTGTACCATTATGGTATTCCATGTGTCAGTCTCTCCCCTGTTATTTTTCTTGCTGCTTCTATCTCTATATGTCAGACTGGGATGGTTGCTTAGCAGCAGTGTGAATCAGGCTCGGTGACACGCTTTCTCTACTTGAGTCTATGGAGATCTATGTGTCACCCATCATAGGCCTCAGCATTTCCTGTACCACACTAGTTTTGCACAGGGGTGGGGAGAAACGTCTATCATGAGCTACCATTGATACTTAGGCAGGTTCCTGTCACACAGGTGTAATGTAGAAGAATATAGTGCAGCATCCCTGTCTGTATACTTATAGTTTCTCAGCTTATTTAGGAGAATATAGAGAGAATGATAATCACAGTGTCCCCCAGCATGCAGAAATGGTATGGTCTTTAGCTGGTCATGTGATGCTGTACATGGGATTGATAGTAAAGCAGAGGGGAAGAGAAAGCTGGGGAAATCTAAGAATCAAGATGGAGGCTTTTTTTTAAAGCACAGACAAGGCAGCAGTTCAATAAGTAAGTCCAGTATACATAAAAGAAGTGTAGAGTGCGGAATACAGTCAGGAGGGGAATGCAGATATGGACAGTTGTGTTTCCACTGGAGGTCTTCTTTAACTCTGTGGCTTTGTGAAAGGAAGCAAGATATCTGATAAGCTCTTTATTAGAAAAATCGGAGGTAAAAGTGCATCTGATATGATCGTGCCTCTTTACTGCGGCACCTGACACAGTGATGCCTATTCCCTTGTGGCTATGGCTGGTACTGCTGCTTAGTCCATTCAAGTGCATCAGGCTGAGCTGCAGTACCAGACTCTGCTGTGTGACAGATTTGGTGCTGTTTCAGTTGCACAGTGGAGGAGCTGCCCCTTCTTTCTGCCTAAAGTGGGGTTCCCAGCAATCACTCGTGGATGGCCTATCATAAGAATAGCCTCATAATGTAAAATCCTGGAAAACTCCTTTAAAATTCAGTTGACTCATGATATAAATATTTCATACGGGATATTAGCTGTGTCAGTATCTGTTTGATAAAATCAGCATCTTTAGTTATATAATCCAGTGCTTGCTCTTGCATGACTCCATATTTTGCATTCACGTGTGCGACTCCGGCTTATTTGCAGAATAAAATGTTATTGTCATTCTATTCATTGAGCGCACAATAGTGTTTCAGGCTAATTTTTCCTGGCAATAGCTAGACACATTTGTCTGTACACATTCCCTCAGTTTATGAAATGTGCTCCAGACCACTGGGCATCTAAAGCGGTTTTCCCGGTGAAGAATGACACGGCCCTTTAATGCGGGCTGCGCTCGCCATGACTGACATTGGGTGTCACTGTGAATTAGTGTGCAAGTTAACACAACAAACCCAGTTCCATTTCTAGATACAATGTAGATCTTGCCAAGGCTGTTGATGTGAAAAGCACAGATCAGGCACAAAAATCAATAGTCTGAAAGAAATGTTAACCAGCAGGGGCTTACGCCTTTAATTAGAATCCAACACCAAGTACATTGTTTCATGTAATATTTCCACTGATATTTTATTTTTGATAGATTAAGAGCAGCACTGGCAGTACAGGAATCCCGTGAACATTGTATTAAATATTATGGCAATTGTTTTTTTGTACCTGTGAAATCCATGCATCAGGCTACATTCACACGACAGTCACACGGCGGTTTTCAGAACAATGCAGTTCTATGGGTGTAGTTACCCGTGAATACTGGCAATCAAAAAATCGGACATTCCTATTGTTGGCCGTTTTAACGGCCCCACGGCTCCCATGAAAGTCAATGGATCAGTTTTTAACGGCTGTTTTTCAGGAATCAATCCTTGTAACGGCCGGTAAAAACGGATCCTGGCTGAGGACTCTCCGCACACAGCGCTACTTTGAGCGCTGAGCCTAGGGAAGCCCTTGACATTACAGACCATATATGGACAGTGAAGTCAGGGCTTTCAACTACAGAGTCCCCGGCCAGAGCATCGCAAGATCTCTTGCCGGGGACTCCTGTCTTCGGAAAGCCCTTGACGTCACTGTCCATATAAGGATAGTGGCGTCAGGGGCTCACTTTGACCCCCCTCTTTAGATAGCACCCCTATGTAGTTAGCACTCCTCTGTAGATTTCAGCACACCACCCGTAGATTGCACCTTCTGTAGATGGCACACACCCCTGCATATGGCACCTCCCCTCCCTGTAGGAGCAGAATCCCCAGCCAGAGCCTTCTCTGGCCGGGGATTTCGCTCCTAGAAGGAGCCCCTGACGTCTCTGTCTATGTATGGACAGTGACGTCAGGGGCTCCAAGAGCGGAATCCCCTCCTAGAGCGTTTCCGACCCTCTGGCCAGGGGATTCCGATACTGGAGAAACCCCTGGCATCACTATCAATATATGGACAGTGACGTCAGGGGCTACTCCTGGGGCAGAATCCCTGGCCAGAGCGCTGCCGACACTCTGGCAGGGGATCCCGCTCTACGAGGAAGCCCCTGACGCCACTGTCCATATATGAATAGTGACGCCAGAGGCTTCTCCAGTAGCGGAATTTACTGGCCAGAGGCTCTGGCTGTACATCCCACTCTTGTAGCCCCTGACGTCACTGTCCATATATGGCAAGAAACATCAGGGGCTGCCTCTAGGAGTGGAACCCCCGGCCAGTGGGATTCCGCTCCTACAGGGAGCTACAGTGGTGCTATCTACAGGGGGAGGTGCTATCTACAGGGGAGTGGTGCTACCTACAGCAGGGGGTTGGTGCTATCTAGAGGGTGTGCTATCTACAAGGGGGTGCTATCTACAAGGAGGAGCTATCTACAAGGGAAGTGCTATCTACAGGGGGGGTTGGTGCTATCTACAAAGAGGGGTGCTATCTACAAAGGGGGGTTGGTGCTATCTTCAGGGGGGTGCTGTCTACAGAGGGATGTGGCACTATATACATGGGCACTGTGGCACTATATGGAGTGTGTGGCACTATCTACAGGTGACACTGTGGCACTATCTATGTGGGCTCTGGCACTTTGTATGTGGGCAATATGCCACTTTATATGTGGCCAATGTGGCACTATCTATATAGAAAATGCTCAAATGTTTTTGTGACTCAGTTTTAAATTTATATACAGTACTGTGCAAAAGTTCTAGGCATTTGAGGAAAAATGCTGCAAAAATAAAAGTGTTAATAGTTTATTTTTATCAATTAACAAAATACAAAGTGAATGAACAGAAGAGAAATCTAAATCAAATCAATATTTGGTGTGACCACCCTTTGCCTTCAAAACAGTATCAATTCTTCTATGTACTTGCACACAGTTTTTGAAGGAACTTGGCAGGGAGGTTGTTCCAAACATTTTGGAGAACTAACCACAGATCTTCTGTGGATGTCGCTTCCTAAAATCCTTCTGTCTCCTCATGTAATCCCAGACAGACTCGATAATGTTGAGATCAGACTGGAAGACTTGCTTTATTAATCACAATTAGCTGATTTTTACATCTGTGGTGCTGATAACTTGTGAACATTCTCGCCATATTTTAAGCCGCGTAGTAAGCAGTGTAGCTATATCCAGTCATCACCAAGGAAAGCGATAATTAGATGTGAACAGCAGATTTCCTAAACTTGATAATTTGATGAAGTGCAAATCACATGCATACAGATAACCGGTATATATTTATACATCCATGTTTGCCATGTCTTGTGTTCTGAGCTATTAATGGGTCTAGTGGACAATATATTGATGGTATCTGTCCCCGAGTGCGTAGTCTCGCTAAACAGGGACCAAGTCTTCACAGCTGGAAGGAAGGAAAGGTCATTGATATGTACCTGGTGAGGGTCTGATCTGCAGGACCCCAAATATTAGCAGAATAAAGGGGTCATGGCGCTCACCTGTGGCTGTGTCGGGTACTACAGTTCAGCTTCTTTTTGGCCCTGTTTACATCACAGTATTGCCCTCTGTGTGACGTATATTAACCTAAAATTTGCATGCTGTATATATATATATATATATATATATATATATTGTGGCTGACGTACCTCCTGTTGCCAGCAGAGGGTGCTGTGGATTAGCACTGCATGCTCCACGTCTCAAATGTTAATTAAAATAAAAATAAATATAGAAGCTTTGTTTTTTTCCGGTTGTTCTTATTTGCTTGCTAACAATTGGATTATATTTGCATAGTGATAATTGCTTTCATTATTTTTCCCAGCTGAAGTACAGAGTGAAATAGAAAGAATCTTTGAGTTGGCGCGGTCTTTACAGCTCGTGATTCTAGATGCAGATACCATTAATCATCCAGCACAATTAATCAAGACGTCATTAGCACCGATAATTGTTCATGTCAAAGTGTCTTCTCCAAAGGTAACAGTGTTTGAGATGTTCATATGTTATATCATGTACCGTGCTTCTCCTGACACTGTTTATTAATATTCATTTCCACCTTTAATAAAAATAATCACAGCATTTCCACCTTAAATCAAAACAATCACCAGTAAATATAAGCCCTGGAGGTGTCGTCCTCTGTCAAGTTGTTAAAAATTATTTGAGCTCTTCCTTAGTTGTATCCGTTTCTAGGAAAGCTGGGTGACAACCAATATGGCTAATATTACAGCTCCCACAAAAAATTTTCTTGAGCTTATTTCTTGAATGGTCTATCTAACAATGCAGCGATGACCTTCCTGCCCCTGTATTGCCTCATATCTAGGCATTCTAGTCTTTCAGGAGCAGGGGCAAAAATTGCAGTCATACCCATGCCCTAAATCCTCAGGCAGCCCAAAAGGTATTTACCCCATCTTACACCAGTACTATTAAAAACATGGGATAGTTGAGGGACCATGTTACAGATTTTGCATTGGGGTCCCGGGAGGCGATAAGCCATTGTTTAGTAATTTGGGTAAAGCTGGGTAACAACTCCCAGAAAAGTTATATTTGCCACCATTTCTGTCCTCACTTTTTGAAAACAGGATCCTAAATGTGAATGTCCATCTTTTATCATCATGTCCTTTTTAGGTCCAAATTTCTGTGCTGATTAAGTTCCTAATATATATTTTGGATTAGAGATTTTTAAAAATGACGCCCTGGCTACGTGCAGCCGCCACTAGAGGGAGCTCAGGAGCTTACTGCAGACTGTTTATACATTGAACACAGTATGCGGTAAGCTCCTAAGCTCCCTCTAGTGGTGACTGCAGGTAGTCATCATGTTATTTTTAGATCTATCTCTATGCAGAGGATTTGGAGCTCTGTATCAAA
This sequence comes from Rhinoderma darwinii, assembly GCF_050947455.1. NCBI lineage: Eukaryota > Metazoa > Chordata > Amphibia > Anura > Rhinodermatidae > Rhinoderma > Rhinoderma darwinii. Next base: position 21,605,718 of record NC_134692.1, on the reverse strand, counting down.
AAAACAATGCTCCAACCGCAATAAAAATATATTAAGAAATAATCAACACAGAATTTTCAACATGGTTAGTTTAAAAAGAACAAAATGTTGTTCAAGGATGGTAATTCCCTTTAAGCCGGCCATAGAAAAGATAACTCTTTTCGCCCAACAGGAACAAAAAAACATGTTAATTAGACAGAGGGAGGGGCTACCAGGCACATCGGACACCGCTTATCTTAGGGGAAACAAAGGGTCAACCTGTTAAAAGTCCCACTTGCTTGATCCCCGTTTCAGGAGATGTCAGGTTGTACCCACAGACATTAGATTGATGGCAAAATCTTGTCGAAATGGCGGCATCCAACAACAGAAATCTCATGTTTTGGGGTCTATATTTCCCTTTGTAACTAAATTACTAGTAGTACCTGATGACTATTAATACATTTATGGAATATTTTTGGATATGTGTTGGTTTATGTAGAAATAAGCACATAACAATTATATTTTTTCTCTTAAAAATATTTTTTTTTTGCAGAGAATAAATATGAATATCACCCAGTGTGTTAAAATCCACAATGTATCCGGATAAATTCTTCCTGGTGACTTTATGGTTCGTTTGCAGAGACTACACGTGGTGGAAAGATTGGCATCTTGCTATGCCTGAGAAAGGGGGCGGACCACCGTAATGTTGCACCAGGCACAGTAAGGCTAGTTCCCACTGAGTTTTCTGGTGCTGTTTTTGATGCGGAAATCGTGTCGTAAACGCGCCAAAAAATGGCCGAAATCGCCTCCTATTGATTTTAATGGAAGTCCAATGCTTGCAGGAAAAAAAGGGGCCATGTTCTTTCTTTCCTCAGTTTCTTCTCAGTAATTAATGGGAGGCAGAGAAGGCGTTTTTCACTGCGTTTTTTGCCCACGGCGCTCAATGGCCACAGCCGAAAAATGCAGTGAAAACCGTGGCAAATAAAGTGCAGGCAGGTCAAAATCTGTGCGAACATACCCTAAGATGCCAACCTTTCCTCCACGTGACAAAATATTTTTGCAAAGAAAAAAACATAATCGTTGCGTGCTATATAAAGCCACATTGTTATTATGAGACACTGGAAGCGTCTCATCTAGCACGCATTTTACCCTCAAGTCAATTCAACTAAGGGTCAAAATTGATATTGCTTCTAGGATATGTGTAGGATCAGTGAGGGTCTGATTACTAAGACCCCCACTATCAATTTGAAATGAGTGTCATACCTCTTTGGCCCCTCTTGGCCTTGCTCAACCTTTCTTGGGACACAACGTGGGCCCATTATAATCTATGGTATGAGTCTCTTGATCTCTTCCTTTTACCGTCCTAGCCATACGGCAAAAGCCTATAACCTCGCCTAGCCATAGTCACAAACATTGGGGCAAGTATTGCACAGCTTATTTTAACATTTGCAAATGTATTTGGTACAAAACGAAAAATGTTCAATGAAATGTTAATGTTGAAAAAAACTCTTGACACTTTTATTCTAGGTATTACAGCGACTCATCAAATCCAGAGGAAAATCCCAAAGCAAACACTTAAATGTACAATTAGTAGCTGCTGATAAACTCGCCCAGTGTCCACCAGTGAGTATATACTTTTTTTATGTTACTTCAGTTCAATGTTTATTAGATACCAATGCAGGCCGTGGCGCAATAATTGCGGTTGTAGGGGAAGCGACCGGGCCCTGAGGGGCAGGGGGCTAGACCCGGACCCTCACAGGCCTCCCTCTCGCAACAGCCGCTGGCACACAAGACTCTAAGCACTAAGCAGCGTCAGTACATTGTGCGCTGCGTCGTATACAACGTGCTGATGCTGCCCGGCGTCAGGACCTGGTATGCACCGCGGAGCAGTGGTCTGAAGTGGCAGGGGGGCTTTTTTGCCGGGCCCTGGAGACAAGAAAAGCCAGGAGTGAGGAGTGATGGGTAAATGCCTGTTGTTTTTTTATGTCAAATCTGGGGTCTGATCTGGAAGGTCCAAGCTCGGGGGCATTAAAAAGTGTGGAATGGGGCTCAGCACGCCCTGGCTATAACCCCTGAATGCAGAATCTCAGTTTTTTTTCTAAACTTAGTGTATTCTGCTTGTTGGGGTTATAAAGGCTACCTAGCAACCTATTGGCTTCCTTTATGAGTGACCACCATTTCAGTACAAGTGGCAATGTGCACTAAAGTGGTCCCAGGAGGTCAGATCTGCTTGAAAGTTCATGCCACACAGGCTTGTTTTAGAAACCTTCGACTTATTGCACCTTCAGGAATGTGCAGAAACAAGAACCATTGTACTATATTAATAGGAGGGCTTATTATATACAAAATGGGGATAGGCTTTAAAGGAACTGATACACCGTGTTATGCCACAGGGAGTCAAAAATCACCAAAGGAAAAAAATCCCTGTGTCATGCTCCGCCCCCTCAGGCCCTGCTTTAGGCGTAACACAGTGTATCAGTTTTTGTCTGGAGTGTTCCTTTAAGAAGAACACTAATAAATCTTGATGAGTTCTTTACTATAGAAAAATAGAGAACGTAAATGTTGTCTATGGGAGATTTACTATTTGCATTTACACTTATTTTTGCTGAACAGGAAATGTTTGATGTAATTTTGGATGAGAATCAATTAGAAGATGCCTGTGAGCACTTGGCGGATTATCTAGAAGCGTATTGGCGAGCCACACACACCACTAGTAGCACACCCATGACTCCTCTTCTGGGAAGAAATCTAGGATCGACAGCTCTTACATCATATCCAACAGCAATCTCTGGATTACAGGTATCAGTCTTGGGATGACAATATTATTCATCATAACATCTATTTATTTAGATGCAGCGCCAAATGTCTGGATCCAATATCATTGTGATCGCAGATACATTCCAGCGTGGGTGACTAAACACCTATGAGGGACCAATTGTGATTAAAATCATATTGCCATCCCATAATGTTATGGCATATTGCTAAGGATCCACAGTCGGATCCCCACCGATCATCCTAGCAATATGCCATCACGTCCAATAGTGGGAAAATTTCTTAAATGTATACCATCAAACCAAATGTGGTTCGCAAAAATTGAGACTAAATTGGTTAGGCACAGATGTAGCAGAGTTGAATTGGTCATTGAATTCCAGAGCCGCATTGATTATATTACCCTGATAAAGTCTAGCATTACAATTTATTGTGAGCACGGTTATTCTGTTCTCATATATAGTTAGTTGCCTGTTGCCATTGCCAGGGGGCAATACATCTGCAGCTCCTATTCAGGGCATTGTAAGCCAAATACAGCTTTTCTAGATCGCCCTCTAGTGGCGGTCACCGGCAGCAGAGATTTTGTTTTACAAGTATGTGTGCGGGAGAACAGGTAAATACTGCTCTGGCCATAACCTAATGGAGTACGTTACGATAATGCTCCAAATCATTTAAGCAGCAGTGGGTTTTGTTGTGTTTTTTTTTTTTTTGGGGGGGATAAAGGTAAGTACCCTTATAAACAATGTAGGTTAACCTAAAGTCCTATGTAAAACTACAGATAACACCCCATAATGTCACAGTTGTGCCAAAGGGAAAACTCAGCTCTGCTACATCTTTAAGTATTTGGTGTTTGTTCATATGCCCAGTACTGACGCAACTTCACTTATTGTATAGTCACATTTTCATTTCGTTTTGCAATTTAAATCTATGTATTATGTAGAGTAACTTTGTAAATACTTTGCTTTACTTATCCTGTACTGATTTTGGATTACAGAATGACTTCTCGGGTCACATCCAATTCCGCTTTCAGAATTCAGGTTTCCCTTTTAGCTTTGCTTTATCTCACTTCTTACTGCAGGTTTAGTGTCTGTAAAGCACGGCCTTAATATAAAACTCTCAATTCTGAAACGGTACAGAAGTTTCATGTAGAAAAACTACATTTTCCACAGTGCCCTACACAAGAGGGCAAAGCAAACGAGGATCTCAGGTAAACTGCTGGGGGAGTGTCTGTCAACAGTGTTGACAGATTCCAGGTGGCAGCCAGAGGAATACTGAATGGAGTTCTGAATGTGGATGGTATTTAAGTACAATAATATTTAAAAGGGTCATCTTCTTTTTATAATCACTTGTTATTAGAAGGTCCCTCAATAAAAAGTGGTTGCAAGTCGTCCTGCCACTAAGACCCCCAGTGATATGCCACAACAGAGGGAATGAAGCGTTACATGGTGCCCATTGATATCAATGTGATGTTCATGTATTGCACACATGGGCTGACTCCTCTAGAGAGAAATAGAAAGAGAGAGACACTCTTTGAATCTATATTATCTGGCTAATTGATGGAGACCCAAAACTAGTGACCACCCTCTGTTATCATAGAATGCCTCAATGGGCACTAGAGGACCCCTTTAAGATCAGTACCAGATAATAAAAGCAAAGATACCCAACTTTCTAGACATATTAAATGAACATATAACCTCACGTTCAAAAATGGAGCTACCCTTTAAGGAGAGAATAGTAAACTGGTCCAGGTGTGGAGGCCAAAACTAGTAGACCAGAGAAGAGGACTGAAGCACCTTCAAAACATCTTCTCATTTAATTACTATTTTCAGAGCCAACGCATGAGACACAATAACCACTCGACTGAAAATTCCCCCATCGAGAGACGAAGTTTAATGACCTCAGATGAAAATTATCACAATGAAAGAGCTCGGAAAAGCAGAAACCGCTTGTCTTCCAGTTCCCAACACAGTCGTGACCATTATCCTCTTGTGGAAGAAGAGTACTCCGATTCCTACCAGGACACTTATAAACCTCATCGGAACCGTGGCTCCCCGGGAGGATATAGCCATGATTCCAGGCACAGGCTTTGAGTTTTTTTGAACTTGAGAAAAACAAAAAACAGATCATGGTCACTGACCGGTTTGCTGTCCAGGAAACTTACAGTGCATTGTTTTGTTATGCATTGAAGGTCAGACAGACAACAAAAAGGTCAAGTTACTGACAGCAACATAAAATAGATAGAATATACAAATCACTTTATTTTGCCAGCTGTAAGTGTCACTTGATGCTACATCACCGGCACAATGCTTAACCACATCCATATAAGTATATACGTGTAGGTAGAAATTTATTGTGCCCTATCGACAGACCTTTTTGCTTTGAAATTTACATTTGAGCAGTATGTGTTTACATGGATTATTGCACACATCCATTTTGTAGTCTAGGGCAGGGGTCATCAACTTTACTTCTTCTTGATAACCTGGGCCGTTCAAGTCTTGGAGATTTCCTTGCATGAGGTTCAAAAAAATGACCTAGTAAAGCATGGGCGGGCCTTGCAAAGTGACTTGTTCAGGGGTGTGTCCTCACAGTCTCCTCACATAGACAACAAGTGGTCCTTGCATGGATAAGTCTCTTAATGGGTTCTCCAATGTGTCTTCAAAGATGGTTTTCAAAAGAGTAGGTCATTCAGAGTGAGCCAACAAAAAGGTCTTTTTGATAGTTCTCTCACATGGGCAAAGAAAAGACTTAAACTGACCATAGAAAGCCCAATTTTACGTCTTGATGATAGAGCCATGCAGGGGAGAAGAACAAGTACAATGAGGTGCATGTGGAATGGACATGATCCTCTCTTCCCTCATAGACTAAGCATTATTTTGTGGCCAGCAGATATCTTACCAATGTTGGTATTGGTGAACCATCTGTCTGTTTATAGCCACCATAAATAGGTGGGATTGAGTGATAATTCCAGTTGACCAGTTCTGTTGGTGGTCTCCTTAATAGAGCGACTTATTTATAGGATAGGATGCTATAGTTGCAAATGAATTAAAGTGAGGAGATTCTTAAGGCTTAAATGGCCCTTGGGTTTTGAGGATTTTAGTAGGTCACTTCTGTTTTAGGGTACTTGTCAAGTCACGTATAGGAACAATTTCCTGCACTGGGAAATTTCCAAAAGAACAGTTCCAGTTGGAACCAATTTATAAAGCCAATTCCTGTTGGAATTTGGGTAAATTGACTGGAAAGTCTACTTGAGCATGTTGCATTCACTTTAAAATAACCTGGACAGGATTATGGGTGGGTTGGTTATAGAAAAGAGGACATTTAATAATAAAAATAAAAAAACTCAAAATCTCTATACAGTTATTTTTACTGTATAGTATACACTGTAATTTCAGCAGGTTTCATATGAATAACGGTAATACAGAAGAAAAAAATACACAGAGCTTCAAAATGACTTTTCAAATTTTCCAAAAATCTGATTTAAATTATTTGAAATTTTTACTCAAATGCTCATATTTTTTTTTTTTTTTGTGTGTGTTGAACCGATAAAGAAAACTGGGCAATAATGACGTCAGATTTCTTCATAACTGATGTGCTATGGGCAAAAATATAGCAAACAATATACAGTATTATTAATTTCCTACAACTAAAAATCGTATTTTCTGGTTTAATGCAAAAAAAAAAATAGACATATTTTGGTAATTGCGATGTGTTTCTGCTTTAAAAAAAAAGTTAGAAGTCAGGATAATGTCAAAGTTTAATGTTAACCTTAGCCAGGCACCTTTAGGTACCAACATTCATTTCTAAATATATCTTTATAGTGGTTGGAGTTTCATAAGATAGAGCTCCACTTCCCCTGCATAGACATAGGGGTGAATGTAGCAACGTTTCTACGCGGTTTTTCTGGAGTAGAAATGTCTCAAACATCCCAAAAGTTGCAAAAATTTCGAGAAATGCGCCAATTTCCCAGCTCTTGCCACTTTTTAAAAAAGTGGGCGTATCTAAGCAAAAAGGGGGCATGGCCTGCTATTTACTATAATTTACACCAGAAACTGGTGTGAATCATAGTGGATTTCATTCATTGGCGCACGGACGGCTGAAGACGCAAAAAAATTATTAAGACATGTGTCTCTTAATAAATTTGTCACAACTTACTCCAACTTAATTTTTATTAAGTCCCTTTTCACACACCGTTTTTTGCAGGTGGAAAAATCTGCCTCAAAATTCCTGAAGGAATTTTAAGGCAGATTTTGACCGGCTGGCAGAATATTTGCAGCGTTTTGTGCTGCATTTTTAAGCCGCAGCCAATCAGCGCCATGGGCAAAAAACGCAGCGAAAACCACTTTCTTTGCTTCCCATTGATGTCAATGGGAGGACAGAGATGAAAACATAGGAAAGGGCATGTCGCTTATTTCTCCCTTCTCTTCTTCAATGTGAGGCGGAGGCGTTTTTTTCCCTGCGAGCGGTAAAATTGCTCACGGGGAAAAAACACTTTTGCCTCCCATTGAAATCAATGGGAGGCGATTTCGGATGTTTTTTTGGCGCTGTTTCTGACATGGTTTCCGTGTCAAAAACTGCGCCAAAATACTCAGTGTGAACTAACCCTTAGACTGACGCAGCTTAATTACATCTCCCCCACAGAGTTAAATGGTAACATTCTTCCTGCCTGAAGCCACCTCTAGGGGGAGCTTAGGAGCTAACTGCATACTGTTTAAACATTGAACTCAATAGTAATACAGTATACAGGAAGCTCCTAAACTCCCTCTAGTGGTGGCTGCAGGCAGCGAGAATGTTACCATCTATGTCTATGCAGGGGATTTGGAGCTATGTGTAAAAAAAAAAATAGAGCTCAAATTGCAAAGATATGTTAAGAAAATAATTCAGACTGTTGGATCTTAAAATGACACAAAAAAGTGAACATTCAATTTAAAGCCTGAGATTCAGGGGGACCTCAGATATGTACAGATGGGCACTAGCCACTGCGAAGAACTGCTCAACTCTTATGCTAAAGCTACACATAGCCAAGACAGATGCAATGGCAACTGCTGTGTGACTGCTGCAAACCATAAAACTGCTGCAAACCATAGGACTGCTGCAAACCATAGGAATACATTGAAAATGTTGCAAATGTTGCATGTGCATGTGACTGTCGTAGGAAAGGTACTGTATGTCAATAAGAAATACATGGAACAAAAAGTCACATGACTGAACCTTTTACGTGACAAAAGTCTGTTTGTAGTCCACACCTAATATCTCAGACGTATCGACTATCACAATGGGGGAGATTTATAAAAGCTTCTGCAGAGGAAAAGAGCAGGGGTTCCTCATAGCAATCAATCAATCAATCAATCAGGTTTCTACTTTTATTTTCCAAAAAGAGTCTAAAAAGTTAGAGCAGGAATCTGGTACTATAGGCATCTGTCCCACTTTCCCCTTGCATCAATTTTAATACGTTTCCCGCAATGTCTGGGATTCGACACTGGGTGGCGCCAGTGTTGCCATTAGCTGCAAATTCTGCTCTTGTAGTTAATAAGGTCACTAGTATATTGTGAATAAATCATTTGCACTTTGAGACACAACTGGCCTCTGTGAGGTCAATGATACTCTTTGAGCGATAGTCTGCATTGTTGATGTCAATGTGAATTAAAAGACTGCATTTTTAAGAATAATTGTACAGTCCAAAAATAATTATTCCACAATAGTCAAGATTTAGAAAACATATGTAGAGTTATTCACATTCTGCTCCAGTTCAAGTTGGCTCCGCCCCCTCCTTCCTCATGGGTGGAGTTAACCTAACCTCATGGGTGGAGTTAACCTGGCTGCTCTTCAGAGAGAAAGACCAGTTTGTTTGTCAACTTACCCTTCTCTCTTTGTTTTAATTAATATTTGCAGAAAAATATACATAATATAAATATAACTAAATACTCCATGCCCTCCCTTCCTTTCCTAATGTCTTGGGACACCTCTAGACTTTTGTATGTAGCTGAACAGTGAGACAGTGACTGACGTAAATTCGCCTTCTCTCTGATGTCCTACCTTGGTATCAGGGTTTGGGTAGCATGAACCATACCAGGAGGGGCCCCATTTAAATTTTTGGACTAATGGACCCCCTCTCCACCATTTACGCTCCCCTGAAAAACACAATGCAATACACTGGATGATAAGTGCCTGGCAAAACTTGACATTATCCTGTATCTGACATTATGTGTAACATGTTTCTCTGATTGACAGGTATCATAGGTTTCGACTTCATTCGGGTGCTCATAGAAGACAAATGAGGCATTTTATATATGCAAGTTATTTTCTTGGTATCCTAGAAACTGATATTCTTGGCAACACGCTTAAATTCACTGTCGTATGAAAAACGTAGATTCTGTAAGTAATGTCCATTGCAACGTCGCCCCCCCCCCCCCCCAAATTAATGCAGATGTCTGTTTTTTAGTTGCATGCATGAGAATAGTTATTTGTAAATATATTATGCATCAGAGCCGAAAACATGACAGGATGGTCGGAATATTGTATCACGTAAAAATGCCTCATACAGTGTTCATATATTGAAAGAGACAACTGTATGGCCCGGGTTATGGGTCCTTCAAATAATAGCGCGGGGGAGGGGCAAACGGGAAACCTCCCTCTATTACGTTGATAAGCCCCAACTGGCCATATACAAAGGGGTTGTCTATGCAGACCCATTTAACATTATACAGCTGGTTGATGGTCAATGATGTACCTGCCGGCCCATGAACCTTCTATGTGCCACTCGAGCATAAAAGTTCAGAGGTTTTTTTATATATCAAAGGAAAGGATCGGGACATCGCATAGAGATTTTCCAATATCTCTCAACTATAAGGACCAATTCCTGTTAGATCAAGCTGAAAATTTGGCCCGTAAATGAAGAGTTTACTAAAAATCTGATTAATATGGCAGTAAGAGGGAAAAGCGCAGTCTAAGTTCTGCCAACCCTTCTTATCCTTTCTCTGCAGAAAAATGAGTAATTGTGATAGGTTTGTTTCAAGAAGAAAAGATTAAACTCCGATAGGAACGGCAGTCAAATCATGTGATTGTTCATCTCAGCCTGCGCTATTAATCAGATTTTTAAGTGGGAGAACGTCTTAAAAGAGTAACAGTTTTCAAGTTCTCTAGCTGGAGCTGTAAGGGTATGTTCCCACAGAGTTTATGGCGATGTTTTTGATGTGGAAACAACGCCAAAAAACATCCGAAAACGCCTTTCATTGATTTTAATGGGTGGCGTTTTTTTCACGCGAGCAGAAAAAAACAATTGCGGGAAAAAGAAGAGTCATGCTCTTTCTTCAGGCATTTCCGTCTCTGACCTCCCATTGACATCAAAGGGAGGCAAAGAAAGCAGTTTTCGCTGCGTTTTTTGTCCGGCGCTCAATGGTCGCGGCTGAAAAAATCTGTGAAAAACACTGCAAACAGGGTCAAAATCTGACTCAAAATAGCTGAAGGAATTTTTCTGCCTGCTTAAAAACTCAGTATGAACAGGGCCTACGTTTTGTGATTTGGCCGGACCTGTCTTCTATAAATTCCTTGTATTCTTTATAGGAATTATCATGCAATCTACCCCTAACCAATTTCAGTTTGTGGGGCAAACGAGAAGACTACATGATATCTGCTGGCGCACCTCTGTTCCCCTTAATAATATTCCTTTGGAAGGAGGTGGAGCAGCTGCTCTTCTGGCAACTTTTATCTTCGGGGGAAGGGAAACAAAACAATCATCTTAATTTTTATCCTGAGAGGGACCACATGAGGAGGCCTTGTAACGTCCATACACAGTAGATAATGACCTGATCGGCTGATATCTATTGTGCATGAATAGTTGAAAGGGTTTTCCCATTGATTAAGGGGTCTGACCACTAGGAACCCTTCTAGACCCAAGAACAAATGTCAATCCCTATTCTTGGTATTCACAGTTATTCTGTGTTTATGTTAATGAAAATTACGGAATGAAATGAAAGATCAGATTTTCCATAAATTTCACTTAAATGGATAGTGACTTAAAAAGGGTTCCCTCATTATCGGGATATGAGGGGGTCCCAGGGGCTGCGCTGCTAAAGACAACATCATTCAGTTCTAGAGTCTTCAAATAAGTGTCTTTAAGAGAAGGCGCCTTTTGGACAGGCCATCAACCAATGTTCCCAAAATATAATCCAATGCTATTTTTTGGGATTATTTAATTTATAATTTTTTCTAATTTGTTTGGTTTTCCATTGAGAGTTAAAGGGGTTGTCTGATTCAGACAATTCTTGTTTGTTAGAAAGTTCCTAAATTGATAAACTGTTCAAATGATGCTGGGACCACCTATGATTAACTCTAATCTGTGCAGCATCCCAGCAGCAAGTGTTCAATATCTCTGCAGCGCCACTGCAGGTGAAATGAAGCATAACACTGTGCCTATTGAAATCAATGGTCTGTCCAGATAATCAATGGACATGTCGGGTCCTCCACCACGTGAGACACTCTTTGTAGCAGATCTCTGATCTGGCTAATAGTTTAGGGTCCTGAACTAGGGACCAACCTCTATTTCATAATTTCCTAATAGGGTATTTGGAAATAGTTTATATATAAATTAGTAATAATTTTTATATAAACAGGTCGCATTATTGGCAACATATTCACGGTGAGCAGAGGGAAGGACTGTAATGTAGTTGGATTAAGTATGGCGTGCAATGTGACCGTTATCCCTATTTATTATAATCCTAGTTCTGCTCCGGAAGAATGAGATCAAACAAAACGGTGCTTTCATATATAACACATTGACAGCCCATATAATGTACAGAAGTGTTATCTACGTACTGTATGTTGAAAGAAACATTAAAATAGCGCTGTATAAGGGATGGTTTTGTAGAATAGATTTTAGATGTATAGGAAATCGTCAAAAATGTCTCAGCAGGATGGTTTAAGACAAAAGTAATTGATTTGCCTTAACTGCCTTTTTATCATGTGAGTAGCACTCCAGCACTGAATAAGTTAATGGGGTTGGTTGATATAGTCATGTGATTACAATAGGTTGTATTAACCGAAATCTGTTACATGCAGTGGGGTAGATTGAAGCTTCTGGGCCCCGATGCAAATCTGTACCAAGGCCCCTACAAGTGTCCCATTTATAGTACTGCTGCCTCTTATGTGGTAAAGGGGTCTTTGGGCACCCTCAGGCACCAGGGCTCGAGTACTACTGCAACCTCGGCACCCCCTATACTACGTCACGGGTCACATAGGCTGCGCATCTGTTACATAATATTCACCATGGCGGTTATCTGTTAGTCTGTTTCATATGGGAGATGTCCGCAATTGAATGATTCCTTTTTTTCAATTTGCTTGCTTCTGTACTCGAAGGCCTTGTGGCGGGCATCAAGATGCATGCAATATGTAAGCTAAAGTGATTCCGTAGGTGGTTGCATTTTTTATTTGTTTACTATGTATATACTGGCACAATTATACGGTAATGGATATAATAAATACCGGTAAAAGCTCTGCCTCCAAAAATATAATTATCAGGGCCGTGGCAAAGGGTAGACGCCCCTTCGGGCACAATAATAATGGGGGGCGCAATCTTTAATGAAGGAATCGGGCAGGAATGCATAACATTTTATTTTTGTAACTATGTTAAATGCAGAAATCTACTTATCCAAATCAAATCCGGGAGTCGAGGAGCTGCCGTGGGCTGAGCATTTGAGGTGCTATATACCATTTAGCAGTGTCCTGTTCCTTGGAAACATTTTTTCTTCATCCCATTTTTTGTATCAATCTGATATGGACCATAAATGTGAATGAGCCCTAAACAAACATTCTGGACAAATCAGATATTATGCATAGTGTGGGGCTTGAGGGAGCAGTACATGCCATAGGGACTCAAAGAACACCAAAGAGGGAATCTCTGTTATGCACTGATCCCTCATGCCCTGCACTAGTGAATCAGAATTGCCAAGAGGGTTCCTTTAATGCCCATCAGACTAGCTGGGAGGAAAGGGGCCTTAGGCACCAGAATACTGTGCCCCATCACTGAATATCATACTCCCATGATGTCATACTGACCAGTGATGTCATGCATGTCTGTGATGTGTTACAATGGCATTTTTTGGCCTCATTTTTGGAAATGAAGAGGAGCAATTTGACATTTTAACATGGATAGACTCCATAAAGAGGCTGTAGATGACCAAATATTGTGTTAACCTTTATATAAGTAAAGAAGACTCTGCCTGCATATAATATGATGCTTCTCATCATCTTGCAGTATTCAGTTTATGTCATGCATGCATACAATGGCATATCTTACCTCTCTTAGCCTAATTTCTGGAATTCATAGTGTACCTTTAATGAATCAGTTTTCATTCTTTACACTGGGGCGTCCTAGTGTTTGCACTAGAAACCTAAGGATGTGTATTTTCCTAGGTTTTGGAATATTAAACCACTAAGAAAATAAGGTCAACCCAATCCCTATCCCTCAGTCACTTCAACTTTTTCACTCCTCTTTGAAACTCATACAAAGTGAATTACTTTGTAGGGGGCGGCAATGAGCACAAGAAAAGCTCCTCCCAGGGTAAAAAAAATAAATATATATATATAAAAATAGTATGATGGGAGTAAAATTCAGAATAGAGATTGCTGAAAATGACCAAGCTGATTTTGCACTTGTCTGGGTTTGCACACCAATCTATCTGTGGTCATGATCAGCGTGAGTTGCAATATAGAAAGGTTATTATAGCCACATTTATGCCAAAGTATGTTTGGGATTTCCTAGACAGATGTAGCAGACATGAGTTTGTCATGTGCTTCAAAGCATAATGTGTTATCTGTGGTTTTCTATAGGACGGCATTATGTCAAGAGTACGTTTACAAGTACTGATATCTTAGATAATATCTCTAGAATTGCTTCTAAGGCCCTTCAGGCCCCTGTTGTACCCATTGAAGTCAACGGGGATAAAAATGCGACAAAAAATATATGACGCAGATTGTATGATTTTCAGCACTATATGAATGGGATTTTTTTTTTTAAAAAGGCACTAGAAATGGTACATGTGAATATACCCTATCCCAGAAGGTTTTCAATAATGCACACACAATAACAAGATATAAATGACAATTTCAGCTCTGCTATATCTGTATTTATAGGGTAATGCTTAGACTATATTTGTCCGCTTGTGTATGTTGTTTGGATCTAATTATGATTAGGACTTCTGGTTGTGATCTGCATTACCAAAAAGGCGTACATATTATAGAGGCAGGCCATGCATTTGCTATGGGGCCCTCGGAGAACGGGGACCCTGCCCTGATTGGTCCCATCCCCTATGCTACTGGGTGTGAGAACCTGTGCAAAACGCCCCTCGCCAGAGGAGCTGCATAGTTAGCAAACCATGGGGTGGGGAATTGGCCCAAGGTTGATGGAAAGAGGGTAGAGAGGAAAACAAACATCTGACTCTTCTGAGCTGGGTGCCAAAGCTGGCACCATAATGGGGGGCCCATTTTGATCTTTGCAGTATGGATGAGCATGAACAAATACTGTCCATTCTCCACAAGTTTAGACCTGGAGGGATGAATTTTAACACAGTATATAGTAAGGTTGGTGTGTATGCCTATGGCTTTGTTATGTAATGTATGGACACCTATATAGTACTATATCCCGTGCAATATTCCTACTTATATCAGCACTGAAATGCATCCAAAAACATCCAGGCCCAATACATGTACAATGTGGAAAATCAAAGCATATTCTACACAGGGAAAATACCGTAACTCATTTTGCGTATGGAAACACTGGTGAGCTTCATGTAACAAAACCATGGAGCCCATAACAACAAATCAGCAGTCAAGTGAAAATTTTCCAGTTCCGTTTAGAAAAAGCTGGGTAGATTTGTTGCTAATAACTATGGGCACCAACCATGCCCACTTCTCACCTTTTCATACATAGTGAATCTCAGGCCCCATGCACACGACTGTGGAATTCATTCGTAATTACGGAACCCATCCACTTCTATTGCCCACGGACACCTTCCCGTATATTTACGGGAAGGTGTCCGGGCCATAGGATGGCTCTGCAAAAGATAGGACATGTCCTATTTTTTGCTTTTTACGGACCGTGCTCCCATACTCTATATGGGAGCACGGCCCGTAAATGTGGGTGGCTGTCCGCGGCCGTCAGTGCCCGTAATCACGGACAGTGATTAAGGGCACGGTTGTGTGCAGGGGGCCTAAGGCTATGCACACACTTCTGTCGGAAACTCTGTCGGTATCCCGGCAAGTTTGACAGGAAGAATAGTTCTGCATTCAGCACTATTTTTCTGGTCAAATCGATGGAAACCATGCCGACTACCATTGTACGTCAAGGGGGTCCATCGGGAAAACGGTAGTATCCGTCATACGACTGATCCGGCAGAGCGATGTTGTTTCCATTACGAATGGAAGCTACAAGTCTAATGTTAGCATAGCCTAAGAAAGTATTTGAATGATTTTTCTTTCTTTCATTTCAGCACATAAATGGTATTTGGAAGAAAGCAGTGAATTTTACATTTTGTAGGTTACATTTTTAATTCTTTGGTCATTTATTTTTGGGTTTTACCTTTTGACTGCAAGGGCTGGTTTGTATTTAAAAAAAAAAGGGGTTATTTAGTCAGAAGTAATCAATACATTTACTATAGAATAAAGCAAAAAAGAAAA
This sequence comes from Rhinoderma darwinii, assembly GCF_050947455.1. NCBI lineage: Eukaryota > Metazoa > Chordata > Amphibia > Anura > Rhinodermatidae > Rhinoderma > Rhinoderma darwinii. The sequence continues at coordinate 21,590,322 of NC_134692.1, read as the reverse complement.
TCCTAAAAACCTCTCTCCAAGTCTTCCATTAGGCCTCGTCCACACGGGTTTCTACGTTTTTGTGGCGATTTTTCTCATTGATTTCAATGATAAAGAAATGCAATAAAATAAAATAAATGAAATAAATACAAGCACTTTAACCAATGGCTGTTTAAAGTTGACTATAAAGGGTTTAACTAGTGGGTGCCAAGAGCTTCTCCTATACAGCTGGCACCCAATGGAAAAGGATATTTGGGGGGAGGGGCATTATGAGCTGCTGTATGTTAATTAGCAACTCTCTGCAATCTCTGTGGTGATACTGATTGGCTTAGAGCAGCGCACCTTCAGACACCAGCTCACAGGGCTAGCTGGATACCAGGCATAGTATACAGCCCTTTGGTTTTGGGAGCTGTATAGCAGGAGCTCCAAACCCCTCTATTTTATCTCTTTATGGCCATCTTCTGACTTTTCATATTTTAAAGTGGCTCTGAGAAAATTACGTCAATTTCAGACTTAAATGCTATGTACACCTTTGAAATATTTTTTCTAAATTAAAAATGTGTATCAGTGTGTTTTGTGCAACTTTCTAAAAACTTTTTATTAAAAATAATTTTAACTTTTTGAGATACAGCTGCTTTGTATCCTCTATATAGAGCAGCTCTATCTAGCGATATCTGTGTCCGTCAGGTCGGCGGCACTGATGGGTCCATTAGACACGCAGGATCGAGCTGTCACCGATCACATCTGAGTTCATAACTTAGATGCGATCGATAATAGGTGAATCCTGCGTGTCAGAGACACCCAGGACCCGCTGACACTGAACCCGTCAGGGCCGCTGACCTGACGGATTCAGGTCTCAGCGCTAGATACAGCTGTTCTGTATACAGTATACAAAGCAGCTCTATCTCAAAAAGTAAAAATTATTTTTAATGAAAAGTAATTAGAAAGTTGCACCAGACACACTGATACACATTTTTATTAAAAACAAAAAAACACACGATTTCAAGGGGTGTACATAGCCTTTAAAGATTGAATATGTTCTGCCTTCTCTATTATGAACGGGACTATAACTGGCCTGTTTTCAGGGTTGCTGGGGGTCCCAGTAGTTGGACCCTTACCTATCAATGATTTATGACGCTATTATTTGCGGCAGAAAAACTCTGGGGTTTTCTAGTGGAGTTATTGTTCATCTCAACCAATCAGATCACTTCTGAAAAATGGCAGCTGGAACCTAATCGGTTGTTACGTTTAATGCGCTGAATATTGATTATTATTTAGGATAATAACAACTGATTTGGTTATACATTAATTCATTGGGCACTTCTGATTTTTGGAAGAGTTTGTTACCTCCCCCTTATCATCATGGCCGGCTTAAGATGCAAAGTAAACAACAAAAAATGATAAAAGCACTTTTGTGTTATTCTATATTTATTTTACACCTTATAGAATCTTTTGGGCGGGTTCACACATAGCGGAATTTCACTTAAATTCCGCTGCGGACACTCCGCAGCGTTAATCCGCAGCGGAGCCGTTTCTCCATTGACTTTCACTTTAATTTAGCAGTGTTCGTTTACACGATGCGTACAATTCCGCTGCGGAGCATAGGCTGCGGAGCGGAATTTGGTGTCCGCAGCATGCTCTGTCTGTTGCGGAGCAGTGGCGGACTGGTTGCGGACTCATGGCGGAATTTCTCCATTGACTTCAATGGAGAGTCAAAATTCCGCAATGAAGTCCGCAGATCTTATGTGTGCTGCGGAGCGTATTGTTTTTACTACCATGACATTTCTTCATTCTGGCTGGACCTATGTATTTCTAGGTCTACAGCCAGACTGAGGAAGTCAATGGGGCTCCCGTAATGACGGGAGCGTTGCTAGGAGACGTCTGTAAATAGTCACTGTCCAGGGTGCTGAAAGAGTTAAGCGATCGGCAGTAACTGTTTCTGCACCCGGGACAGTGACTACCGATCACAATATACATGTATCTGTAAAAAAATATAAGTTCATACTTACCGAGAACTCCCTGCGTCTGTCTCCAGTCCGGCCTCCCAGGATGACGTTTCAGTGTAAGTGACGGCTGCAGCCAATCACAGGCCAAGCACAGGCTGCAGCGGTCACATGGACTGGAGCGTCATCCAGGGAGGTCGGGCCGGATGCCGAAAGAGGGACGCGTCACCAAGACAACGGGCGGTAAGTATGAATTTCTTTGACTTTCACTAGGGAAAGTGCTGTCCCTTCTCTCTATCCTGCACTGAATAGGGAGAAGAGAAGCACTTTTCCTGCAGTCCGCAGCGGCCAGTCCGCATCAATTTTCTGCACATTTTGTGCAGATCCGCTGCAGAATCTGCAACGCAGATTCTGTGCGGCATTGATGCGGACAGTTGCGGAGGAATTCCGCCATGTGTGGTCATGCCCTTTTAGTTAATTGCAGGCAAGTCAGTACAAAGTAAGTCTAGTCGCAGAAAAAAAGTTCCCACTTTCTTAAAGGGGAATTTATTTAAAACTTCAATTAACAGTTTGCCCATTGTTAAATGAAGTCACTTTAAAATAAATCACTCTTGAATTCTCTTTAAAAAAACAAATAGACATTTCCTAATTTAAAAAACAAAAAACAGTCAGTCCAGATCTCAGATGTGATTCGTTTTGGTAGCACCATGGTTAGCAGGGGCTTGATTATGTACAGGTCATTGGGAATTCCTTCGGGCTTTGATTTTCTTTTTTTCTGTAATAATCTAAAAACATACTGGCAGATTAAAAGGGAACTCCACCTGCTAGATGTATATTCTTTTTTGGTTAGCATTTCCAGCATGATTAAACCAAGGGGTGTAGCTATAGGGGTTGAAAAGATAGCAGTTGCAACCGAGCCCTGGTGCCTGACCCCAAAAAGCCCCTCTGCCACATAAGAGGACACCAGTATTATAAATGACATATGCTGGTAGTGATGTAGTAGTCAGACACACATTTACCACATTTAAAAAATGCACAAAACGATGAACACTAATGCAAAATTTTGCGGTGAATATATTATGCATCTAGTATTGCCGCACATTGTAGCACAGCAATTGCGGGATTTTATGCCGTATGTTCTCTATTGAAGTCAATGATGGGGAATTGCCACAAAAACATGAGTTATAGGACGTATATCAATATGTATGTGCTACAGCGGGCTCATGTTATCTGCTCCCTGTGGTTTACATGATTCGGTGTTGCAGTAGATTATTATAATGGTATAAAACAGCTGAGTGGGTACATTAATGGGTGTTTCCTGTACTTGCCCATTTTTATTTTTGGGTTTCGTCTTATATTTTTATTGTCATGTCCATTTTCTAGTCGCGCTTTGGTGTAGCGGTGGTCTTCTAGGTCTTTGTTTGTGCAATAAAAGACTTCACACAGAAATTCCCTTCATTAATATAAACCAGAAGCTATACTAAACAATAGGAATAGTATACAAAACCAAACTCGGGGCTCCTCCTGGTGTGGGTCCTGGTATGCTCTGTGCCAGCTATCAATAAATCTACATCTGTCCCCAGGGACAGTGAATTGTCCAACAGCCGCTGCAGAACCTCAGACACAGGCGGGTTGATGGCAAGAATTGGTGTCTGGATGAATCGTGGTTTAGAGCTGGGCCCCCACACCTCCCAGGCCCCACAGCAATGTGTGTGCATAGGTTAGGCATAAGGTAGGAGTTTGTAATATGGTGTTGAATTAACAATTTAACATCCCGTCCGGCTCTTTTCATCTCCCACACCCCTAGGTGAACTTCTACTTTGGAGATGCAGAGTGAGCGTGCTCTTGTAGGGCCAGGTTCAGACACCGCATTTTATATATCAAATATCGCACTACCAGGTGTTACATGTAAATGGGAATCTACGGCTTCCAGTCCACATAGTGTTGTGGTAGTTCACTGTTTTTGAGAACCAATGTTTTGTTTTTTTCCATGCTCACGCTTTCTAAAGTGCATGTCCACTTTTTACACCATGTGGTTTTTAGGTCTAATAAAATTATACATTTTATAAAATATCTCTTTTACGGTCCGAAGCTCCAAATCCCCTGCTTCCCTTAAAACAGTCATAGAGTTAAATGTTACGATTCTGACTGCCCGCAGCCACCACTAGGGGGAGCTTATCGCATACTGTCTTAGTATTGAGTTCATTATATTAAATGTATGCAGTAAACTCCTAAACCCCCTCTAGTGGTGGTCTCGAACATCCAATATTTTGTTATCTAACTTGATCGCTATGTAATGGATTTGGAGCTATGTATAAGAAAAACTGAGCTCCGACCCTTATGAGGATGTAATAAGAAATTAATTAGCAATGAACTTTGGACCAATTTATATTATAAAAACGGAATAACGTGGACACACTTAATGGCGATGTGTGAACCTGATCTATGTGCCATGTGGACCAACTAGAGATATAACAGAGAGCTCCTCTGAGTGTATGAGCCTGATACTCCTTTAAATCCTAATTTTTGAAGGTGCCTAAATTCCACAGCCAATTGTCTGGCTATATTCGCAACCCGCACTTACCACATGCAATAGCATCCTACGGACACATATATTAAGCGTAATCATTTTCTGGTGAATAGACCAAATAATGTAATGTATAGATAGTTCTAGAATACAAATATAGATATATACATATATTTTGCCAAAACGATTAAATATTTGAAACTGAAGTAATAAAGCACATTTGTATAAATTAGCACAATATAATTACTTTACAAAAATCAAATAATGATTGTCAAGTTCAGCAGCTGTGTTTTTAATAAAGAAAATTGAAAAAATTATATATTGAGATCTGTAGATTGTTAATTCCAAATAATGTGTCACCATGATGTGTTTCATTCAATGTTCGGTGTCAGGTTTGATGGCCGTATATATAAAAATGATGATTTTTTTACGGGTTCATATTTTATTTTTTATTACAACCACTCTTTTTCTCATGTGAAAAGTAGCATTGACATTGTTGCCATGGTGTATAGCATGGAGTAATATGAACACATGAGTATTAAGGTGGACCTGTCACCTACTTAGTGGTGGCACCTATTTTGTGTGCTGAACCATTCTTCCTATTAAAAAGCAATTCCCCCAAAACTAAAAATTGTCACGTTTTAATGTTTTATTCTAGAGTTTCTTAGTCATTCAGAAGAGTGAGAACCAATATGAGCCATCATTAGAGCCCCCACATGGGTTGTCACCCAGTTGTCTTATAAAAAAAAACAAAAACCTTTACAACTAATCCCCACTGATCGCCAGTGATCAGGCTCCAGCGATCAGTTAATACCACTGAGAAAAGTTGTGGCTGGCTTGCAGTATTACAAGCCATTCAAAGAAATGGCCAACCCCGTAATGTATATAGGCCGGGTCAGCCAGAGCAAGAGCTGCTCTTTTTTAACGGTTTTATGCTCTAGCTTATAAAGGGGAGGTCCTAAGTGGGGGTCTGGGGGGCACCTGAGTGGTAGGCATTGTCATGGCGAGGCAACCCTCTTAACTAGGCAGATTGGGCTATACGGGAGTTTAGGAAGGCTAGGTAACAACCCCGTGGGAGATATGATGATGACCATATTGGCAATTAAAAGTAAAAACTCATAAAAAGATTATAAAACAATAATTCTAAAGGGCTATTCCCATTACACAAAGTGATGGGATATGTCATCACTTTGCGATTGGTGAGGGTCCCCCACCGATTTGGAGAATAAAGGGGCTACAGCCCTGGTTTAGCCCTATGTCCCTTTCTCAGTTTTCTTTGCCTTGCAGCGCTCCCGGCCACCGGATGTGCTGGGAGCTGCAGCACGACCCCATTCACTTGAATGGAATTGTGTTACTAGCAATGTGCCATTACTTTTTGTGGGACTAGCCCTTTAAATTTACAGTTTTTTTGTTTGTTTTATTTTTATTTTTAATGTTATTTTTAATATATTTTTACAAAATAAATATTCACTAGTTCCTATGTAAAAGGGGTTGTCCAGAGATGTGACTGGTATTGCAGCTTCACTCTATTGAAGTGAATAGGGCTGAGCTGTAATACCACATACAACCTGTGGACAGGTGTGGTGCTATTTTTGGAAAACAGCAGACACATTTTCTAATCCTGGACAACCCCTATTAATATAAAGATTGGTTTAGCGTACAATATGGATGTCTTCACTTAATGGGTATGTTTTAACAAGAGCACATATGTGAGTAGATAGCGATTTTATAAAGGGTTTAAGGTATAGTTAAAAAAATATATATAAATGTGATAAAAGGGGAAGGAAACAATAAAAATGACTGAGCAAATATATAATTATAACCCCAGAAATATTTGAAGTAAATCCGTATTATATCATCATTGAAATAAACGTGAAATCTTACCTATGCTTATGTCAAGTTGTGAAACCGATCTATACCCAAAGCTGAACATTTGAAGCTCGACTGTGGAAAATAATTTTGCCTTTACTAAACCAAAACAATCGGGGAAAAAAAAAATTTGTATATGTTTTTGCTGATTAACCCTTTCTACTTTTATCTATGGATATGTGTAGCATTCAACAAGGCATGCTGGGTAAAAAAAAATGACTATGCAAAGGCGTAAAGTGTTGCATGCTCTGCTCTCCCTCTGCTTTAGTGGCTTACAGAGATTAACAAAAAAAAAAGTGGTGTTATTTTTGTGAAAACTGAACATTTAACAAAGCAAATGCAGACTGCATGATTCTGGCATCCTAATTTCTCTGGACTTGTTTTATGGAATTTAGAAGTGTAAAAAAAATTTAACTGCATTAACATTTTTTTCTATAATAAATGAAAAATCTTTTCAATTCTTGTGTTTTGTGTCTTTTTTTTTTTTTTTGCTGAATGGAGATGACTGGAAGTGTAACTTGAAGTCCTTGGGCCGTGGTACAATAGCTATACCCAGAGACACCAGAAAACCATCGGTGATCTCACTATGTACTATAATAATAATGATGCATTCTGTATAGGGTGGCTCTCTGTGAGGATCACATTATAGCAAACGGCATGAAATTACAGGGCCATTAGTATGGGCCCACAAACAATGCCTTCAGAGTGAACCCATAAACAATGCGAGTAGAGTGTCGTCAATAAACAATACTGACAGCAGAGTGCCCCCTCATTAGTAGGGCAAGCATAGTTCTGCCCTTCACACAGCCCTAGAATTCAAAAGGTAAATGCATACAGTTCTGGTTGCCTGGAGTGGCCACTAGGGGGAGCTCACTGCATACATTGTTTTAGTTAGCGGTAGTAATATAAATACATATTCCGCAAGCTCCCCCTAGTGGAAGTTGCGAGCAGCATTTGCAGTAGACATGCTTGCTCTGTAAGGAGTCCAGGAGAATAAGTATATTGGAGGGAATTTGTTAAGACTTAAAATGAAGAACACTGAAGTAAAATGTGTCTCAATAAATTAGGCGCATCTCTGCCTGTCCGTGCGCTACAGGGTGAAATCTATGACGATCTCCACAATAATTGATGCCAGTTTCTGTCATAAATTGTAGTAAGTGTGCCAGGTGGCGGAAACGGCACAAGAGTCACAATTTTTCCTGCATGTTGCAACTATTGTGCCGTTTGCAATTGTTCTATGGCAGAAAACTGCTGTGGAACAGTTAATAAATTCCCCCGTTGTGCTCTCCTTACCCATGTGCTGCAAAAAAAGTGCTCTTTCTCGGATGCAGTCTATCGCAAACCCTCTTCAAAAGGAGAAGTACCCTCAGCCCATTCCCCAATCCCCCGGGCCAGAAGCCCCCCTCATTGAAAGATTAGGGAAATCCGTCTGAGCTACTACGTCTGTCTAGTATACCACCCAGGCATCTCCTGGAGCTCAAAATTCTAGGTTTGTCTCCTCCAGAAGAGGGGGCAGGTTGAGAAACCTCACACACCCCTCTAAACCCCCAGGTTGGACACTCATAAGGACACACAATCTGAGAAATACAAGGGACAAAGCAAAAGTGAGCATAAAAAAAAAAAAATCGATAAATGTGCCATGCCCAATGACTAGCATGACTGGTTTGGACAAAAAAAAAGGTGAGTGCGTTAAAAAAAAACAATTAAAGAAGGGTGTGTGCAAGTGCATCCTAGTAATGAAATGGGTTTTCCATCCCCAAGTAATTTTTGGGTGTCCACTGGGTCATCACTCCTGCACTTCGCACCTCGGGCTTTCAAACTACTCGACCTTATGGCATCAATCTGGGGGCGCCTACAGATAGTTTAAAGAGCGCTAACTGCTGTATTAATTCTTACCGACCGCGAGATCTGGCATTCTGAGCTTGGATGCTGCCATCAGGGATGCCAGGATACCCCTACCCAGAAGTTCAGCTACGGACTCCTACAAGGAGTCTGCTAATTTGAATAGTGAAAGTACACTTATACTGCAGGTATGTTTTTTTTAATAACCTATATTTAGAAAATGATTAATTGCTTAAGGGTCTAATGCAGACATGGGCAAACTACGGCCCGCGGGCCACATACGGCCCGTTAGGCTTTTTAATCCGGCCCGCCGAACTTGTCCAAATCATAGTAAAAACCTCCTTTTTTTTCCCCTTTCCCTGCAATGCCCACGTTTTCCCAATAGATGGCGCACTCAAAACACATTGACCGTTGTTAACTCCTTAACGCCGAAGGACGGATATATCCGTCCTCAGCAGCTGCTAGTTCGCGCAGGAGGACGGATATATCCGTCCTGTGATGGCGCGGGTACTGCCAGTGTACCCACGCGATCAGCGGCAGGAGCACGGCTGTTATACACAGCCTGGCTCCTGCTGCAACTGCCGGAATCGAAGCGCGCTCCGATTCCGGCAGTTTAACCCATTAAATGCCGCTGTCAATAGTGACAGCGGCATCTAATGTGTTTGACAGAGGGAGGGAGCTCCCTCTGTCACCCGATCGGCGCCCCCGCAAACAAATCGCGGGTCGCCGTTGGGTTTCCATGACAGCCGGGGGTCTAACAAAGACCCCCAGGTCTGTCTTCCGCAACTGCCTGTTTGGCGATGCCGGAGGCATGACCTAACAGGTTGCCTGTCAGTTTTACACTGACAGGCAATAATGCTTTGGTATACTAAGTATACCAAAGCATTATATATGCGATCGGCACATCGCATAGTGAAGTCCCCTGGTGGGACTTAAAAAAAAAATGTCAATCAGTTAAATAAAGTTTGTTGAAAAAAAATAAAATAATTACAGTCAAAATCAAATAAAACTACTTTTTTTGCCCAAAAAGTGGTTTTATTCAGTAAAAGTGTCAAAACAAATAACACATACACATATATGGTATCCCCGCGATCATAACAACTTGACCAATAAAATGAACACATTAATGAAACCGCCGGATGTACGGCGTCCAAAAAACCCGCAAAAAACAACGGCAAAATTCTCTCTTTTCTCCCATTCCCCCCATAAAAAATAAAATAAAAGTTAATCTATAAGTCCTATGTACCCCAAAATAGTACTAATGAAAACTACGCATTGGCCCGCAAAAATCAAGCCCACATACGGTCACATCGACGGAAAAATAAAAAAATGACGGCTCTTGGAACGCGGCGATGCAAAAACAAGTAATTTTTTTCTAAAAGGGTTTTTATTGTGCAAACATAGGAAAACATATAAAACCTTTACATATTTGGTATCCTCGTAATCGTGCCGACCCGTAGAATAAAGGTAACATGTTATTTATGCTGCATAGTAAAGGGCATAAATTTATAACGTGAAAATTAATGCTGGAATAGCTGCTTATTTTCAATTCTCTCCTAAAATAAAGTTAATAAAAGTTAATCAATATATTGTAAGCATCTAAAAATGGTGCAATTACAAAATACAACTCGTCCCGCAAAAAACAAGCCCTTATACGGCTATGTCGACATAATAAAAAAAAAGTTACGACTCTTGGAATGCGACCATGAAAAAACAAAAAATAATCCTTGGTCATTAACGTGCAAAATGGCCCGGTCATTAAGGGGTTAATGTGGCGCGTATTTCTCTTTATTTCACTTTAATTTTCACTTCGTTTCACGTCACCATTAAGCCCTTCGGTTTTCAAAGAGTACAATATCAGCCGTCACTTTGCCACGAAGCATGCAAACTATGCTAGCAAGCAGTCAACACAAGAACGGGCGGCTACTGCTCAGAGGTTGGCAGCTAATTGACAGAGTCAACAGAACTTTTTTCTTGATAAATCACAGTGCGTATGTTATTTTAATCTATTTACATTTCCTCCTCCCAGTATCTGCGAAATAGTATGTAAATGCCATATCTTGCATATTCCTTGAGACAAATTTATTAACTGATAAGGGCTATTTTTCACATTTGAAAGACAGTTAATAAATTGGGTTGTAGTGTTCTTACTGTGCTATGAGGTTTGCACACACTCCATTTAATGCTTTAGTATATCCGGCCCAAACACTCCCTCCAAATGCTCCTGGCCCGGCCCCTCTGTCAAATTTTAGAACCCATTGTGGCCCGCGAGTCAAAAAGTTTGCCCACCCCTGGTCTAATGGTTAATCAAATAAAACAGGCCACGCTTTTCTGGTGATAGGTACACTATAATGCGTTAAGAGTCAAGTTAAAGATTGCTACCTCTAGTGTCTGACTAAAGTACATTAGGCCCAAATAATTCTTGGGGCCCACCCGTCAGCTATCTATAAAAAAATGTGACCACTCTTAATTGTGTAGTAAAACATGTGTAGTAAACTAAAGACCAATATTACCACCACATAGTGACCATATAGTGGTAGACCCCAATTCTACACAAGCGCTCTGCAGACCATATAACATTAAGGAATTTTCCCATCTTAGACGTTTATGGCATATCCACAGGAAATGCAAAAAATGTCTGATAGATGCGCATCCCAGCTCTGGGACCTGCACTTATATCAAGAACTGATTGCAGAATCCAGGCGGAGACCAGTGGAGAGAGGATCACGCGTGTGGGCAGTCTGTCCATTCTGTTCAATGGGAATTACGGAAACAGCCGAGCAAGAGCTTAAGGGTATGTTCACACGGCCTATTTACGGACGTAATTCGGGCGTTTTTGCCCCGAATTACGCCCGAAAATAGCGCCTCAATAGCGCTGACAAACATCTGCCCATTGAAAGCAATGGGCAGACGTTTGTCTGTTCACACGAGGCGTAAATTTACGCGCGGCTGTCAAATAACGGCACGTAAATAGACGCCCGCGTCAAAGAAGTGACCTGTCACTTCTTTGGCCGTAATTAGAGCCGTTATTCATTGACTCCAATGAATAGCAGCGCTAATTCCGGCCGTAATTGACGCGGCGCTCAAGCGCCTGCACATGCCGGTACGGCTGAAATTACGGGGATGTTTTCAGGCTGAAACATCCCCGTAATTTCAGCCGTAACGGACGCCCTCGTGTGAACATACCCTAAAGAGGCTCTGTCACCAGATTTTGCAACCCCTATCTCCTAATGCAGCAGATCGGCGCTGCAATGGAGATAAGAGTAACGTGTTTTTTTAAAAAAAAACAAGCATTTTTAGCCAAGTTATGACCGTTTTTATATTTATGTAAATGAGGCTTCTAAAGTACAACTGGGCGTGTTTAAAGTAAAAGTACAACTGGGCGTGTATTGTGTTCGTTACATCTGGGCGTTTTTACTTCTTTTACTAGCTGGGCGTTGTGTATAGAAGTATCATCCACTTCTCTACACAACGCCCAGCTTCTGGCAGTGCACAGACACAGCGTGTTCTCGAGAGATCACGCTGTGACGTCACTCACTTCCTGCCCCAGGTCCTGCATCGTGTCGGACGAGCGAGGACACATCGGCACCAGAGGCTACAGTTCATTCTGCAGCAGCATCGGCGTTTGCAGGTAAGTAGCTACATCGACTTACCTGCAAACGCCGATGCTGCTGCAGAATCAAATGTAGCCTCTGGTGCCGATGTGTCCTCGCTCGTCCGACACGATGCAGGACCTGGGGCAGGAAGTGAGTGACGTCACAGCGTGATCTCTCGAGAACACGCTGTGTCTGTGCACTGCCAGAAGCTGGGCGTTGTGTAGAGAAGTGGATGATACTTCTATACACAACGCCCAGCTAGTAAAAGAAGTAAAAACGCCCCGATGTAACGAACACAATACACGCCCAGTTGTACTTTTACTTTAAACACGCCCAGTTGTACTTTAGAAAGCCTCATTTACATCAATATAAAAACGGTCATAACTTGGCCAAAAATGCTCGTTTTTAAAAAAAACAAAACGTTACTCTTATCTCCATTGCAGCGCCGATCTGCTGCAATAGGAGATAGGGGTTGCAAAATCTGGTGACAGAGCCTCTTTAATGGCTGTTTCCATAACAACAGTACAACAGAATAGAGAGAGCTGCGCGCGACCCTCTCTCCACTGGTCTCCGTCTGGATACTGCAGCCAGTTCTAGATGTAGGTGCAGGTCCCAGAGCTGGGACCCGCATCTACCAGACATTTTTGGCATTTCCTGTGGATATGCCATAAATGTCTAAGATGGGAAAACTCCTTTAATACAATAGGGTGAAATCCAGTGACTCACCGGTAACGTCTTCTCAGATTGGAGTCGTTCACTTTTCTGTTTGTTCTTCATCCGGCCCAGATTGCCCTCACGCCTCCTCCTGACTACGAATCGTCTCTGCAGAATTTGCAGCGCAAACATCTTTGGCTTCTCACTTTTCTAGCACCTCCCCACCCTTTACAAAAACCTCACCGTACCCCAGATGGAAATAATGCCCCCCCAGTGCTACATACTATAATAGTACCCCATTAGGCCCTATAACCACATTAGGTTCAAGGAGTCATCTGAATAAGTTAAAAAAGCGCAGCTTTTATTCTTGCCGGCTTGGAGACAAACAGCAGTAGATCAGCATTTTGTCTGAGTTTCATCACATAAGCCCTGGTTTATATACACATATCAAGGCGTATTGCGACCCAGACTAACTGAAGACAGTTTGTGGTTTTTCTCTCATATAGAAGGCTTAACATTTCAGAATGAAACTAGGCCACAGTTTAACTTCCTCTGGAGATTCCAATCTCTTTATTGAGAAATTCAACTGCCTCCGCACACTTGATCAGTTATCTTAAAAGTACAGCATATTTAACAATTTGTCAGCTAAAGCATTTCCTGAGAAGCTTGCATAGCTCAATGCACATTTAAGGGGGGATTCACACGAGCGTGTATTCGGTCCGTGCGGGCCGCGTGGTTTTCACGCGCCACGCATAGACCAATACAAGTCTATGGGGCAGTACAGACAGTCCGTGCTTTTTGCGCAGCGTTTGTTCGCTGCGCAAAAAGTGCGACAGGTTCAATAACTCTGCGTATTTCGCGCATCACGCACCCATTGAAGTCAATGGGTGCGTGAAAACCACGCAGGTCGCACGGAAGCACTTCCGTGCGAACCGACTGAAACAGCGCACCAGCTGTCAAAAGGATGAATGTAAACAGAAAAGCACCACGTGCTTTTCTGTTTCCAAGCATCCAAATGGAGTGTCTTGGAGATGAGCGAACCCGGCCAACCGAACCAAACTTCACCGGGTTCGGCCGAACTCGTTTTGGCCGAACCCGGCAAAAAAATTTCCGGTCCGCGACGTCAGGAGACAGTCACTGTCCATGGTGCTGAAAGAGTTAAACTGTTTCAGCACCATGGACAGTGACTTCCGATCCCAATATACATGAACCTGTAAAAAAAAAACGAAGTTCTGACTTACCGAAAACTCCCGGCTTCTTCCTCCAGTCTGACCTCCCGGGATGACAATTCAGTCCAAGTGACAGCTCCAGCCAATCACAGGCCAAGCACAGGCTGCAGCGGTCATATGGACTGGCGCGTCATCCAGGGAGGTGGGGCCCGATGTCAAGAGAGGCGCGTCACCAAGGACGCGTCACCAAGGCAACGGCCGGGAAGTTCTCGGTAAGTACGAACTTTTTCTTTTTTTTTTAACAGGTTTTTCGATATTGTGTTCGGCATTCACTGTCGAGGGTGCTGAAAGAGTTAGCTCTTTCAGCACCTTGGACAGTGACGGGCGTCGACTAGCCTCATCTCTATGATGGCGGCTGCACGAAAATCACGCAGCCGCGCATCATACACGGATAACACACGCAGCTGTCAAATGGTTTTTGCGCTCGCAAAACACTGCGTTGTTTGCGCGCGCAAAAACGCAACGTTCGTCTGTATCTGCCCTAAAGGGAATGTGTTGCCAGCAAAACATGTTTTTTTTTTTTTAGTTAAACAGTTAGTGTATAGGTGATTAAACATTGTTCTAATTTTTTTTTTTTTTTTCACGAGTCAGGAAATAATATAAATTGGATTCAATTTATAATATTTCCCAGCACTGGTCACTAGATGGAGCCATTCCCAAAATTGCAGCATTGCATGTGGTAAAGCAACCACATTGCTTTATGCTGCAAAATTGGGTAAAAATCCCTCGCTCTAGTGAGCTCTCAGAATCCCCCCCTCCTTTATCCTGGCTAGTGCCGGGACAAACGAGGGGTTTGAACGGTCTAACCTCCTACACTGTGTGTCGCCATTTTTTGAGCTAACACACAGTGTAGTAGGTTTACATACAGTAGTAAACACACACTGAAACACGAACATACATAGAAATAACTTACCTGCTCCAGTCGCCACCGCTCCCTCCGGTCCATCCGCTCCGTCTGCTGCCGCTGCTCCATGTGCACAAGTCCGGAAGCCGTGACCGGAAGTAGTAATCTTACTGTCCGGCCGCGACTTCCGGTCCACAGGAAAATGGCGCCGGACGGCGCGCATTTCAAATTGAACTGTGTGGGAGCGGCGCATGTGCCGTTCCCACACAGCGGCGTACACGATAGTGGATGGAACGGGCCCCGTTCGCAGTCCCTATGGGACTGGAGCTGCCGTATTCCATGTCGTATGTGTCGTTAATCGACACATACAGAAATGGAAAAAAAAATGGCAGCCCCCATAGGGAAGAAAAAGTGTAAAAATAAAAAAAAGTAACACACAAACACACAAATTAATCCAAACGTTTTTAATAAAGCACTAACATCTTTAACATATTAAAAAAAAAATTTTGGTGACACTGTTCCTTTAATGTGCGTTACATGAAGTAAGAATAAATTTAGAATAAAACTTCCCTAACATTCCCCCCTGTTGTAAATTTATCAATAAATGTTCTGTAAGACATTCAGGACAGGTTCACCAGTCCTTTCATACTTCAGAATCTTGATAGTCGTCATGGGGTGTTTCCGAGTCATCGCATACATTACGTACTTTGAATTTCTTGGTACATAGTCTTTGTCACTGAGGTCTCAATTAACCTTTGGATGAACCCTCTATTGAGGGTTCCTCTCTATTTGATGGGCACCTAAATCGGGCGTCTTTATGGATATATAGTTTGCCTCCTTCTAGGTCCGTTAATAATGTGCCAATAGTTTTTTCTAGAGTAGGAGTCTTATGTATATTTAATCTAAACACTTTAAATGTAGAAAGATTGTTTGTTAAGGAACCAAATCCTGTTTGATTAACTTCGTATCCTTTATCAATTATTTTGACTATTCTCCAACCTTCAGTGGAAATAGCCAACATTAATCCAAACAGACACTCAGGACAAGACATTTAAAACGATCTGGTGAGCCTTCGTCCTTTTCTAATATTTTTAAGTATCTTAATCATCACAAATATAGTAAATAATAAAAGACCAACCAAACTTAATGAGAAGCCTCATTGACGTTAATCCACTTTTGTGCTACGTGACAATTTGGCTTACTAATGTTCATTTATCCCTTTATTCTATTATTTGGTCTTGGTTCCATGATCTGTGGACATAAAATGACTCCCTTATACAGTCAGGATTTTATTTATTTAATCCTCATACATTCATCCACATATCTCATTCAAGGAGTCTTGTAGGATTTTGATGGTCAGTTGGGAATCTTGAATAACATTGCTCGCTGCACCTTATAAATAAGGCCGCTTACCAAAACGTTATTCTCCCTGGACTGTAGTGCTCGCTGCACTCTAGAAGCCTAGAGCCGCTTACCAAAACACAGTCCCAAGACAGTAATGTCGCTCACCCAAGGTGACCACGACGAGGAAAGGTGAAACAAGTTTCACTTTTGCCACATTTAGACAAGACACATGATTGACGATTAACAAACAAACAAACAAATTCGATATAAATAACAGAACCTACTATCTTATTCTATATTTCTGTATACCTAGTATATCTTGACCACAAGACTTTACACCACAGTTTTAAAGTCTTTATCTTTCTTTAAGTTTGGATTTAGTTTATCTCAATCATTCAATACTTTTAATCACAATCTTATACTTTATTAAACAAATAATCTTAATACTCTATAATTCTTAATCTATAAGAGATCCTCCAAATCTCCAAGTACTTTATCTTTAACGTGTTTAACTGAGTTATTTATTCCTGTAGCCTTCTCACACAGGCTATGAACTTCTAACCTCAAGAACCGTATTCTCAGGTTTTTATATTAATACCTTTTCTTAATATAACTAAGACTTCTGTTAGTACCTAAGATCTACCTTAGGTTTTTATAACATAACCTTAGAACATCTAAATACGGAAAATAAAAAAAATAATATATATCTATATATATAAACAAAATTATATTACCTTTATTCAGATGAAAATTCGAATCCTCAATTCTCCTTACTACGTTCTTTAGAATTCATCACTCCACCTCATCCATCTGTTTAACGCCAATTCAACCGGAGGTCTTTGAATTTAGTGAGTCTAGTGATGATGCAGGGTGTGCAGTCCTCGGGTGGACGAGGGTCTGGAGGTGTTGGATTCTGGTTCGAAGAAACAAGATGACAGGAGAATTTTCTATTCTTAATAAAAGAAGTTCAAGGAGTAATCTGAATAAGTTGAAAAGCGTGGCTTTTATTCTTGTCAGCAAGGAGACAAACAGCAATAGATCAGCAGTAGATAGTGCCACACAGCTCCCCCTAGTAGATAGTGCCACACAGCCCCCCTAGTAGATAGGGCCATACAGCCCCCTCTAGTAGATAGGGCCATACAGCCCCCTCTAGTAGATAGAGCTATACAGCCCCCCTAGTAGATAGGGCCACACAGCCCCCTAGTAGATAGGGCCACACAGCCCCCCCTAGGAGATAGGGTCACACAGCCCCCCCTGGGAGATAGGGCCACGCAGCCCCCTAGTAGATAGTGGCACGCAGCCCTCTACCCTGTATATTGCCACATACCCCCCTATAGATAGTGCCACACAGCCCTCCCCCTGTATAGTGCCACACAGCCTTCCCAGTAGATAGCGCCACACAGATCCACTAGTAGATAGCGCCACACAGCCCTCCCCCTAGTTGATAGCGCCATACAGCACCCCAATAGATAGCAAAACACCCACCAGTAGATAGCGCCATACAGCCAGCCCTCCAAAAAAATATTGTACTTACCTAGCCCCGTACAGTTTGCTCCACTGTCTCAGACGGGACCCTTGCGTAGGCCAGCGACATGCAATTATGTCATCACGCCGGCCTGTGCAGGTTGTCTGTCCCGGCATCCTGTAGACTGCAGGCCTAACGTGGCCTTCAGCTTATACTATTCAATTGTATCTGCATCTTAAGGACGCAAATACAATTGAATGTGGCAGTCGCTATGTGCCAGGTGCCCTGGGCCCCCTCATGCTGCAGGCCCCGTAGCACCCGCTATGACTGCTATAGTTGGCAGGGGGCCCTGAGAGGATGGGGGCCCTGGGCAATAACCCAGTTTGCCCACCCTACCGCTGGCCCTGCCTACAGGAGTAAGCAGCGGATCAGGTTGACATTGTCTCTCTGTTCCGCTGCCGGATAAAAGATCACGCTATTTATATAGCTCCCCCCACCATGCTTCACAGTTGGGATGAGGTTTCGGTGTGCAGGTTTTTTGTCAATTAGCTGTTGGAGAAGTCAGAACAGAGAAGTTCACTCATACATCCCAACTTTCAAGTATCACAAAGAGGGACAACCGATGCAATTTTTTTCCCTTTTAAGCCATGCCTCCAATACCGCCCAATCCCCTCCCATATACACCCATTTCAGCCCACACAGTATCATTCTCCCATAGTGCCTGCCACACAGTATAATGCCAAATAGCTGCCCCCACACAGTATAATTCCCTCTAGCTGCCACCATACAGTATAATGCCCCATAACTGCCACTATACAGTTTAATGGCCCATAGATGCCCCAACACAGTATAATACCCAAACAAATTCCCCCATACAGCATAATGACCCATAGCTGCCACCATACAGCATAATTCCCCCATAGCTGCCCACATACAGTATAATGCCCCCATACAGTACAATGCCCACAGAGGCCCCCAAACAGTATAAAGCTCCCATAGCTGCCTCCATACAGTATAATGCCCCATAGCTGCCCCCATACAGTATTATTGCCCTTAGCTGCCCCCATACAGTATAATGCCCCCTTAGGTGCCACCACAGTATAATGCTCCAACAGCTTCCCCATATAGTATAATGCCCCCACAGCTTTCCCTATATATTATAATGCCCCCATAGCTGCCCTCATACAGGCTAATGCTCCCTTAGCTGCCACTATACAGTATAATGTCTCTTTACCTGCCACCATACAGTATAATGCTCCCTTAGCTGCCCCTAGTGCCAGTGCCCACATATAAGTGCCACAGTGCCCACATAGTTCCCATGTATAGTGCCACACACAGTGCAAATATAGAGTGCCACAGTGCCCATGTAGGTAGTGCCACAACCCTGCGAAGATAGCGCCACCCCCCCCCCCTAGATAGCGCCACTCGGACTCCCTTAAGGAGCGGAATCCCCAGCCAGAGCATAGGCTGGGGATTCCACTTCTAGGGGGAACCCCTCTCGTCACCATCCATATATGGACAGTGACATCAGGGGCTTATGCTGGAGCGTAATCCATTGCCAGGGCATTGCCGCCGGGGTTTCCACTCCAGGAGGAGCCCCTGACGTCATTGTTCATATATGGACAGTGACGTCAGGGGTTCACTCTAGGAGCGGAATCCCCGACCAGAGCGTTGGCCACACTCTGGTCGGGGATTCTGCTCCAGGAGGAGCCCCTGACATCACCATTTATATATGGACATTGGCGTCAGAGGTTCCCTCTAGGAGTGGAATCCCCAGCCAGACTGTCGGCAACGCTCTGGCCGGGGATTGCGCTCCAGGAGTAGCCCTTGACGTCACTGTCCAAATATTGACAGTAACATCAGAGGTTCTCCCTAGGAGCGTAATCCCCGGCCAGAGCGTCGGCAACGCTCAGGCCGGGGATTCTGCTGCAGGAGCCCCTGACCCCACTGTCCATATATGGACAGTGATGCCAGGGGTTCCCTCTAGGAGAGGAATCCCTGGCCAAAGCGTCAGACACGCTCTGGCCGGGGATTCCGCTCCAGGAAGCGCCCCTGACGTAACTCTTTGTATATGGACAATGACGTCAGAGGTTCCCTCCAGGAGCAGAATCCTCAGCCAGAGCGCTGGCCACGCTGTGGCAGAAAATTCCACTTCCGGAGGAGCCCCTGACGTCACTGTCCATATATGGACATTAACGTCACGGGTTCCTTCTAGGAGCGGAATCCCCAGCCAGAGCGTCGGCCACACTCTGGCCGTCGATTCTGCTCCAGGAGGAGCCCCTGACGTCACCGTTTATTTATGGACAGAGACGACAGGGGTTCCCTCTAGGAGCGGAATCCCCAGCCAGAATGTTGGCCATGTTGTGGCCGGGGATTCCGCTCCAGGAGGAGCCCTTCCCTCTAGAAATGGAATCACCAGCCAAAGCATTGGCAATGCTTTGGCCGGGAATTGCGCTCCAGTAGCCCCTGACGTCACTGTCCATACATGGACAGTGATGTCAGGGGTTCCCTCTAGGAGCGGAACAGAACGCCCTGTCAGAACAGAACGCCGTATTTCCTATTGAAATCAATTGGCAGATGTCTACGGCAGCTTCATAGAAATGAATGGAGCGCTGGTTGACCAAGTGAACCAGCGCTCCATTCTCATGGAGCACCTCAGGTGACAGTTCTCGTGGATAGGCGATAAATATATATTATGGTAAAAACCCTCTAAAAAGGCTCATAGAAGGGGTGTCCGGAGCCCTCTATGACTTCTCTATGCCTTGATAATGACAGCGAAAACAAGAAATGACAGCACTGCTGATTGGTTGGTATGGGCAACACAGATCATTTGCACTGCCTTTTTTAAATCTACAGACATAGCAAAACCAATCAGATAACAGCTTTCATTTTTTAACTTACACTATAAAACTGACATCTGGATTCTGATAGGTTGCTATGGGCAACACTACTGCATTCGTCCGTTTTGTTTATGGAGGAGGTCAGTGATACAATTAATTTGTATTAATTAATCTATACTCTAGTAAATTACTCTTTCTAGGCAATCATAATTATCCAAATCATAGGTTAAGTCTTCTCAATAAACACCTTACACCTTGTATAATTTTATGTCTCCGTCAACGGGCTATAGTGCATAACGAGGGCGGCCATTTTGTCAAAGACCAGTTATCGTGAACCCTTCCGCGACAAACGTCAGGAAAATGTCGCCTACAACGAGGACACAATGATGATGACACTGTTTGCACATCGAATAGACTGCCTAGGGCCTATCCGGTCGATCACTGCTGACGTGTTAGTAGTGCGACTAGCTGTGTGTCAGATGAGAAAGTCGGGGTGTTAGTTACTGGTTCTCGTTGTTGATATGGCGGCTGTTAGATGCGTCTAGTTACCTTAGAGATGCCCGCGGAAGAGCGACTCGTAGCGTGGAGCGGCCGCTAGTCGCCTGTTCTTCTGACAGGGACTCTCGTTCCAGCATGGGAATCCTATTCACTAAGATATGGAGGCTGTTCAGCCACCAGGGTAAGAACTGACGGCCATCGCATATCAGGACATCTAGTAGTATGTAGTGCTGGTTTAGGCCGCCTGTATGGTGGAACTACATTTCCCAGCATGACTTGTAGTTTAACAGCAGCTGTCAGTGTATAAGTCATGCTGGGATTTGTAGTTCAACAGCAGACGCTATCCCAGCAAGTCCCAATATATAATGAAAGTAACACTTTATATATAAAGTAACATTGATCTACATGTCCCAGCATGGTCCCTCACTTCCAGTAAAGATGGCCAGCCACAGTTGCGCACCCGATGTATATGATGTAGCAAGATGGCACGACATAAGGAAATATAGATAAAAGACAACTGTCCGGCTTTTCCTGGGACAGTAGATTTCACGGCTTGTACCACGTTTAGTTTGTGGGGTTATTTTGCCCACATGACCTACCACTAGCCACTCAACTCCAGTGGGATCGATTACACTAATATAATATTAATAAGTTTCTTCATGTGACACGACAGAGGTTACAACCAGAAGATGTTTTTAGGGACCTTGTTTGGTTTTTGGGCTTGCGGTGGAGTTGCCACGGTAACAACCGATGAACTCCGCATAGACATCCTATCGTCTTACCAATGTGTTCTTACAATAGGAAGTCTACTCACAGAAGTCTGTTGCTGTCACCATGGCAACCCCAGAGCAAGCGCGACATTTACATTGTGGCTGCAAGACCGGGACCTCCTACCGTTCAAGATCACCATAGAACTACGTGCAAGGGTTGGGGAGCCGTGTCTTGTAGCCATAATACGGACGTTAAAATGTGGAAGCATTTCAACTGTGCCGCCCAGCGGGAAGGAGCGTCTCTTCACGCCCGATGTCAGTTTGGGTGGAAAAGTATAACTGTAGCTACACTTTAGGGACAGATGAGCAGATCCTTATATATAGTATTTGCATTTGACTTTGAGGCTCTGCCAGATCCATACCAGAAATTATTAATCCACAATCGCACTGTGAACATACTTGTCCGCATCTCCCCATTGGACCTGTGAATGTAAGTGTGTGTGCATGTATATAACTATATAGCCACGTAAAAGGTGATCATTGTCAATTGCAAGAACCGGGGTCCCAAGCCCCATTTCCTCCTCACAGTGAGCGAGACATTGAACGGAGCGGTGGTCGAGCGTGTGTCCGCCGCTCCATTCAATGTCTATGGGACTGACGGTAACAGCGAGCGATGTACTCGACCGTTTCCGTCATTCCCACAGACTTTATATGGAGCAGCCGTGCACACGCCGAACCACCACTACACTCAATGTCCAGCTAGCTGTGGAGGAACGGGTTCGGGACCCCCCTTCTCACAATCGGTGGGGCCCCATCAATCACAGTTATCACCTATCGTGCGGATAGGTGATGTTTGTCAATTCTGGGAATGCCTCTACAGAACTAAGCCTAGAAATGAATGATGGACGTAAACAGGAGACCAATTCGCTCACACTATTTGTCAAACCGTTTCTCAAACAGTCTTATAGAAATCCTGCAGAGAACACGGGGTTAATTTCCTGCTGATCTCTTCCACTTTCGTCTGGTGCTCCAGGTGGTAATCCTAATGGTCGACAATGCGACCTAGGATTTGTAGATGGTGACATGAACTTAGTCATGTCGCCATTTGTGAGTAGCCCCATCGCTGCTTTTCCACAACTATAACTTAAAACACATCAATTTACCTCCGTGTAAAGTGGACGCGCCGCACGCTAGGCACATGTTCTGGACCCACCTTATAGCTCCTACCACCCCTGCTTGCCGTAGAGAAACAGGAGTCGGCAAAGCCTTGCGGTGCTAATCAGGGTGCCGGCTACAAGGTGGACGCACCCGCCGGGTGGGTGACAAAGAGGTGTCGTTTATTGGACAGAGGTCTTTATCTCCCTGGCACTGTTTCCATCTTAATAAAGAACTGGGAGCACGGCCCTGACAGGTAGTGGTGGGGTTTAAGGAGTAGCCTGAGGTTTGGAGGGGCGGCTTAGACTTGGGGGACAGACGAACGGTTCGAAGAAAAAGACTGCAGCTCTTGGCCGGGGGGATGTGGAGGCCGAAGGAGGTCATAGAACATTGTGTATGTGATAATCCTGCAGCCTCAGACCCTCAATAATGCACCCCCCCTTATAAATATTGTTTGGTGTACTTTTAAACCCCCCCCTTCTGAATATCCTGAGCTGTGCTCGGGCAAGAGGATATTGACATTCCTGTTTTGACTGAGCCCAGCTTAGGCATCTCTGTGGGGGCAGGGGGAGCCCCCTTATTTGTAACATTGGCTTTCCAAAGTTTAGGCTGATGGAAGACGTGCGTGCCGCTCCAACGGCCAGGATCAGCGTTCCACGGCACCTAAGTGGTTTTACAGAAGGAAGGGACTCCCTCTGTAAGCCGATCGACACTGCCAATGGGTTGAAATGGCAGCCATGTGCCTAACAATAGCCTCCAGGTCAGCCATGTATCGCAGCCTATAAGGCAGGGTCTAATAGACTGTCAGTGTAACGCTGACAGGATAGTACACTGTAATACAGAAGTATTGAAGTGTATTATTTGAGTGATCAAAATATTGTAGGGTCAAGTTCCCTAGTGGGTCTAAAAAAAATTGTATAAAAATCTCGCTTCACGTAATAAGTAATCAAAAAGTCGTATGTTCCCAGAATGTCAGCAATAAAAACAACAAGTCATCCTGCAAATATAACAAGCCATGGACGTCAAAATAAAAATGCTGTGGTTCTTGAAATGCGGCGACACAAAAATAAACGATTGTGTACAGAAAAGTGTTTTCATTATGCAAAAGTACTAAAACGTAACAAAAATTATATCAATTGATATCGTCCTATAAACCGTGCCAATTTTGCATGACACATTACTAGTGCATTGTTGCTCTGTGATTGGCCACGTTGTGTCCCTACTCTAATCTGTAACAAGCCGTGCACCTGTGTGTGCTCATCACATGATCAGGACTGATTCCTATTGAATGACAGCAAGCAAAGATCTTGAAAACTGAGGAATTGTTACGAAAAGTATATTGGAAAATTGTATAACTTTTCATTACATAAAGAATAACATTGATTAGCTAAAAACAAAATACCGCTTTAATATTGATACACATGTGGAGCGCAACAGTTCTGCAAATAAAGGTCGTATGAGCGCCGCCATTATACATGGCTCCCATAGTGTTTATTATCCCGGCTGGGAGACTTGTGATAAATGACTGCGGAGCAGGAGGTGGAGCGCCGAGGCCTTTGTCCATACTATTAATGATTCATTGTTTGCTGTTGGTTGTGTATTGTGTGTTGTCATTACGCTGTAATAGATCTCCATAGTGGAAACTTATCTGAGAGTGACTGTGTCCCTGCACGGCCCTTGTCTTATCTGCCATGAGCTTTGAGCACCGGGAATATTGGTTTTGTGGGATAACTGAACAGATCATTTTAAGGGTACGTTCACACGCTTAACAAGAAGCGGCTGAAAATACGGACCTGTTTTCAAGGGAAACCAGCTCCTGATTTTCAGCCGTTTTTTTAGGCCGTTTTTGGAGCTGTTTTTCTAGAGCCAATGAAAAACGGCTCAAGAAGTGACATGCACTTCTTTTTACAAGGCTTTTTTTACCCGGCCGCTTTTAAAAACGGCCAGGTAAAAAACGCCCCATGGGAACGGAACGCAGTTTTTCCCATTGAAATCAATGGGCAGATGTTTTTTGGGGCGTTTACGGACTGAAAAACGGCTGAAAATACCCTAAAGACTGTGCAACCAATTGTTTATACTGTTGCACTTTGTAAAAAAGTGAAGCTACTGTGCAAATAGCCTTAGAGGGTAACTAAACTTTCTGAAAACTTCTGACATGTCATAGTGGCATGTTAGAAGTTTTGATCGGTGGGGGTGCTAGCACTGAGACCCCCACAATCGCTAAAACGAAGCAGCAGAAGCACTCGTGTGAGCGCTTAGCCGCTTCTTTTTTGATCAGCTTTTTCTGAAAAGCCAAATTGGAAACCAAGTCGTCAGTGACAATTGCTTCTGCCGCTTCATTTTAGAGATCGGTGAGGGTCTCAGTGCTCGGACCCCCACCGATCAAAACTTCTAACGTATCACTATGACATGTCAGAAGTTTTCAGACGGTTTAGTTACCCTTCAAAGGGGTTATGCGGGTTATTAAAATGAATGCCCTATCCTTAGTATAATTCATCAATATTAGACTAGTGGGGGTCCGAGTGTCGGCACTACTGCTGAACAGCTGTTTGAAGAAGCCGCGACGCTTGTACGAGCGTTGCAGCCTCTTTAGCGTTCTTCTTTCTGTTCGTACTTGCACGCAACGTTATATTTCTAGTGGCCGTGCAAGGTATTGCACCACTATCCCATTCACTGGCTTTAAACAGCTGATCGGCAGGGAGTGCCAATATTCTGACCTCGACCGATCTAATATTGGTGGCCTAAGGATAGGCCATCAATTTTTTTATAACCCGGATAGCCCATTTAAAGGGAATGTATCACCTATAATTTTTTTTCTAACTAAAACCAGATAGTGATACATATTTTTTTTCACAACTATTTTTATTTTCTGATTGTAGATATTTTCATGTTATTTTCTGTACATGGTTATACGGGCGGCCATCTTGCCTGAGCCGCTAGTTAGTGAAATACTTTACTTTACAGCAGTCATAGAAACCTCTGAACATGAGGGGAGTTCATCGACTTCTATGGGAAGGTTTTCTCTGAATAAAAAATGCCATTCATCCACGTCTCTGCATTCAACAATTCCATGTGACTGACCCACAACCCCTCCCCCAGCCCCCCCCCAAACCCCCCCGCCGGAAAAAAAGACCACAAATAGTGACACAAAATTTCGAATAAATAATTTGTGTATTTTATTTCTGTATTTCAGAACACAAAGTCATCATTGTGGGCCTGGATAATGCGGGGAAGACGACTATACTGTATCAGTTGTAAGTACCTCCGAGGCACAGCTTGGCTTTCGTTATACCCCTGTAGTTCCTGGTGGTATCAGTGTCTATGTCCTGCCCGTTAGGTGTTTACTGCTTATTATTCACCTCAGTTTTTCTTTTATTTTCATAGTTACCTCTATCTGTATATTCATGTAGAAAAAAAGAGGGGGCACTCACCCAGAAGTCCTATGAAAAAGATATACGATCCCAATGGGCGGGAGAATGTAGGACTGTACACAAGGCGACGGCCGTTTCACGTGGAGGACGCTTCGTCCAGTCTAGCTGAACACCACCCTTGTCGTTTTTTCTGTGAGCTATATTCCCGATCGCCTAGATTTTGGCGCACAACAGTCCGTTGAGTAGTTCCGGCCATCCCTCTTCCTTATCTTATAGATTTTACATCTATCTGTTCTGATAAATTCAGTATAAACATTCAAAGTAAAAGAGCACCCCCCCCCCAAAAAGAACATCAACAGTAAAGCCCTCGAGTCGTCTTCTTTTGTAGACTTAAATTTTGCTGCCAGCCATTAGTTGTATCTGTTTTTTAGAAAACTTGATGAACCAATAGGGGGAACCATTATTGCCTCCCAGTGTTTATCAGGACTCACCATTGTGATGACCCTACAATAATGGGGTTTGGGAATGGGAGATTGAGAGGAACACTCAGAGCGAAACTGATTCACTGTGTTTAACTGATATCAGACACCCATAACATGGGCGAATTTTAGCATCCGCATTACAGCCGGGGCTCCCGAGATTCTATTGAATCGAACATAGATCACTGGGAGGTCTGGATGTGGTAGTCGTAATATGGACACTTACATTTCAACTATGTTGTGGCCTGGAGCAGAGCCTGAGAAAATGGCGCATGACCCAAAAATTCGAAAGACGCAACAGAGAAAATCCTTGTCCTGCAGCGCCCCTCATGGCCTGCACAATGTACTGCAATCAAACTGACTTGAGATGCTTTTTAGAGACTTCACACTAGGGCTCCATGGCGACTCTCATGTCATCTCAATATTTCCCTATTAAAGGGGTTGTCCCTAGATTAAATGTTATCCCCTAACCACAGGATAGGTGATAACATGCTGATAGGTGGGGGTCTCATTCCACCGAATGAATGGAGCGACAGGTCAAGCGTGCGCCCTGCTGTCTATGGCACTGCAGGAGATAGCCAAGTACAGCACTTGGCTATCTCTGGCAGTGCCATAGAGAATGAATGGAGCAGGGCGCATGCTTGACCTGTCGCTCCATTTATTCGGTGGAACGAGACCTCGTGATCGGTGAGAGTCCCAGCGGTCGGACCCCTACCGATCAGCATGTTATCACCTGGTTACTGGATGACATTAAATCTTGGGGAAACCCCTTTAAGGTAAAAGTTGTGACCGAATTCTGAGCATCCTGTGACTTTTCCCCTCCCCCTATAGGGAAACATTCAGACTGCGTTCAAGTTGTGGTGGAGCCCTGGCCTAATTGTTTACCTGTCTGTGAAATAATGACCGGTGCCTGTCTTTTTCTAGTTCCATGAATGAAGTAGTTCACACATCTCCAACAATAGGCAGCAACGTGGAGGAGATAGTGGTGAACAACACGCGGTTTCTTATGTGGGACATCGGCGGTCAAGAGTCGCTCCGGTCGTCATGGAATACTTATTATACAAACACAGAGGCAAGCGCGTAGTCTAGGTTAATTCTCAGCGAGATAAATGACATCACAATGTTTATTACATGCGTTTCCTGACCACCGAGCTTAGGTTTTGTTCACAACTTGTGGTTTTCTTATGTTAAAGAGGCTCTGTCACCAGATTATAAGTGTCCCATCTCCTACATAATGTGATCGGCGCTGTAATGTAGATAACAGTGGTTTTTATTTTGAAAAACGATAGTTTTTGAGCAAGTTATGAGCAATTTTAGATTTATGCTAATGAGTTTCTTAATGACCAACTGGGCGTGTTTTTACTTTTTACCAACTGGGCGTTGTACAGAGGAGTGTATGAGGCTGACCAATCAGTGGCCAATCAGCGTCATACACTTCTTATTGTTCCAGCCCAGCTTATCATGCTGAGCTGGAACAATGAGAAGTGTATGAGGCTGATTGGTCACTGATTGGTCAGCGTCCTACACTCCTCTATACGACGCCCACTTGGTCAAAAGTAAAAACACGCCCAGTTGGTCATTAACCCCTAGGCGCACCAGGGCGCAACTGTACGTCCATGTGGCCAGTGTCTTAAGGCACAGGGACGTACAGTTACTGCGTGGTTCCCGGTGCACACTGTCGGCCAGCTGTACGGAAGCCTATCAGGATCAGCCTCCTGATAGACTTCCTGTCAGAGTGACACAGAAAATAAATTATTTTATAAAGAAGTGATTTTATTGTGCAAACGCTGCAAAACATAAAAAAAACTATATACATATGGTATCGCCGTAATCGTACCGACCCGCAGAATAAAGTCAAATTGTCATTTATAGCGCATTATGAACGCCGTAAGAAATAAAGAATTTAAAACGCCAAAATCACTGTTTTTGGCCACCAAAGCTCTAAATAAAATGTAATAAAAAGTGATCAAAAACTTGCATCTACCAAAAAATGGTACCAATAAAAACTACAGCTCGTCCTGCCAAAAATAAGCCCTCACACCAATCAATTCATGGAAAAATAAAAAAGTTATGGCATTTGGAAGGCGGGGAGTGAAAAACTAAAATGGAAAAGCAAAAAAGGATCAGTCCTGCAAAGGTTAATTAATTTCTATTAAAAAAATTAATTATTACCACATGTGGGGTATTGTCGTACTCAGGAGGGCGACTTTTTCTCCTTTATCCCTTGTAAAAATTAAAAAATTAAACATTTTAGTGGACAAAAATGTTTATATTCATTTTCACGGCCTAATTCTACTAAATTCTGCAAAAGACCTGTATGATATAAATGCTCACTATACCCCTAGAAATATTCCTTGAGGGGTCTAGTTTCCAAAATGGGGTCACTTTTGGGGTGTTTCCACTATTTTGTTCCCTCCAGGGGGTTGCAATCGCGACATGGCACTGAAAACCAATCCAGTAAAATCTGTCACTACTTCATGCTTCTCTCATAGAGTGCATTATTAAAGGGGTTGTCCCCGACCGGACAACTGATGACCTATCAACAGCGTGTTCTCGCGAGAACACGCTGTGTGTCTGTACACTGCCAGAAGCTGGGTGGGAACGATGAGAAGTAGATGACGCTGATTGGTCACTGAATGGTCAGCCTCATACACTTCTATTCACAACGCCCAGATGTTACAAACACAATACACGCCCAGTTGGAAATACGAATAAAAACACGCCCAGTTGTCCATTTCAAAGTTCATTTGCATATATATATAAAATTGCTCATAACTTGGCCAAAAATGAACGTTTTTCAAAAAAAAACAAAACATTACTGTTATCTACATTGCAGCGCCGATCACATGCAATAGGAGATAGGGATTTGATAATCTGGTGACAGAGCCTCTTTAAGCACGTATGCCGGGAAAATCTCCTGGTGCATGAGCCAAACGTAAAGCCCAGACGTATGCAACGGTTTACCATCGCCTATGAATGCATTTGGCGTGTCCGCCGGGAGTATTCTCAGCATATACACTGAACGCATACCAAAAATAAAACGTGAACATTGCCTCCGACTGTGAAATGGGAAATGAAGTCGTCTTATTTCTGAAAATGTTTGTGTAAAACAATCTGTTCATTCACTTTCTCCAGGCCGCTGGCTTCTCATCTAGTCATCTGATTCGTTGTAGCAGACACGTGATGGCAGACGGCATTCACTATATCTCACTGACTGCTCCTGGTGGCCTTAAAGGGGTCGTGCCATGATCAACATTTATCACTTATCCACAGGATTGTTGACAAATGTCTGGTCACCCCATGCTGGGACCTCCACCAATCACTAGAACATGATCCCAAGCTGAGGAGTGCAGTGTGGAAGAACAGGGCGCTTGGGACCCCCAGTTCTAGTGACCGGTTGGGGTCCTATCAGTCAGTGTTGATCTATGGAAAACCCCTTTAACATCTGATGAGACATTCTGCGGGAGAAATATATTTGGGGTGGTTGGGCGCTTCACTTCTAGGTATTGTAAATATTTCTGCCACAGAATATCTTATGGACCCTGAGGCCCAACAGGAGCAGTAGGAGGGATACAACTCCAAATGTTCCAGGCCAGACTGTCCGTAATCGTAATCCAGCATTGGACTGTTTTTGTCCAGTGTCTGATTATAAGAGCTTTTGTACTATTAAGTGTAGGATTAATGGGGGGCATTTACCATTTGGTTTCCATCCATTGAAATCAATAGACCTGCATGCCCTCCAACTTATACTATGTACCGGGCATTTGACTTTAGAGGGCTATTCACATCTCGGACATTTATGGCTCCAGGATATGCTGTAAATGTCCTTTAGATGCGGTACCCACCTCAGAGACTCCCACCTATCTCTAGAATGTTGCTGCTCTTCAGCTGCGCTTTTTCAGTAACTCCCATAGAAGTTAATGGGAGTTACAGAAACTGCGTAGCACAGTGAGCTCGGCTGTTTCCGTACTCTCGGCCCTGTAACTTAGAGGCCGGAGAGAAGTGACTCAGAGAAGGGGACTCCGTTCTAGAGGTAGGTGCGAGTCCCAGAGGTGGGTGCCGCATCTAAAGACCTTTACAGCATATCCTTCTATGCCATAAATGTCCGAGATGAGAATAGCCCTTTAACTAACACCCTCTCTATTGTTTCTGCCGATTTCCCCCGCCATTTAAGAAGCAAAAATGAGAAATAATCCTATTTTGCACGTTTCTTGTTTTTGTTTTTTTCCCTGACTTGTGTCCTCTCTTCACCTGCAGTTTGTAATAGTGGTTGTGGATAGCACTGATAGAGAGCGGATCTCTGTGACCAGAGAGGAGCTATATAAAATGTTATCACATGAGGTAAGTTCCTGGCTTTATTTTCGGGTTGTATGATAAACCTGTTAATAATAGGACTGAACGTAAACTAAGTTACTAAGTTCAGGAGCTCAAACGCTCAAACAAAGGGACAAATCTGGAAGTAGCAGCCACCACCGTGTATATAATAGATATAGTTTAAAGGAACAGGAGATGCCTCTTTAAAGTGCCACTGTCATAATACAGTAGCACTTGTAAGACGGGCATGTGTTAGATGCCCATAAGGAGTTAATTCAGCGCGAGTTCAGGGAAATGGATGTATGGTCTCGTCAGCCAGTGGCTCCTCTCCAGTCAGTTATCCTCAAGCGTCTTTTTCAGAGGGACAGCGGCACCGATGAATGGCACCGCCAAACTCTGCTTTGGGGGCTGTACAAGCTGTACTTAAAGGGCCGCTGTCTCATGACAATAGCACTTTAACTTCAGGCTTTTTAAGGTGACACTGAACCAGTGAGTTCACTAATGGGGATATGTGATGCCTCCCTTCTGGCCCAGTGATCACTACTTTAGGGGAGGAGAGCGGTCTCTAGCGCCACCTATAGGTGACTGTCCTGTAGTCATCTATAGGGGGCGCTAGAGAGACCGGTTTGTTCTTTCTGAAGGAGAGCTATTTGGCATACATTTCCCAGGGTGCATTGCCCTTAAGACTCCCTACCAGCTGTATCTCCACAAGGAGAATCAGTACGATGGTGTGCTTAATTAGATTGTATTACCATAAAGGAGCATCAAACCTAATGTGAAAAGCATCTAAAAGTGCAGCACATTAGGAAGAGCTGCTGATATCTGTTACTCCACGTGTATGTGGATGTTTCTAGAGATCTCAGATCCGGAGTTATGAGTGGAGGTAGTGATTATGGGGGCCAATATATTCAGTCACTCTATTGGAGAACTCGACAGTCAGCTGCTACCAGCCAGGAGTGGCTGATAACAGGGAACAGTAGTTTGTATTTAGCTGCACAGCATATGTAAATAAAAGACTGCAGGCTTTAGTGTCTCTTTATAGAAGTCCCTCGTATTGCTCCATTATTTTTACTTTATCATGTGTATGTAAGAAAACCTGTAAATGGGATATAAAATCTTCTGTCTTTTAATTGTCATTTCATTCCCTTTTTCTGAAGATTATTTTCAGATTATTTTTCTGGAAGTCTTGAATTGCTTCTACATTTTTTTTTTCTTCATCCTGTGGTCCAGGAATAACAACATTTTATTTGTGTTGGTTTGCAGACTATTTTAGCGTGAAACTGCACAAAGGTTCTGCAAACATTCATTGTCTATCTTCAGGAGCTGAAAACCTGCTCACAGCTGAGAGTTTGCTGCAATAGTGTCCGGTCTAGACCATCCTATGTGAGCTGAACACATCGGCAGCACAAATCTTCTGTACTGATGTTTTGCTACAATGTATCAGTCAATGTACAACGTTGTCTAAAGGTATCAATGTGGAATTCAAGCACTGCAGGATTGCCAACTGGGTTCAATTGTAGCAAAACCTCACCTGTGCACAGGACAAGATCAGCACAGGGTTTTATTGTCTATAATTTAGTAGTATCAGTTACTTTTTAAGAAAAGGAGTTTTTTGTCTAGATGGAGATGATCATAGTATTTTCTTGATTCCTTTTGGAAATTGAAGGACTTGAAGAAAGCCGGACTGCTGGTCTTCGCAAATAAACAAGATGTAAAGGAGTGCATGAGCGTAGCCGAAATCTCCCAGTACTTGAAGTTGACGTCAGTAAAGGATCATCAGTGGCACATACAAGCCTGCTGTGCGCTCACCGGAGAGGGGTGAGGCCTAATCCGTTATTTGTTCTGACTTCTATTACAGGAATCAGACGTCTCCTCGCTTTTAACAGAAGTCTGTCAACACATTAGCACTTGATCCAGCGGCTGGTATATGTGGCCATCCAGAGACATGACCTCCACGTCTTATGTCAACCGCTATGTGAATGAACGACGTCTTTTGTCACAGGAAAACGGACTTCTGCTCAGCTCCATATATATATCCCATTGAGTTTCAATTGAGTGGCAGCACCCGTGCTCGACTGCCGTTCTATTCAAACTTCTATTAGCCACAGTTGGGGAGATGGGGAACTGGGTGCCTTTTCAACTAGCTTTCTTAAGAATTGGTTAAAAAAATATATATTGGTGCCGTGTGAGATGAAGATTGAGAATCCTTAGTAGTTGATACATTTTAATGGCTAACTAAAAGATGACAAATAGCAAGATTTTCAGACTAGTTAGGTCTCGTTATAATCTTTTCAGTTAAAAAGTAACTAAACTTTTAAAAAACTTTTGACATGTCAGAAGTTTTGATTGGTGGAGACCCCCACCGAGCGCTAAAACGAAGCGACAGAAGCGCTCGGGTGAGCGCCGTGCCGCTTAGTTTCTGATCAGCTTTCTTCAGAGCTTTGTACAGGCTCAATAGAGAGTCCATTGAACGTGTACACCACTCGCTTGGCTTTTCAAGAAAAGCAGATCAGATACACAGCCAACCCTAAGCGCTTCTGTTGCTGCGTTTTAGTGATCGGCGGGGGTCTCCGTGCTCGGACCTTTACCGATCAAAACTTCTGACATGTCATTATGACGTCAGAAGTTTTTTTAAAAGTTTAGTTACAAGTTACACTTTAACCACGGGGGACTCTCCGTTTTCATCTTCTGAATTAGTGAATTCTATTCCATTGCTAAACTTATAATTATTATTGACCTGGGCCCTTGTCAAGGGGTTGCTCACCTTGCGCAGTGTTCACCAACCTGAAGCTCTACAGCTGTTTCAAAACTACAACTCCTGGCATGCTCATAGCTGTAGTTTGGCGACAGCTGGAGGGCTATATGTTGGAGACCATTGACCTAGGACAACCCCCTTTTGTGAGGCAGCACCCCTGTTGTAGAGCTTATCACTAGGGTCTGGTTATTGGGTCCCAGAGGAATGCATCCACGTTTTTATTTTTTTTATTTTTATCTTTTTATCTTTTTTCTGATGCAGTAGCCTTTAAACAGCGCTGCATCGGAATAAACCTCCCTGCTCTCAGCTACCTCCGGTAGCTGAGGGCTGGGAGCAGACCTGCTCGAACGGGGGAGATCGATGTCAGTATCGATCCCGCTCGTTTAACCCCTCAGATGCGGCACTCAATGGCGAGTGGTTTTAGTGGCACCCTGCTATACGATCGCAGGGTGCCGGTGTCTTCTATGGCAGCCAGGGGCCTAATATAGGCCCCCAGGTCTGCCTCTAGTTAATGCCCGTTAGGCCATGCCAGTCCATTTTACGCAGACTGGCAGTAATACACTACAATACAGAAGTATCGCAGTGTATTATAAAAGCGATCAGGTGATCGCATAGTGAAGTCCCCTAGTGGGACTAGTGAAAAAGTAAAAAAAAAGTTTAATACAAGTTCATAATAAATAAATAAAAATCCAAAGTAAAAAAATACAAAAAACACTTTTTCCCCTTCCAAAATGCTTTATTATGAAAAAAGTTACACGTATTTTACACGTCCGTAACGACCCCATCTATAAAGCTATTACGTTATTTTACCCGCTCGACGAACGACGTAAAAAAATAAATAAAAAACAATACAAGAATTGCTGTTTTCTGTGCTTCCTGTCTTAAAAAAAAAAAAGACTAAAAACCTGTGCAAGCTGTAGGGTCAGCCATATTGTTTGCCACCCAGCTTTCCCAGATACAGATCTGAATATCATTTTTCTTACATTGCTGAATGTATAATCATTTCTCATTCTTTTCTCATTTTTTAGCCTTTGTCAAGGACTGGAGTGGATGATGTCAAGACTGAAATCCAGATGACCCCAGTGACACATGTGAAGAGACATTAGACTTCAAACATACTGTATTTATGAATCCCTGAACTGCTGCAAACCAAGTATTTATAAGAGTCGTGTTCCACCAGTTTCATCAACAAGACAACGCCAGAGACATTTCTCCAAAAGCGACAAAACCATCACGATCCTGCGTCTCCTTTCCGTGAAGGGTTCCTCCGAAAGCTGTGATTGACCTGACTATTCTTTTTAGCCTACCCCCCCCCCCCCCCCCCTCGCCCAGGAAAGTCAGAGAATGTGGTTTTTAAAACTTTTTATATTGTAGCCTTGATTCCTCTCGAGTTGAATGTTGGGAGCAAGCTGATAACAGCGAGCCAATGAATCAAGCATAGACTGAGCAGTATTGTAAGCAGCCCACAGACAGGACAGCGATTCTGTACATATCTCTGTATTTCCTGTATACGCATGCTCCTCCTATGTTGTACTAATGTACAGAAGAATTGCCTTGACAGCAGTGAATCTTGCACAGTTCTGACTATGATATGTAAAATTATTCTTTGGCACTTTTTTCTTTTTTGTGTTTATATTTTTGGACTTTTTTTTTTTTTTTAAATTGTACATTCCTTGGCATATGCCTTATTTGCATGTTATGATCCCTCTTCGTACCATCGTTCTTTATTTGACTTTCCTGCTATTGTCTGAAAGACTTGACCTGGTGATAATAAAGTAAAATGGGGGGAAAGGTCCTTTTGGGTCATTCTTATTTGTTTCTTTCTATGTTTTACTGCTCAAAAAGCTTGTGTTGGGGTGTATTTATTCTTTTCATACATAGTGAAAAGTCAAGAACCACCTAATAATCTGTAAGATGTATAATAACAGATTGATATCATCACCCATGTGTATTAGACTAATGTGTGTAGCTGAGAAACATTTTACTACACACCTCCACATGTTTAATGCCGCCATTTTCCATGCAAACTTATTGTTGTTTTTATGTTAAGTAATTGTGGCGGATCCTCTCTCTCTCTAATGCTGCCATCGGCAGATCCTCTCTCTGGTGCTGTCATGGGGGCGGATCCTCTCTCTGGTGCTGTCATGGGGGGCAGATCCTCTCTCTGGTGCTGTCATGGGGGGCAGATCCTCTCTCTGGTGCTGTCATGGGGGGGGCAGATCCTCTCTGGTGCTGTCATGGGGGGCAGATCCTCTCTGGTGCTATCATGGGGGGCAGATCCTCTCTCTGGTGCTATCATGGGGGGCGGATCCTCTCTCTGGTGCTGTCATGGGGGGCAGATCCTCTGGTGCTGTCATGGGGGGCAGATCCTCTCTCTGGTGCTGTCACGGGGGGCAGATCCTCTCTCTGGTGCTGTCACGGGGGGAAGATCCTCTCTTTCTGGTGCTGTCACGGGGGGCAGATCCTCTCTGTCACGATGCGGATCCTCTCTGGTGCTGTCACGGGGCGGATCCGCTGGGGCTGTCACGGGGCGGACTCTCTGGTGCTGACATGGGGGCGGATGCTCTCATTGGGCGGATCCTCTCTGGTGCTGTCACGGGGCGGATCCTCTCTGGTGCTGTCACGGGGCGGATCCTCTCTGGTGCTGTCACGGGGCGGATCCTCTCTGGTGCTGTCACGGGGCGGATCCTCTCTGGTGCTGTCACGGGGCGGATCCTCTCTGGTGCTGTCACGGGGCGGATCCTCTCTGGTGCTGTCACGGGGCGGATCCTCTCTGGTGCTGTCACGGGGCGGATCCTCTGGGGCTGTCACGGGGCGGATCCTCGGGCTGTCACGGGGCGGTTCCTCTGGGGCTGTCACGGGGCGGATCCTCTGGTGCTGTCATGGGGGCGGATCCTCTCTGGTGCTGTCATGGGGGCGGATCCTCTCTGATGCTCTCATTGGGCGGATCCTCTCTGATGCTCTCATTGGGCGGATCCTCTCTCTGGTGCTGTCATTGGGCGGATCCTCTCTCTGGTGCTGTCATTGGGCGGATCCTCTCTCTGGTGCTGTCATTGGGCGGATCCTCTCTCTGGTGCTGTCATTGGGCGGATCCTCTCTCTGGTGCTGTCATGGGGCGGATCCTCTGGTGCTGTCATTGGGCGGATCCTCTCTGGTGCTGTCATGGGGGCGGATCCTCTGCTGTCATGGGGGCGGATCCTCTGCTGTCATGGGGGCGGATCCTCTCTAGTGCTGTCATGGGGCGGATCCTCTCTTTGATGCGCTCATGGGGCGGATCCTCTCTCTGGTGCTGTCATTGGGCGGATCCTCTGGTGCTGTCATTGGGCGGATCCTCTGGTGCTGTCATGGGGGCGGATCCTCTGCTGTCATGGGGGCGGATCCTCTCTCTAGTGCTGTCATGGGGCGGATCCTCTCTGGTGCTGTCATGGGGCAGATCCTCTCTCTGGTGCGGTCATGGGGCGGATCCTCTCTCTGGTGCGGTCATGGGGCGGATCCTCTCTCTGGTGCGGTCATGGGGCGGATCCTCTCTCTGGTGCTGTGATGGGGCGGATCCCCTCTCTCTCTCCCTGGTGCTGTCATGGGGGCGGATCCTCTCTCCCTGGTGCTGTCATGGGGGCGGATCCTCTCTCCCTGGTGCTGTCATGGGGGCGGATCCTCTCTCCCTGGTGCTGTCATGGGGGCGGATCCTCTCCCTGGTGCTGTCATGGGGGCGGATCCTCTCTCCCTGGTGCTGTCATGGGGGCGGATCCTCTCTCCCTGGTGCTGTCATGGGGGCGGATCCTCTCTCCCTGGTGCTGTCATGGGGGCGGATCCTCTCCCTGGTGCTGTCATGGGGGTGGATCCTCTCCCTGGTTCTGTCATGGGGGCGGATCCTCTCTCCTTGGTGCTGTCATGGGGGCAGATCCTCTCTCCTTGGTGCTGTCATGGGGGCAGATCCTCTCCCTCTTCTGCTGTCATGGGGGCGGATCCTCTCCCTCTTCTGCTGTCATGGGGGCGGATTCTCTCTCTGGCATGGGGCGGATCCTCTCTGGCGCTGTCATGGGGCGGATCCTCTCTGGCGCTGTCATGGGGCGGATCCTCTCGCGCTGTCATGTGGGTGGATCCAGTCGTATGCTGTCATGGGGTGGATCCTCTCTCTGGTGCTGTCATGGGGGTGGATCCTCTCTCTGGTGCTGACATGGGGGCGGATGCTCTCTCTGGTGCTGTCATGGGGGCGGATTCTCTCTCTGGTGCTGTCATGGGGCGGATTCTCTCTCTGGTGCTGTCATGGGGGCGGATCCTCTCTCTGATGCTGTCATGGGGGCAGATCCTCTCTGGCGCTGTCATGGGGTGGATACTCTCTCTGATGCTGTCATGGGGGCGGATCCTCTCGCTGGCGCTGTCATGGGGCGGATCCTCTCTGGTGCTGTCATGGGGTGGATCCTCTGGTGTTGTCATGGGGCAGATCCTCTCTGGTGTTTTCGTAGGGCGGATCCTCTCTCTGGTGTTGTCATGGTGTTGATCCTCTCTCTGGTGCTGTCATGGGGGTGAATCCTCTCTCTGGTGCTGTCATGGGGGTGAATCCTCTCTTTGGTGCTGTCATGGGGGCGGATCCTTTCTTTGGTGCTGTCATGGGGGCGTATCCTTTTTGGTGCTGTCGTGTGGGCGGATCCTCATTGGTGCTGTCATGGGGCGGATCCTCTGGTGCTGTCATGGGGAGGATCCTCTGGTGCTGTCATGGGGCGAATCCTCTGGTGCTGTCATGGGGGCGGATCCTCACACTGGTGCTGTCATGGGGGCGGATCCTTTCTGGTGCTGTCATGGGGTGGATCCTTTCTGGTGCTGTCATGGGGGGCGAATCCTCTCTGGTGCTGTCATGGGGGGCGAATCCTCTCTGGTGCTGTCATGGGGGTGGATCCTCACTCTGATGCTGTCATGGAGGCAGATCCTTTCTCTGCTGTCATGGGGCAGATCCTCTCTCATACTCTCATGGGGCGGATCCTCTCTGGCGCTGTCATGGGGCGGATCCTCTCTCTGGTGCTGTCATGGGGCGGATCCTCCCTCTCTGGTGCTGTCATGGGGCGGATCCTCTGGTGTTGTTATGGGGGCGGATCCTTTCTCTGCTTTCGTTGGCTGATCCAGTCTTGTGCTGTCACAGGGTGGATCCTCTATCATTGGTGCTGTCATGGGGCGGATCCTCCCTCTCTGGTGCTGCCATGGGGGCATATCCTCTCACTGGTACTGTCATGGGGGCTATTCCCCTCTCACTGGTGCTGTCATTGGGCGGATCTTCTCTCTGGTGCATTCATGGGGCGGATCCTCCCTCTCTGGTGCTGTCATGGGGGCGGATCCTCTGCTGTCATGGGGGCGGATCCTCTCTCTAGTGCTGTCATGGGGCGGATCCTCTCTTTGATGCGCTCATGGGGCGGATCCTCTCTGGTGCTGTCATGGGGCGGATCCTCTCTGGCGCTGTCATGGGGTGGATCCCCTCTCTGGTGCTGTCATGGGGCGGATCCTCTCTGGTGCTGTCATGGGGCGGATCCTCCCTCTCTGGTGCTGTCATGGGGGCGGATCCTCCCTCTCTGGTGCTGTCATGGGGGCGGATCCTCTCTCTGGTGCTGTCATGGGGCGGATCCTCTGGTGTTGTTATGGGGGCGGATCCTTTCTCTGCTTTCGTTGGCTGATCCAGTCTTGTGCTGTCACAGGGTGGATCCTCTATCATTGGTGCTGACATGGGGCGGATCCTCTCTTTGGTGCTGTCATGGGGCGGATCCTCCCTCTCTGGTGCTGCCATGGGGGCATATCCTCTCACTGGTACTGTCATGGGGGCTATTCCCCTCTCACTGGTGCTGTCATTGGGCGGATCTTCTCTCTGGTGCGTTCATGGGGCGGATCCTCCCTCTCTGGTGCTGTAATGGGGGCGGATCCTCCCTCTCTGGTGCTGTCATGGGGGCGGATCCTCTCTCTCTCTGGTGCTGTCATGGGGCGGATCCTCTCTCTCTGGTGCTGCCATGGGGGCGTATCCTCTCACTGGTGCTGTCATGGGGGCTATTCCCCTCTCACTGGTGCTGTCATGGGAGCGGATCCTCTCTCTGGTGCTGCCATGGGGAGAATCCAATTTCTGGTGCGTTCCTGGGGCGGATCCTCCCTCTCTGGTGCTGTAATGGGGGCGGATCCTCCCTCTCTGGTGCTGTCATGGGGGCGGATCCTCTCTCTCTCTGGTGCTGTCATGGGGCGGATCCTCTCTCTCTGGTGCTGCCATGGGGGCGTATCCTCTCACTGGTGCTGTCATGGGGGCTATTCCCCTCTCACTGGTGCTGTCATGGGAGCGGATCCTCTCTCTGGTGCTGTCATGGGGAGAATCCAATTTCTGGTGCGTTCCTGGGGCGGATCCTCCCTCCCTGGTGCGGTCATGGGGCGGATCCTCTCTTTCTGGTGCTGTCATGGGGCGGATCCTCTCTTTCTGGTGCTGTCATGGGGGCGGATCCTCTCTCTGGTGCTGTCATGGGGAGAATCCAATTTCTGGTGCGTTCCTGGGAGGATCCTCCCTCTCTGGTGCGGTCATGGGGCGGATCCTCTCTCTCTGGTGCTGTCATGGGGGCAGATCCTCTCTCTGGTGCTGTCATGGGGCGGATCCTCTCTCTGGTGCTGTCATGGGGGCGGATCCTCTCACTGGTGCTGTCATGGTGACGGATCCTCTCACTGGTGTTGTCATGGGGCGGATCCTCTCTGGTGCTGTCATGGTGGCGGATCCTTCCTCACTGGTGCTGTCATGGTGACGGATCCTTCCTCACTGGTGCTGTCATGGTGGCGGATCCTTCCTCACTGGTGCTGTCATGGTGGCGGATCCTTCCTCACTGGTGCTGTCATGGTGGCGGATCCTTCCTCACTGGTGCTGTCATGGTGGCGGATCCTTCCTCACTGGTGCTGTCATGGTGGCGGATCCTTCCTCACTGGTGCTGTCATGGTGGCGGATCCTTCCTCACTGGTGCTGTCATGGTGGCGGATCCTTCCTCACTGGTGCTGTCATGGTGGCGGATCCTTCCTCACTGGTGCTGTCATGGTGGCGGATCCTTCCTCACAGGTGCTGTCATGGTGACGGATCCTCCCTCAATGGTGCTGTGATTGATCCTCTCTCACTGGTGCGGTCGTGGGGGTGGATCCGCTGTTACTGGTGCGGTCATGGGGTGGATTCACATTGGTGCTGACATGTGGGCGGATCCTCTCTCACTGGTACTGTAATGGGAGCGGATCTTCTCACTGGTACTGTCATGGGTTCTGGAAAATCAAATTACCAGTATGTAATTATAATTTTTTTGCTGCGGTTTTCGTGAAATCACGTGTCAGTAGACCCATACTGAAAGCTGGTGACTTCTGCTTCCCCGCCCATACAGGCATACTAGAAAAGCTGGCAATCACTCCTAACAGCATGTAAAGAGCTTTTGATATAAAAACTCTATCTAATAATACAAAAAACTATATACACTCCAAGCTCAGTGTCTTAACCTCTACACTCTGCAGCCCCCTTTGGGTAACATAGCAGATCACACTTTGTGGTTACTACATTTAATACTAGCACTTGACTCCCTCAGTCACCTTGAATTAGTGCAAGTTGCTGACTAAAGTATTTACTTTCACTAATCGGTAATCCAAATATAGACAGGATGAAAGTAATGACCGCTTGTGATTTTATATGTATTATGTTGAATACGGTCACTGTATTTACATGTCTGTCTCCCCAAGTCTTTCTGTATTTTTGATATTGCACATCAATAATGATGGCTATAACTCTGAATTTCCTTGACGCTATCTAAATCCTTAAAGGTACCCAAAATCTGGCATTAATGTGCCTTTACCTCTTTTCATGGAGATTTAATACAAATCCATCCTCTGCAAATACAAAATCCATTCCTATATAGGACTTAGGTGACTACTACACATTAGCAGGGTAGTACATCTTCTGCCCACACGAGGGAGCTCGGTTAGCTCCCAGGATTTTGATGACTACAGGTTCCTAGTTTTTTTGGTTACATAGAGCGCAGACATAAGCGGTGCCTAAAACTTCTCATTCTATTTCAGTTGAACTTTTGCACTAAATGCAAACCACAAATAACTGATATGGTTCTAGTATTAAATCTTGCCCAATCACATCGCCCATACTGATTGGTTCCTAAACAAAACCAGTGTCCTTTTATTGTACGCGTATAGCAGTGGCATGAGGTTCATTTATAATCCTATTACAAGAGTCCTGTGGCTATTTTACACTCTCTTTATTTTTTCCCCACTGTGTGCTGGTGTGAAGATGTACAGTACGCAGGGGCCATTAAGGCAAGAGGTTTTCAGTAGAAATCTGTCCTCTGGGTCTCCCACTGTTTCCAAGAACGGAGATGCCTGCTTCTCTATACCCAGTGGTAAGTTGGCCAGTTCAGGCGTGGTCACTTCATTTTAGTGAAGGCTGAGCGTCTATATTAGAACCCCTCGAAGGTGCGTAAAATTGTGATGAGTTAAAGATTTAGGCCTTTCATGAGGAAAGCTTCTATACTCGTGTCTCTATGACAACACTGCCTGCCCCTGTGCAGCTTAGTGTTACCATTGGGAAAATTATCTGATAACTATCACATATTAGCCTCTGGCAGTATTGTGGCTGCATTTAAGCGACTGTATTACAACCAGGGGCCTACTGACCCAAACTAACGGCATCATAGATCACTGGGATTCTGATAGAGGGAAATAGAACATAAAACGGCGCTCCTCTGAGGTAAATAACGTAGGTACTATAGCGTGAAAAAGAAGGTAGTGATACACTTACCTACTGGGGTTGTGCAAGATGGCCGGCACAACTCAATTGTAAGACGTGTAGCAGCATATCACTGCAGAGTGGATGGAGTCCACAGTATGCAAAGCCTCAGGAGTGGAACATCGGGGGTGCGTGTGGAAACGACTGACGCCGGTGAGGAATCTGGTTGAGGAGAAAAAAAGAGAGCAACTCCTAGGAGAGACGCTCATGTGTCAAGTCCAGCTACCTACAAAAGGGGTTTTACAAAAAAGAATAAACATCGTATTTTTTTTATCTGACCTGAGTTGTCTTCACCTACTGGATGCATCCGGATATATGCCACAGACACTCTCATCACTGTGATTCTGTTAGTGAAGGTCAGCCCTAAAACTTCGGCCATAATATAGACACTAAAATGTGGCCGCTTTATGGCCATCTAAATGAAGCCGAATACTGACACGTCCTTAGGATAGGCCATCAAATTATGATGGGAAAGGGGGGGGGGGGTTTGGTACTGTAGCACAGGCCATACACATGCACGGGGCCGAGCTGTGGTACCAGGCTACAGCCACACCCATATGTATGGCGCTGTACCTGGGTAAACAAGAGGCAACTGCGCTCCCCTTTGTTTTTCTGGAGCGCCGCTGCACCTCTGTTCTGCTAATGATACCCCATTAATTGAAAGTCCTGGAAAACCCCTTTAATACGTGTTGTTTTTACTGCAGTTTTACCATGATCCTTTTGTTTTGTTTTTTCGCATTGTATAACTACATTTAAAAAAAACAAAAACATTCACATTTTAAAATCACAAATAAAACCGTGAGTGTGAACGACCCCCAAGAGCCATTACTGCTGCAGATCCTCCTCTCTTGCTCTTTTAGCCTCTAGCAGAGAGCTGCTATATATATATAATAGACAGGCAGCCATGCTCTCCGGTGATTGGCCGCCTCCTCTGCTGATGTCATGTTTTCCGTAGAGAGAGTGCAGCTGTTCTGCTCCGTCTTCCAGCAGAGGCGAGAAGTGTCCGGCAGCTTCTATATGCCTCAGGTTTATTTGCGGTGCCTGTATCCCCAGTACTCGGCTTCTTTACCTTTATTACTTATGTCCTGTTCGTGCAGATATAATATAGATTTATTTCTAAGGGAACTTTGTAGCTATTTCTAATGTCACCTGTCAAGGGCCGGGGCCAACGTCTAATATTTTGCCCTGGAGTAACCCACTTTTGGCTTTGCTTTTCCATCTGGGATTCCCTTAGGACTATCCAAATTCCAGACCAGTGTCATGTAACAATTAATCTACGACATCCCCGTGTCCCACCAATCTGCTTAATACCTTTCTATCAAATTTCAATGCATAAAGGGATGGTGTCGTGCGGAATGATTTGACAAAATCTCAGTACTGAGGCATGAAGTACACAGTGCCTCATGCCTCAATTGGATCAGAATTTCACAGGTAATTCATGGAGTTTA
This sequence comes from Rhinoderma darwinii, assembly GCF_050947455.1. Classification (NCBI taxonomy): domain Eukaryota; kingdom Metazoa; phylum Chordata; class Amphibia; order Anura; family Rhinodermatidae; genus Rhinoderma; species Rhinoderma darwinii. The sequence goes on along the minus strand of NC_134692.1, from coordinate 21,546,684 downwards.
ATGATCCGGTCTGATATATATTGGAGACCTGGGGAACTGCTTACTTGTAGGTACTTGTCTTATTAGCAATTCTCGAGCAAAATTTTGAAACCCTACTCTTGCCGTGAAACTGTTCCAATAATATACACACCGGACTTAAAGAGGAGCGTTCAGCTCTCCTGACATGTCTATTTTGGTAAATACTTCCCCGTATAAAAAACAATTCTGGAAAATGTTTTCTTTGAACTCAGCTTTGTGCCATTCCTCTGTTATTCCCCCTGGAAATGTTGAAATAAATTGACAACTGGCTGTTACTGTTCCCCTCATCGAAGGGGCGTGTCCCTACACAGTCCCATTCTGTCAACACTGATTGGAAAGTGTCCATCTGTGTAAGGACACACCCCCAACTGGTAAAACCCAGTTGTCAATTTATTCATACATTTCTAGGAGGAGTAACAAAGAAATGGTACAACGTAGAGTTCTAAGAAAAAATTATCCAGTGGTGTTACGTAATGGGGAATACAAGTGCTTACTATAACAGACATGTTAGGAGAGGTGACAGGTCATCTTTAAAGGGGATTTCCAACAAATGGATGTTATAGAGGTGGGGTCCTCGCTCAGGACCATCTCCTCCTCCCAATCAGCTGGCTATTTCTTTGGCAGTATTTGCCATGTATTTGAATGGCTGCTGTTTAATATTACAGATGATCACCAGGGGGTTTCAGGATCTGGCGATCAACTGATCATTGGGGTGACTTTCTTTGAGAAGGAACAACACTTTTAGGGTATGTGCACACACATTAATTACGTTCGTAATTGACGGACGTATTTCGGCCGCAAGTACCGGACCGAACACAATGCAGGGAGCGGGGCTCCTAGCATCATACTTATGTATGATGCTAGGAGTCCCTGCCTCGCTGCAGGACAACTGTCCCGTACTGTAATCATGTTTTCAGTACAGGACAGTAGTTCCACGGAGAGGCAGGGACTCCTAGCATCGTACATAAGTATGATGCTAGGAGCCCGGCTCCCTGCACTGTGTTCGGTCCGGTACTTGCGGCCGAAATACGTCCGTCAATTACAGACGTAATTAGTGTGTGTGCACATACCCTTAAGGGAATTTCAATCTGGATTTCATCAGGAGACTGCAGCTTGTTTAGCGTGATCATTGCTCGCTGATGGATCTGAACAACAAGAACAGATCATTTCATGTTATTATCATCATATGTCTCAGATGATAATATTGTATTAGGGAATTGCTATTTATGCAATCCCTTAATATATTCTTTAAAACAGCCCCAAACTGTAGCATAATAACAGCTGGCAGCCATGTTCAGGACGTGTCAAAAATCCACAGGTGCAGCTGGGACTGAGCTGTAAATCATGTGCCTCTTGATTCTATGTAGACGTATTATGGGATCATCCTCCTGTTCACATCACGTTTTTGGTCTACGCCAGGAAAAAGCTCGCAACGTAGACATCAAACATAGGCTGTGACGGTTGCCTAACATGGCAGACCTTAATATTGTCCCTTTAACGTATACGCCATGAAAGGCTATCTAAAAGCCCATGACATATGCCATACAGGGGCATCTGTCACCCATAGGCTCCCATGTTAAAAAAACATATACCGCATGAGATTCGGCAGGATGGAAAAAAACATACTACGCTATTTCATCCTTAAAGGGGTATTACTGTTTCAGATTTAAAAGAAACGACATGTTTCCAATATATTTTGTGTCAATTCCTTGTTCAAGATCTCTGCTTGTTGTCATTCGAGAAAATCCTTCATTGTTTACGTGTAGTAGATACAAATCTTAACTATGGGGGAATTTATAAACTTTTAGTTGCTAGCTTTCTGGCGTAGAAAAGTCTCAAATGCGTCAAGACACGCATTTGGCAAAAAAAAAAAGTGACTTTTGATGCATTTACACTCGCATCTCTTAAAAAAGCAGGTGGAGCTTAGCAAACAGGACGGGGCCACCCATGGCCTGACACATTTACTATAATTTACGACAGAAAGTGTTGTAAATTATAGAGGACGTAGAGCGCGTAGCTGGCGTAGATTTCCTTTCCTGGAATACGGACAGCCGGAGATTTCACTCCAGCGCTTTTTATATTAAAACTGGCGTATGAAACGGCAGTCTTAATTAATTCCCCCTTGTAAGTATTTAGATTTTGACCAATAGACACATCTGACCGGACTCGTTGTGTCGCACGTTTATTCAGATTGTGTGTTGTAAACAGAAAAAACAGGAGACACATAAAGGTCGGTAACTTGACCGCCGCCCGCTTTAAAACGGATTATAATGGGAGGTCATGATCTAAACTGGACAAGAAAACATGCTGTTGTCGATGAGCAATTTCTAAATGAGCTAGGCCCCACATATCAACATGTTATCCTTCCTGATCTGATTTCTATTAATGTCTCAGCAGTCATGGTCATCCACGCATGAGGGGACACGGCAGCCGTCATTGTTCCAGAAGAGGGACATTTGTATGTTGGGTGAAGGTCAGTGTATTTGAACTGATAAAGATAGGGTTACCCTATGGGAGACAAACTTAAAGGAACATGTCAGGCAAAACTGATACACTATGTTATGCTTAGTGCAAGACCTGAGGGGCGGAGCATGACACAGGATTCTCTCTTTGGTGTTCTTTGGTGTCACTGCCCCTCGGGGCGCAGTAGGCATAATACAGTAATTTCCTCTGACGGGACCAAAGAAACTCCAATCCGACACTGATGCGTACCCGTCCTGCCATGAGCACTACCGGCAGCACATTAGTTCAGTGCTCTCCTCTCATTTATCTGTGCACTCAGCATCATTCTTTCTCATTTATCACTTTATGTATTATTAGATATATATTATTAATAGCCCTGAATGTGAGCCTGGGAACTATCACTAGAATAGGTCAGAGGGGGCACTTTCTTTAAAGGGTAACTAAACATTCATAAAACTTCTGACATGTCAGAAGTTTTGATCGGTAGATGTCTGACCACTGGGACCCCCACCGATCTCTGAAACGAAGTAGCAGAAGCGCTTGGTTGAGCGCTGACCCGCTTAGTTTCTGATTGGCTTTTCTCGGAAAGCCGAGCAGTTGGTGTACAGGCTTATAGACTCTCTATTGAACCTGTTCACCAATTGCTCGGCTTTCCGAGAAAAGCTGATCAGAGATGAAGCGGCTCACAGCTTTTTAGCGATTGGTGGGGGTCTCAGTGCTCGGACCCCCACCGATCAAAACTTCTGACATGTCACTATGACATATTAGAAGTTTTTTTTAACTTTGTTACCTTTAGACACGACAGGCGAGAGGGAGAAGTTGCAGGACTGTGCCATCATATATATGAACAGTTAGGTCCCTCTCCAATAGCTTGAACAGAGACCTCCCACAACCACCTTTCTTGCCCTAGTATACTGAACATGGACCCTTGATATTATAGTCTGGAGAAGTGATGCTAGGTCCTCCTCCTATTCTGCCCTAGGGTGATTTTAATTAGTTGGTTCCTACCTTCCCCAAGTATATTCTGCAGGGTAAGGGCGGATTTACACGAGTGTGTGCGTTTTGCGCGCGCAAAAAACACGGCGTTTTGCGTGCGCAAAAGGCACTTGACAGCTCCATGTGGCATCACATAGGATGCACGGCTGCGTGATTTTCGCGCAAACGCCATCATTATGACACTGTGTTTGGATGTTTGTAAACAGAAAAGCACGTGGTGCTTTTCTGTTTGCAAACATACTTTTGACTGCTGTTGCGCGAATCATGCGCGTCCCACGGAAGTGCTTCCGTGCGGTGCACGTGATTTCCACGCACCCATTGACTTCAATGGGTGCGTGATGCGCGAAAAACGCCGAAATATAGAACATGTCGTGAGTTTTACGCAGCGGACTCACGCTGCGCAAAAGCCACGGACAGTCTGCACTGCCTCATAGACTTGTATAGGTCTGTGCGACCCGCGTGAAAATCACGCACATTGCACGGACGTATATCACGTTCGTGTAAATAAGCCCTTAGACCAAGAACAGAGGTCTATGTTTAGAGTAGGGACACACCTTATAAGTGAGGTTGCCTTGTCGTGGCAGGTGGACTCACACAATTTGATCAAAATGTGTGCTAAGAACCTCACTATTGTAAGTAGATTCAGCAATAATGCATATTTATTTATTTATTTATAGTGTTTTAGGTGGCATTGGTATTTGCAGAGTGCTGTCACCATTTTCTTGTAGATAGATAGATAGATAGATAGATAGATAGATAGATAGATAGATAGATAGATAGATAGATAGATAGATAGATAGATAGATAGATAGATAGATATGAGATAGATAGATATGAGAGATATAGATATGAGAGATAGATATGAGAGCTATAGATATGAGAGATAGATATGAGATAGATAGATATGCGATAGATAGATAGATAGATAGATAGATAGATAGATAGATAGATAGATAGATAGATAGATAGATAGATAGATAGATAGATAGATAGATAGATATGAGATAGATAGATATGCGATAGATAGATATGCGATAGATAGATAGATAGATAGATAGATAGATAGATAGATAGATAGATAGATAGATAGATAGATAGATAGATAGATAGATAGATAGATAGATAGATAGATAGATAGATAGATATGAGATAGATAGATAGATAGATAGATAGATAGATAGATAGATAGATAGATAGATAGATAGATAGATAGATAGATAGATAGATATGAGATAGATAGATATGCGATAGATAGATATGCGATAGATAGATAGATAGATAGATAGATAGATAGATAGATAGATAGATAGATAGATAGATAGATAGATAGATAGATAGATAGATATGAGATAGATAGATAGATAGATAGATAGATAGATAGATAGATAGATAGATAGATAGATAGATAGATAGATAGATAGATAGATAGATAGATAGATAGATAGATAGATAGATAGATAGATATGAGATAGATAGATGATAGATGATAGATAGATAGATAGATAGATAGATAGATAGATAGATAGATAGATAGATAGATAGATAGATAGATAGATAGATAGATAGATAGATATAGTATAATCTCATTAAAACAATTTTAGTCTACTTTCCTGTATCTATAATTAGGACCTCAGAGTTCCACTTATGGGATTGAGTTATTGTGTATACTCTTCATCAGTGTTACACGACATCTAAAAGGACACTGCACAGTTAAGTGGTGCTAATCCTGCATATTATGTCCAGACTATCACCCGCTGATATGCCATATAGATTGAAATACTGTATATCCTATCCTATAGCACCATTTAGTAGACACGGCTCCTAATGTATAAAGTGTTTGCACAGGTTCGCTGACAGCATTTAATTGTAAATACAAATTAATGTTAGTGTTCTATAGCGGATAATTCCGGAGACTGTATATAAAGACAAGCCCGTAATGACTCTGACTGCTGAGAGGGGCTTTAGAAGGGAGGTGTCAATTTAACTACAACCCTGTTAATTCTGCACTGACTGATTTACAAGGAGCTAATCTGCTAAATATAAGGTTTTAATAACTATTATAAATGTGATCTTTTAATTATCCTTTCATTTATTTTGTATATTTAATAGAATTTTACATAGTTATAATAATGAAAAGGCATTACCACATAAAAAAAAGTCATCTTACGTAAATCAAAATATTTTTGTTGTATTTTGTAAATTTATGTCAACTTTTTATCAGCCATTTCTTTTTTATATCTGTTTTTGGAAAAGCTGTGTGGATACCATTATAGCCGCCATTACAGTTCCCAAAAAGGTTATGCAGCAATATGAGATTGGAAGACGTACCCTCAGCAGACAGGAATAGAAAATATTACATTATTATCATTCTATTTCTTTTGAGCTCCAGCCCAAAATTCTCAGCTAAAAAGATTTAGTACGATAAATATGTAGAAATAATATTAAAATGATCGTTGATTCCTATAATCATAATAAGGGTATGTTCACACGCACTGTTTTCAGGTGTAATTCGGGCATTTTACGCCCCGAATTACACCTGAAAAAACGGCTCCATTACGCCTAAAAACATCTGCCCATTGCTTTCAATGGGTTTTACGGTGTTTTGTTCACACGAGGTGTTATTTTACGCGCCGCTGTCAAAAGACGACGCGTAAAAAGACGCCCGCGAAAAAGAAGTGCATGTCACTTCTTGGGACATTTTTGGAGGCGTTTTTCATTGACTCCATTGAAAAACAGCTCCAATAACGGCCGTAAAATACGCCGCGAAAAACGCGAGTTGCTTCAAAAACGTCTGAAAGTCAGGAGCTGTTTTCGCCTGAATACAGCTCCGTATTTTCAGACGGATTTTGCTACTGCGTGTGAACATACCCTAAAGCTCTTACCGTTTTGTATCTACAGCTCCTATACAGCCTCTTTGTTTCTATGGTTACAGACTACAAACAAACCCTGTGTAGTCTGATCCTGCAGTCATAATCTTTTCCTTACTTCTGGCTAACTCCATACATTTTTTTAACGACTCTAAGCGGCCAGGATGAGCACTTATGTAAGTCCTCTCGAACACTAAGGGTATGTTCACAGGCACTGTTTTCAGACGTAATTCAGGCATTTTATGCCTCGAATTACGCCTGAAAAAACAGCTCCATTACGCCTACAAACATCTGCCCATTGCTTTCAATGGGTTTTACGGTGTTCTGTTCCCAAGAGGTGTAATTTTACGCCCGCGAAAAAGAAGTGCATGTCACTTCTTGGGACGTTTTTGGAGCCGTTTTTCATTGACTCCATTGAAAAACAGCTCCAGTAACATCCGTAAAATATGCAGCGAAAAACGCGAGTTGCTACAAAAACGTCTGAAAATCAGGAGCTGTTTTTGCCTGAAAACAGCTCCGTATTTTCAGAAGTTTTTGGTCACTGCTTGTGAACATACCCTAAGAAGGGAGGGCTCACATGGCCTAATTTCTACTATCTTTCCTACCATAACTCTGATCACCCTGCATTCATTAATCAAACAACCAGGGTAGGTGGGTTTCTTGCAAAATTGGGCTGTTTTTTTTTGTTTGTTTTTTCAAGTCAACCGCCCAAAGCCTAGTCACAGTGTGGGAAAAGTACTGCTGATAATATCTAGCTCTAAACCATTCCCCTTAGGAAATGTAATAATATTAACATTTGTTCATACATGTAAAACAATATTTTTTCCCCAAGCATATCTTTAAAACATTATCTGTTTAAAGGGATATTCAATCTTGCGCATTTATAGCATATCCACTGGATAGGCCATTAATACCAGATATCTAGGTGTGGGTCCCAGTGCCAAGCTTTTTCTGTAATTCCCACAAAGAGCCACGTGCAAGCTGGCCACCTCTCCGTTGAAGTGTATGTGGAATGCAGCGGACAGGAATCGGTAAAATAAGTTTTGTGGACCCCTGTTCTACCAATAGGTTAGGGTCCCAGAGGTGGTCTCTTCACCTATCAGGCATTTATGACATATCCTGTGCCATAAATGCTTAAATTGGTTGTACAGGATAATAAGATTGTGTCGGATTAGAAAAACAATGCTGCTTTCTTCCAAAAACAGCACCACATTTGTCTACTGACTGTGCCTGGTATTGCAGCCCAGCCTTATTGAAGTGAATGGGGCTGAGCTGCACTATCACACACAAGCTGTGGACAGGTGTGGCGCTGTTTTTGGAAGAAAGCAGCATTGCTTTTCTAATCCCATACAACCTTTTTAAAGAGTTCTTCACATCTGAGACATTTTTGGATATCCATGGGATATGCCATAAATGTCAGATAGAAGCGAGTCCCAGGTCTGGGACCAGCACCAAGGTCAAAAACAGGGGGTCTCCTGACTCCTGTCGCGTCTGGTGAGATAGCTGCAGGTCACCGCATAAAGGCTAAAAATGAATGGAGAGGTGGCTCGCTCTCAATTCACTTCTATGGGAGTTACGAAAACAGTCAAGCATGGGGGTCTGTGGAAAGCTGGGTAAGAACCCCAGTGGGCACTGTAATGGCAGCCATTATTAGTCATCATCCTGCATCGGCTAGCTGTAAATAAGACTCGGAATTGGTAGAATTGTATATTTAAAAAAACAAAACTTTATTTAAACGGACACTAAACACTTTCATCTATCTTACCTCTATTCACTGTGTAGTTGAATGTTATATTTTGGCGTATGGGAGAAGCCATTTTGAGCTGGGTAGAAGCTGACTATAGTGTTCCTCATTAGCGATAGTGACAGGAAGTCAAGAGAAATGTCCGCCTGTGCGATCCCTTCTTTATCTCACATCAAACCAGTATACTCGACCAATAGTCTTGTGCTCCTGGGTAGAACAGGGCACAACTGGTATTAAACTGTTAGCTAGGCCCTGTTCACATCACGTTTTTAGCGCTAAGTTTAGCGTGTAATTCGGGAAAGCTCACGACATACGCGCTAAACGTGTCCATAGAGCTCCATTAGCCTGAGGGAGGCCAAAAGTGCATTGGGCTGGTATTCATCAGAATACCTTCTTTTTGAAGGGTAGAACAGAGTAGTAAACTACACTATTCCATCCCATCGGATCACGCAAAAACGTATACTGCGAGGTATATTTTCTTTTTAACATGGGAGCCGATGTGTGATGCTTTGCACTGTATGGCACAGGTCACAGGTATATAAAAAACGGATGCCTAACAGTAGCATCCATCACCCATAGACTATAATGGTTTCTTTTTAACGGATTCGTCATGAACTCTCATCACCCCAGGTTACGACGTATCCATTTTTAACGGATACCATTAAAGTCTCCAGTGTCGGGTGCCTCTGTTGGTAATCTGTTGCAGCCTACATTTAACGTGTATATATATGCAAAAAAACGTGATGTGAACAGGGCCTTAGTATGCACCAGTTCTGAGAACCTCCTGAGACATTTATATAAGCGATACTATATTAGTCTATATTTGAGAGGATGACTTAGGCCCTTTTTTTGTTTCTGTTTTTAATAAGAAAATTCTCTGATGTGGTAAATCTAGTCTTTTTATATTTTCTGACATTAGGCCTCAATTCTCAAAACTGTCTAACAAATAAATCAGGCCTTGTTGCCCATAGCAACCAATCAGGATTCAGCTTTTATTTATGAAACTGCTCTGGAAAAAAGAAAGCTGCATTGTGATTGGTTGTCATGGGCAATTCTTTGAAGGCCCATGAGCTTGGATCCTTATTGCTTTAGCAAAAGAGGGTGCCACATTACTCCATTGAAATCAAAGCCCTTGTCTAATATGTCTGTATGATATATGATATGGACATCCACTTTAAATAGAATCATCAGGGAGATAGACTCCATTAGATATTTGTAAGCTTATTTCTTAGCGGTATTTGTTACTGTTTGGCCCTGTTCACACAGAGGTTTTTTAACGTGGAAACCATGTCGGAAAACGCGCAAAAAAAATACTCGCTGGAAAAAGAAGCGACATGCCCTATCTTCGGGTGTGTACGTCTCTGACCTCCCATTGACATTGGGAGGCAGAGAAAGCGTTTTTTGCCCGCGGTGATCAATGGCCGCGGGCGAAAAACGTCACAAAAAAATGCGGCAAATGGCGTGCAGGCAGGTCAAAATCTACCTCAAAATTCCAGACGTAATTTTGAAGCAGATTTTTCTGCCTACAAAAAACTCTGTGTGAACATACCCTATCTCTCCTAACAAATTGGACAAGAATATACTGAGAGATGCAACAAACGCACCACATCGTCCATGGATGTACAGTGTGGTACAATATTTTTCAGTACCAGACGGTGCAGTTCCAGTAATAACATTTTATAAGGAAATTGCTATTCAGTTCTCAGTTTCCTGAAGGTCTTTCTGAATACACAGCTCGTGTTAAAGGGGTTGACCAGGACTAGAAAATAGCGCCACACATCTCTATGGATTGTGTCTGAAATTGCAGCTCAGTTCCATTGAAGTTAATGGGGTTAAGCTGCAATACCACACACAAGCTGTGAACAGGTGTGGCACTGTTTTGTAAAAAAGCAGCTATGTTTTTCTAATCCTAAATAATCCCTTCAATTGTATCAATGGCAAATTTTACCTATAGAATTGAATGGACAAAAATGGACAGTGCCTTATATTGATCCATATTTAGTGTCCTATTTATCAATTTAGACGCAGGTCTTAAATGCTCGCATATTTCATTTTTGAGTCTAATATTTTATTTTTTGACCATTTTTAAATTAAAATATTTCTTTATATATTATTATTATTATGTTGATGCTTTTATTATTTTTATTATTATTATTATTGTTGTTGTTGTGATTGTCGTCATTTTTATAGCTTTTTGTTACATTTAATTTATTTACTCAATATACTAATATTATTAGTCCTTTAATATGATATCCGATGTCCAAAACTTTTAATAACTTGACACTTGTATGAGACATCCACAAAATAAATATTTCACATTTGCTATTTTATATACATGTGGAATTCATTATCCTTTCCCTAAAAAAATAAAATAAATAAATAAATAGAATACATTTGAAAAAGTACTAGCAATAAAAAATAAACACATAAAAAAATAATAATACATCAATGAATAATGTCATATTTGGGTGCAACTTCACTTGTATTATTTGTCCTGAATGAAAATGACTTCAAGTCGTGCTCTCTACGGATTTACTAAACAGGTGGTCTTCCAAAGGGTCACCAAGTATATTAAATACATACATAAATAAATACAAAAAATACATAAAAAAAAAAAATAAGAGCTTAGTTCACATCTGCGTCGGGACTCCGTTCATTGGTTCCGTCGGAGCTTCCCGTCAGGGGAACCCATGAACTGAATCCAAACTGAAACGAATGAAATCCATAGGTTACCGTTTGCATCACCATTGATTTCAATGGTGACGGATCCGGTGCAAATGTTTTTTGTTTGTCACCGTTGTGTAAGGATTCCGTCGCTTTGACGAGTCAATAGCGCAGTCGACTACGGTATTGATTATCGACGGAACCCGTGAACGGAGTCCCGACGCAGATGTGAACGAAGCCTTAAAAACAAAAAAAAGAACTAGAAATAAAAAATAAATACATAAAAATAAAGAAATAAATAAATGAATAATGTCATATTTGGGAGCAACCTCACTTGTTATTATTTGCTCAGAATGAAAATGACTACAAGTCCTGCTCTCTACGGATTTGCTGAACAGGTGGTCTTCAAAAGGGTCACCAAGTATATTTAGCATCTGAAACCTGAGCAAACCATCCCAGGATTGGCTGCCGCAGGCACATGATAATTTAGGAGCTGGAGCATTTGCTCTGCTCTTGACCAGCGTTTCTGAGGAGGGAAGAGTTGGAGGCTTTGCTGCTAAGGAAATTAATTAAATATCACTGGTAAGAGCTTCTTTTTTTTCTTTCCTCTTTCCATATTGAAGACTATTGTATTGCCTGCTTAGGACATTGCTGGTTGGCTGACATGGAGACTTCTTCTAGGATTATAACCCGACCTGTACTATAGTCTTAGTTGAGAACATCTCTTCTCTGACCAGTGGTCACTGTATATCAATAGTTTGCCTGGACCTCTCTTAGTCGGTGATTGCATTAGAATATGTGGCCAAGCGGATGATAAGTAACAGCTACACTAAATATTATAGTCAGCCATCTGTTCATATGGTATATAGGATGGTGACGTACGCCATGGGGCTTTGGGAACGCACAATGGACTGATGAGTTTTTCACTCATTTTATAATATTTCAATTCATTTTTGTATTGAGTTATTTTTTGTTGGCACTAAAAAGGAGCAGCGTTACGTGTTCCTATATTTAACCTGCACTGGTGGGCTGCAGTTTCCTCAGAAGGTATTACAGTTGGACTGGCTAAACAAAACCCACCAATCAACTGGTGGTATTAACTTACATGCCACATAACTCTGGACCAGGCAGCAGCTGCTCCGAGGCTTCAACTACTAAGTGTGGGGACTGCACGGTTATAAAACTGAATAGTTTGACAGGCCCGGCTATAGCATTCCACACCAGCACAAACCAATAAAGCCTCCCGTCATCCTCACAATCCGGGGGAAAGACTAAAAAAAATACATTTTGATATTTTCTAGGTCTGATCCAAAAAAAAACCGCTGCAGAAACACAGCAGGGAGCAACAGAACAGGCCCATGCTGTGCAGAAGGCATATAATCCCATAAGGTTACTATCAATCTTGTGTTTGTTACATATAATAAACAATGTAATAACCTGTATATTAAGTCAGATATACAATATATCAACTGTATTTCCATGCAGTTTATCATCTATCTATCTATCTATCTATCTATCTATCTATCTATCTATCTATCTATCTATCTATCTATCTATCTATCTATCTATCTATCTCATATCCATCTATCTATCTATCTATCTATCTATCTATCTATCTATCTATCTATCTATCTATCTATCTATCTATCTATCTATCTAATATCTATCTATCTATCTATCTATCTATCTATCTATCTATCTATCTATCTATCTATCTATCTATCTATCTATCTATCTATCTATCTATCTATCTATCTATCTATCTATCTGTCTGTCTGTCTATCTTTTCTAAATAACAATAATAAGTTGTTTTTTTTCCAAATGTATTTATATTTTACTTGTAACAGTAAATCTTTTCACCAGTTTTGTAGGTAGAAACCTCAACATGGCGGACGACGAGGAAGTTGAGGAATATGAGGTATGAAATTCAGTTTTGATAAATGCTGCTCTCATATATTCTTGCTGCAGGTCACGTTAGAAGTGACTGAGGATAAGTGGGCATCTTGTCCTTTACATGGTGGCAGCGTGCCCTGGCTCTCGGTTTCTTGAGGTGTTTTGCAGATTTGTAGAGTGACATTCCTGCAATATATACTGTTATTTATAGCCGACACATGTAGTATTCATCTAACTACTACCTCAGCTAACAGGTTTGATGCAGATAGAGTGATCCTGGTGTACTGTGATACCTATTAAGTCAGCAGATCTGGAAACATACAGAGATATGATAGGTATGTGCCATCACCAGGATGCAGCCGTCAAGCACCCTGTCATGTCCTCCGTTCTAATCTGGTGACGGCTCTACTGCTGCTATATGGGCTCAGCGGTGAATTTGACTTTGTGTAATAAATGCAGTAAAAAAAACAAAAAACATCCAGAATTTATTTAATTAATTAACAATTTTTTTGAGTTTGTCATTAATCCCTCGATCTGTTAATTTCTTTTTAATGTCTTAGTGACAGACAGCACTAGTTCTCATTATCTCTTGTTTCTCTACATAATATTATAAATTATTTGGGTTTACAAGTAGCACTTATTGCTGTGATCCTTTAAAACGTGGGAATTTATAAATAAAGAAATGGTAAAAAAAAGGCCTTTATTTGGATCTTGGTTAGAAAAGTTTCTCATATGGCCTGTGGTCTTTCTCCATATTATTCTCTGATATACCTAAAGCCTAGGTCTCTACGGTTTTTTTACGGCAAGAATAGTGTAGTCTGCAGCACAAGTGTTGCTGTCAATAATACCAGAACCTCCAATTGAAACCTGATGTGTGACCCCTTATAGATCAATGGAATCCATCTCGATTCATTGGGATCTGTTTGAAAATGGATCCATCATAGCTGTCATGGCGACTTCATTAAACCTTTATGACAACCCCCCTATTCCTCCTGTCGTCCTCTATTCTTCCATAATAATCAATTGCAATTTTTTTTTCTGACACGGTAGCTCTATGATTTTGATAGAAAATCATTAACCCTTCAGAGGCGATATTTTGTTTGTTATCAAAACAAGAAAATCACCTATGACTACCAACTCTCTGGTGTGCTAACAACACCCCATATCTCAGCTTCCCCGATCCCAACAGGGTTGTGCAATACTGAGAGTTAACTGTATAGTCTTATATTTCCCTCTGCTGATGGGCATTATAACAGTCAATAACTGTCGGGTATAGATATTATAGGAAATATTTCCCATGGGCAGAAAAAAATATTTTGATTGTAGTAATAAAAAAAAAAAAATCAACAACTCTTCATTCTGTGAAAAATGATCTGATTTGATAGACGAAGGAAAATCTTTGAGTCTATGGTCATATTGCAGTACACTCAGAAAGTTGTTTGAATGCAGTACAATATTTTTTCCCTTAAAAAATTAACCTAATGTCGCCTGAAATGGGCAGCAGTATACCCAGAGAACTACGATAACATTGCCAACAAGGACCTCATCAGAGCAAAAGATGGCTGCTCCCTCATATACTCATGTCACAGTTATGTTACAGACTTCCATTAGCTGTAATAAGAGGGGAATCACATTCAGGACATTTTTAGGGTATATTCAGATGTGGATTCGGCAGCGCGAATTTGTGGTAATTTACAGTGCAATAAATGTGGATGGGGGTTTCAAAAAGACCATGCCAAAGTCATGGTATGATGCAGAATCCCATTCTATTGTGGTAATGCCGCAGATTTTCATTGCGGATTTCCCCCTTTGCAATGTAGAGGGTGAAATGCACATCAAATCCACAATCAAATCTGTATGTAACAAATGCAGATTTTGCTGAGGATTCACAGCAAAATCCGCAGCGGATTTTTGTGCATCATCTGGACTTAGGCTAAAGGGTTCACTGGGACTGAAAATACAGTTTATTAAGGTGAGAACATTATATACTACTATACAGAAATAATATATTCTACGTAGAGAGTCGCCACATATCTACATTCTCCTCTTCAGTGAATGCTATGTAGACAAATACAGGATCAAGAGAAGTCACCGTTCCGAATTTGTCCTTGGTCATCAAATCTCTACATAAAATACATGCAAGTTGTAAGCACATTGCGTATCCACTTCAATAAACTGCAATTATCCATCATGGAAAATCCCTGTAATGCCCAATGCTGCCCAAAACCTGAATGTTCAATTAATTCCGAGATATAAGTCAACCTGGATCTCATACGCTGGATTCCTGGAAGAGGAGATCTGAGGAGTTGTTTGGTGGGGTCATTACATCATAGAGCGGTTTAATTCTCCTTGTGTCTGCTTGAAATTTAGAGAGAACACTGTGGTCATCTGGGGTTTTCTTCCTCTAATTTACCTGCCCATACACAACATAATCCATGTTGGTAGATCCAGTTGATTTTGGTGAGATCCGCCAGTAATCTAATGTGTATAGGGGCATAGCGGCAATCCCTTGATGGCTTGTGTTTGGGGAAATGAGGATCAGGCTTGCAAGACAATAACAGGCCAAATCCTTTGTTCTGCCGGGAGATTAATTTTTACTAGAAGTGTCCGGCAGCTGCTTGACTTTTTCTACCCTATTGAATAAATGTGGATACTTGGCTGAACTGAGTGCGCATGTTTATGGCCAGGTTGGGGGAATATAGCTGTCAAACAAAAAACAAGCATTTAGCGGATAGCTATCTTATCTATAGCAGATCTGTAGGGTTAAAGTGGTGGTATGATGAAGACATCTTCTTAAATAGAAGCCAGCCCAGCAACCGGATGATCATCAATGATCCAGTCTCTCTAACCCTCTGTGTTTAGCTGGTTATCACCAGGAAAAACCACATCTAGCCATTCATCTCTCCTGCGGCCACCGCTGCATAGAGAATGCAGTATTACAGGATGTCCATTGAAATGAATGGCCGACTATGTAATACATGGAGGGGGCGGCCCATTATAGGGCATATAGAAAGGGGTTGTCATCATGTGACAACTCCCTTAAAGAAACAAAAAATATATAAATATTTTTGCTTCAGACTCGCTATCTTAGGCTGTGTTCACACCAGTCTCTGTTTGGAGCCTCAATCGGCAGTTTAGTCACATTTAACGGCAAGAATAGTACAGTATGCGGTACTATTTTTGTTGTCAAATTTACAGATACCATGGCGGGACCCATGGAAGTCAATGGGGGTCCATCTTGATCTTGGAATCAGATGTACAACGGATCTGGCATTGCAAATGAGCGTTTCCTTGTTTGTCAGCTGTTCATGGGCCGAAGATCGGGAACGAGTGTTCTTTTCCCCTGATCACCAAGCTGTGTAAAAACGGTCGTGAATCAGACAAAAGAACCAGAGACCGTGTCACAGGCAGACACAGGGGGAGCTAAAGCCACTGTACAATGTGGAGACCCCACCAAACAACTTCTCAAATCTCAATTTTCTGGAGACCAGTGAGCGTGAGAAGAGGACTCCCAGTGATCAAATATTGGAGGATAGAAGACCCTAAGGAGAGGCCATCAATGGCGTAGTCCCATTAAAACCCCCCAATAGAATACCCTAAGCCTTCATATTACTAGTTTTATTCTGGAGGTGAAGGTTTTTTCTATGCACGCTGCCTATAAAACAAACATATGGCGATATTTATGAAAATCAAAATATCTCCTCCTTTAATTTTGTCCTATTATTTTTAGTATAGATGCCAATCACAGAAGTGTTCTATCAGTTCCCATCATACCGTGCCTTCCCATGTCTCATATCACTATTTGTAACGAGAACAGACAGCTATGACATCATAACCCGCAACTACGATCTGATGGTGGAGATGCTGAAATTGTAAATGATAAGAGATGAGACGGAGTTCTCAGTTAATAGTCTGTTGGTGGGTGCAGGCTCAGGCTTGGATTGGAAATAGGAGGCTGCTTCTATAATTTACTGTATGTTAACACTGAAATGGCATGTCGGCTAAAATAGTTTTAGGGTCTGTAGGTGTAATGAGAGCTGGGCTGTGCTAATGCTGTGTGCTTACAGACTTACAGTACTGGATGTGATTTATATCTATATATATTTTATTATAATTATTATTATTATTATTATTATTCTTTTTAGATGGTTACTTTTTTTTTATATTGTTTTTGCTTGGAGTCCATATGAAACAATAGATTTATAATAGCCAAGTATTATAAAATCTTTCTTTTAGTCATACTTGCTACTAAGTAAAACATTTATTATGCATTTTTTTTACATTATAAAAAATAAATAAAAACAATGAAAAAAATATCTAATAATAGAGTAAAAAAATCCCCAAAATGGTTATAAGCAGAGAAAATGCTAAATATAAAGATGAATAATCAGTATAAAAATACAACGATGGGAGAAATTTATCAACAGCTTTAAGCTAGTGTTAATAGTGTTAATAGTGTTAATAGTGTTAATAGTGTTAATAGTCGCAAATTATGGCACACAGTTTTTCTGTTAGATCGTTTTAATACAGTAAATGAGGCGCTCTAGTGACTTTCCCCTCTTTTATGTGGAGAACAAAACTATATTAGCGCACAGGCTACAGCCATAATCCTATAACTTTTTTTTTTGTCTGTTGACATAGCCATAGAGGGCTTTTCTTTTTGTGGATTGAGTTGTAGTTTTTAATGGCATTATTTAATCTACCATACGTGGGATGGAATGGAAAAAAACAGCAATCCCTCCATTGTTTTTTTGGTTTCCGAACGGTAAAAATGACATGTTAACTTTATTCTGCGGGTCAATATCATTTAGGCTATACAAAATCTATAACGTTTTTTCCAAATCTTTTACTACCTTTACAAATGAAAAACAATTTGTTCAAAATTATTTTGAGACCGATAACTTTTTTATTTTTTCATAGATGGAGCTGTCTGAGGGCTTATTTTGTTGGTAGCCTTTTGTAGCACATGTAACTTTTTTATCACTTTTTATAGCTGACTCCCGCGAGGTATGGAGTGTGTTCAGCCTGTAAATCCGCTCCACACCCCCCTCCCTGCTCTGACGTACATGTACGGGAACAGGTTAACATTAATTATATGGCAGTTATATTTAGACAATGTATCATTATTATTAGATTTTCCTATGTATGTAGCTTTTATAGGGTATTGGTATTATTTGAGCACTATATGGTGGTATTTAGACATTGTTTGGCACTGCTACTTAGGCACTGTACAGTATATTTTATTTACAGTGTATGAAGCAGCACTGTATGACCAAACACAATATGGTGGTGGGATGCCCACACAAGGTATTGCACAGGGCATCATCCAACGTAAGGACAGGGCGAGCAGAATTAAAGGGGTTTTCTCATATCAAGCATTTATTACATATCCATCTCTGCCCCCCCCCACCTATAAAGAGTACAGGCGTCCCCTGACCCACATTTCCAGATACAAATCGGCTGCCAGCAGGCATTGTATACACAGGGCTATTATACAATAAGGGTTAACAATGTAAAAAAGTGACAGCAGTAAGTGATGTGATCCACTGTTAGCTGCAGATATATGATGCTGGACCTCATGAATCTTGTTGTGGGTGGATCCGATCACGATATCTGAGCCTGAGCCCAGCAGACTATCCTTTGGTCATCTGGTGGTTCAGTCTGAGGCTTCGTTCACATCTGTGTTGGGACTCCATTCATAGGCTCCGTCAGTCCTTTCCGTCAGGGGAACCTATGAACGGAAACCATAGGTTTCCGTTTGCATCACCATTGATTTCAGTGGTGACGGATCCGGTCCAAATGGTTTCTGTTTGTCACCGTTGTGTTAGGGTTCCGTTGCTTTGATGGAATCAATACCGTAGTCGACTATGCTTCTGATTGCGTCAAAACAACGGAAGCCTTACACAACTGTGACAAACGGAAACCATTTGCACCGGATCCGTCACCATTGATATCAATTGTGACGCAAACGGAAACCTACGGTTTCCGTTTGTTTCAGTTAGAATTACGTTCATGAGTTCCCCTGACGGAAAGGTCTGATGGAACCCATAAACGGATTCCCGACGCAGATGTGAACGAAGCCTGAGTCTGATTTTACATATAACTTGAGTCCCTTAAGCCGGTTTCACATATAACATTTATCAACATTTTTCGTGAAATTTTTTGCATAATTTTTTTCCGTCATTTTTTGCTTAACTGCAGCTGCCAAATATTAGTTACTGGTCTATAGTAAAATATAAATGTCTACATACATAGGGTTGGAATGTATCAATGGCTATATACGAGTATTATGGCGTAGTTGGAAATTATGACGCACGCCATATTTTAGACTTTTTGCCAGTTAACATCACCTCCGCCACTTAAAAAAAGTGGGAAAGGTTTAGTGCAAAGGGGAGGGCACCGTGGCTTGACAAATTCATTATAATGTACGCCGAAACTGGTGTAAATTAAAGCGGAAATCTTCCCTTTCTAGCCTATAGACAGTCAGAGATGCGCCTGATTTATTAAGTGCGCCTCTTAATAAATTAGACGCATTTTACTCAAGCTATATTTATATTAAGACGTCAGTCTTAATAGATTTCACCCTAAGTGTTTTTGGGTTTCAATGGCGTTTTTATCAAACAGCGGCATACTTTATGTTTGGTGTTTTTTGTAGGCATTTTCCTCTATAGGCTTTTCTATAGAACTTAAAAAATACCTGGAAAAACTATTGTATAAAAGGACATAAAAAATGTTTACTTGCATTTTAAAATGCAACACAAAAAACCCAAAATACTGTGAAGTAGGTCTAAAACTCTATTCACATTTGCTCTGGAGGCTCCATGCAGTGTTATTGTTGCTGTTAAAATGGCGGAAACCACAACGGAACCCCAAAAAGCCCTATTATATGTCAATGGGTTCCGTCAGGCGCCATTGGGATCCATTGTACAATAAATCTGACACAGTGTCGTGTCAAGATGCAGATGTGAACAGAGCCCTATCAAAACTTTTTATAAATGACTGCTTTTTAAAAATTTTGGGAATGTTACTTAAAAATAATACTGTAAGCCCAGCCCTTGTTCTTCTCTTTAAAGCCCTTTAGAAAGCTTTGACAATAAGGTGTTTTACTATATTACAGAGAAATTTCAACACTATCAATAAACCATTTTGGAGGCTGTACAATCTGCTCAATTAGCCAAAAACTTTTGAGATACTACAAACCATTTTCCATGAAAAATGGGAACTCCAACTGTAAAAAAAAAATAAATACGTTTTTGCATTGCCCAAATTTTATATTAATTGTTTAATCTTAGGCCTCATGCCCACTTCAGTTTTTTTAGTCAGGGTGCTATCCGTTATTTCAACTGATAGCACCCTAACACATTCATTCCAATGAGGCCATGCACACTTCCGTTGTTTTAACAGAACTGTTCCGTCAAAAGTAGGGCAGGTTCTACGCCTGCCCGTTATTGACGGAACAGTCTCGGCCTTTTCATTGAATTTGGTCCGTGAAACAACGGACTGCACACGGAAACCATCCGTGTGCGGCCCGTGTTTGACGGAACAGTCATTAGCGGCCGTTCAACGGCCGACGGAAGTGTGCATGAGGCCTAAAGAGCATGATGACGTGTGAGTTTTAAACTACACAGGGCACGTCTCCTGTTAACGAACCCACTCTATTAGCTTAATGTTGTTCTCCGCTATGGACCATCCCTACTTGTTAGAAGGGTCCCATTATAATAAGCAGATCACACGGTGTCAGCCTGTTCAGTCCCCCAGTGATCAGCTGTAATCTATGGGGAAAACAGGCAATAAGTGTTCTATTTCCCTGCAGCGTCACCACAGGAGAAATTAAGCATTACACAGTGCTCATTCAAATCAACGGGTTGTCTTTGTAATGCAGGACAGGACAGGTCCTCCAAAGCGAGAGATGCTCTTTATAACAACCGCTGTCTACCTCCCCATCTATTAACTCGGAATTCGCTAATAGGGTATATGAAAATGAGGTTTCTAAACTAAACAACCTGTTTAAAATGTGCCCACTGTAAAAAATGGATGGCATGGATATACATTGATTCAAATCAGAGTTTTGTTATACTTTGCTTTCCCTGCAAAGTTTTGTGGTCCAACTCCCCCTCCCCCAACTGCAAACAGATGATTTGGGAAGCGGAGCTCCTCTGTAAGGAACTTCTGGTAGAGGGACTTGCAATATGAGAGGGGGTTGTTAATACTAGAGGCAGCCCCTGTAACTTTCTGCTGCATAAGTGTTTAAAATTAGCATTTGCTGTATGTGATCACGGGCTTGCAAACTCTACAAGTTCATCTGACGTGGAAATAAAAGATATTAATAAAAGATTATATTTATCACCCAGTATTGATTACTACAAGAGATTTATGTTAGGGATTATAAAAAGTGGCAATTATTATTAAAAATAAATATAATTTACAAGAAATTATAATAATTTAATAATCAAATTCTTTCTCTTTAAAATGAATAATTAAAATGTTTAGATATATATTTGCTGGTTAAGGTTTTATTTTATTTATTTTATATATTGTTATGCTAGAATATATATTATATTATAATTTCTGCTTGTGCATTTGCCATGAACAGTAATAAGTGCAATATGGCATTAGGTATAGTTGGAACCGTGACTTTAGTGAATAATATTTAACCCTTGATTAATTATATATAATATATAGATGCTGGACCACACACATACAGGAATCAATGTTTAAAAACTCTCAATGAGAGCTAGGTAAAGGAAAATGTTTGCTGATGCGTGAAGTCTACAGTCATAGCTGTTCTAGAATCTTCCTGATAGGTGTAGAGTGCTACATTGGTTAACCCTGATGACTGAAGAGTAAAAATAACTACTGCAATGCAATGTTAGACTTCCTCTGTGCAGAAAGGAATTTTGGGTATTAACTTTCACACTTTCTGGTGGATGACTATGAAGATTGATTTAGTCCCATGTAAATGCCTTGATTTAAATCAATAGAAAAAAAAAGCCACTGTTATTCTATAATATGAATTATCATTAATAGTATGTTATATCAATTATATGGTTTAAGATACATAAAAAACCCAAAAGTATTTAGCTTTTATTAAAAGCATACATTTTGAAGAATTAAGCCAAGACTTTAGCTCAGTATTTGGTAGCACATTTTGGATAGTGTTGTTAGCTACTCTTTAATACTCTTTAGGGTACTGCTATGGGGTCTACCTCAGCCCCATGATATATTTCTGTTTCAGAAAACAACTACCTTTTTTTTCCTTAAAATTAATTCAGTACCTTAAGAAACAATGATGTAACTGGAATCTGGTATTTGCTGGACACATGGCAGAAATTCTTTACTGTGATCATAGCCCAATGACACAATATTTAATCTCTGTAAATGTTTCAGGTGTCAGGAGCGGGAGAGCACTCTTGGCAACCTATTCCATTGCAAGCACATGTGCGCTGTCATACATGTAATCCCCAATGAAAACACTTCCAAAAGTATTTTAGATACGTCAAGGAAAGAGGGACAGCCGTCTCAGGAATCTACCCATTGTGTAAACAGGAAAAAATTATTCAAGCTGATGTGGGCCATGAGTTCAGCTCTGAAAAATAATTTCAGTGCTAACTTTCTGTGTATACTGCAAAGAATATCAGATAAGAATCAGTACTTTTGTCTAGTTAGTGCTCAGATAGCTGAATACTAAAATTTCTATAAATTTATAATGTATATTTACTTTACCAGCTTCTCAAGCCAAGACCTTGAGTTTGCTTGCACATGAACATCCATACAGAAAGTCTACGGATGCCATGTGTTCTGTGTGGTTATGCTATGACTGGGGACACCTAGCATATTTTGTGCATTACCTATGCATGTATTAGGCCTTGCATTACATTTTTTGCAGCAATTCTTAGCTGTATAAATCTCAACCTAAATGATTAGATTCGGCTCATTTAACACTGCCTTTCTAAATGGAGCTATGACTACCGTGTTTCCCCGAAAGTAAGACAGTGTCTTACTTTCTTTTTATCCCCAAAAGCCCGACTATGTCTTACTTTCGGGGTATGTCTTATATTGTAAAAAAATTGTCGAATTTTTTTTTTTTTTTTTTTCACAAACTTTATTTAACTGTTTTACATTTTTTTTTTTAGTCCCACCAGGGGACTTCACTATGCGATGTGCCGATCGCATATATAATGCTTTGGTATACTTAGTATACCGAAGCATTATTGCCTGTCAGTGTAAAACTGACAGGCAACCTATTAGGTCATGCCTCCGGCATCGCCTAACAGGCAGATGCTGAAGGCAGACCTGGGGGTCTTTGTTAGACCCCCGGCTGTCATGGAAACCCGACGGCGACCCGCGATTTGTTTGCGGGGGCGCCGATCGGGTGACAGAGGGAGCTCCCCCCTCTGTCAAACACATTAAATGCCGCTGTCACTATTGACAGCGGCATTTAATGGGTTAAACTGCCGGAATCGGCGCGCGCTTCGATTCCGGCAGTTGCAGCAGGAGCCAGGCTGTGTATAACAGCCGTGCTCCTGCCGCTGATGGAGACGTATGGAGAGGGGGGCGGCGCGGAAGTGGGCAGGAGGCGGCAATACCCCCGTGTTTCCCCGAAAGTAAGACATATGTCTTACTTTCGGGGTACGGCTTATATTAGCCGACCCCCCTGAAACCCCCGATACGTCTTACAATCGGGGGTGTCTTACTATCGGGGAAACACGGTAGTATTATAGATACATTTAAAATGGATACCTACTGATCCTGACAGATCCCATTGAATTACAATGCGATCCAACAGGTTCTTATTGTGGTTTTTAATGCAAGAATTGCTTTGTGAACCACACTATTCATACCATCAAAGACACCGAAACCTCGCCAGAATGTAAATGTGAACAGAACTTAAGTTGGAGAATGCTTGGAAATAGTTATATATATATATATATATATATATATATATATATATATATATATATATATATATATATACATATACTAGCCATTCTCAATGAATTAGAATATCATCAAAAAGTTAATTTCAGTAATTAAATATTTCCAGCATATTTTTCTCTTAATGTTGATGATTATGGTAACAGTTAATGAAAACCCAAAATTTTGTGTCTCAGAAAATTAGAATATTATATAAGCCCAATTTAAAAAATGTGTTATATCAAGTCCAGAGTCAGCGCAGCGTCTACCAGGAAACTTTTGAGCACTTCATGCTTCCCTCTGCTGACAAGCTTTATGGAGATGTTAATTTAATTTTCCAGCAGGACTTCGCACCTGCCCACACTGCCAAAAGTACCAATACCTGGTGTAATAACAACAGTATCACTGCGCTTGATTGGCCAGGAAACTCGCCTGACCTAAACCCCATAGAGAATCTATAGGTTAATGTCAAGAGGAAGATGAGACACCAGACCCAACAATGCGGACGAGCTGAAGGCCGCTATCAAAGCAACTTAGTCTTCCATACCACCTCAGCAGTGCCACAGGCTGATCGCGTCCATGCCACGCCGCATTGATCATACCTCAGCAGTGCCACAGGCTGATCGCCTCCATGCCACGTCGCATTGATAACACCTCAGCAGTGTCACAGGCTGATTGCCTCCATGCCACGCCGCATTGATAACACCTCAGCACTGCCACCGGCTGATCGCCTCCATGCCACGCCGCTTTGATGCAGTAATTCATGCAAAAGGAGCCGCGACCAAGTATTGAGGGCAGATACTGGACATGCTTTCCAATAGGCCAACATTTCGGTATTAAAAATCATTTTTGAAGTTGGGCTTATATAATATTCTAATTTTCTGAGACACTAAATTTTGGGTTTTCATTAACTGTTACCATAATTATCAACATTAAAAGAAAAAAATGCTGGAAATAGATCACTCTGAGTGTAATGAATCTATATAATATAGGAGTTTCACTTTTTTTTAACTGAATTACTGAAATTAACTTTTCGATGGTATTCTAATTCATTGAGAAAGACTAATATATATATATATATATATATATATATATATATTTATTTATATATATTTTTTTTTAATTGGGGCAAGGTAACCAATGGTAATTTTGGTTTCATTATACTCCCGAATAATCTCTATTTCTGGTATAACATGTTATTATACATTGGTAGCCAGTAGTTTGACCACTCCCGCCCGATCTATCACACGTGACCAGTATGTATGAATATTCTTTATTTTTGTTGTGGTTGTACTTTATAATGCTTTTATTTGCTCGGTTAGGAGCTCTGCAGGTAAGTGTCCAATGTGACTATAACCAGTATGTTCTGAGTGTGTCTGGATTTACCATCTTTTTATAGTACTATTATGAAGAGACAATCGTTGAAGATGGGGGAACGGAGGAGGTTACAACACCTCACGAGACGTTCACTCAAAGCAAAGTAAAAATCTTTCATCTAGCCCGCTATTAAGCTACTCTGCTCTCAGGGATTTTTCTATTGGATAATCTTGGTATTTTGTAAGACAAAGCTATTCAATATTTGTATTGGACAAATTAAATTTAGTTCTTATACCCAATAGGGATCTAGGAATCAACCATTAGTGGAAATGTCTGTATAGTACTCAGGATGAACCCAATAATATCTAAATTGGAGTTAAAATGAATTCCCACCATTGAACATTATTTTTGTTAACTAAAAGGGTCCAAAATTGGTGGTGATTAATTTCTTAAAAAAATCTCCAAAAACTTTGCATAGACTTAATTTAATTTAGATTTAAAAGTTGAAATGCTAGCTACCTGCAGCCACTACTAGGGGGAGCTCAGAAGCTTACTGAATACTGTAATACATTGAACTCAATAATAAGACAGTATACAGTAAGCTCCTAAGCTCCCTCTAGTGGTGGCGGCAGGTAGCCAACATGTTATCTTTAAAATCTATGTCTATGCAGGCAATTTGGAGCTCAGTATAAAAAAAAACAAAGCTCTGAATGCTAAAAATATATATTAAGAATAGAATCAGCACAAAATATTGGAGCTAAAAACAACATGGTGTCAAAAGGTGGAGATTCACTTTCAGCTCAATGGTCAACTTGGATTTTTAAATCTGTAAATAAATAAATTAATAATTATTCTTTTGAATTTCCCCCAAAAATATAACTGTAACTTATTTTAATTGAAAAGCAGGTACGGACGTAGCCAAGTTCATCTTTACTCTGATAACTTGCTGCAGTGCGATATCACATAACAAAAGTTATTGAAAAGCCATTGAAAAATTCAAGTTAGATTTTGTGTATTGCGTTAAAAGTCAACATACAGATGGCTACATCTGTATGTATTTTTTTTAAATTAAGAAAAATTTGTTGGAAAACTTTATTAAAGGTTCTATAAGATCCACTGTTTGGAAAGTTTTACGAGAGAAGTAGGTAAATGTTTACTCCATTTATATAGTCAAGAAATAATGATGTCATACATACTGATTGTTACAAAATACTCCTTTAAACCATGGGACAACCCCATGCGCTGATGCTGGCACCCCCACTATCAGCTGTTATCTCCAGGGGAGGCACCTGGTGAATCATCACAGGCCACCTGGAGAAACAAGTGAGTACCTGTGGGCTGAACAGCAGGAGCAGTTTCTTTGCTGTGGCTCAGGTTACAATTGGGGAGTCTTGGCCTTATTATTTCCATTTTACCTCCATATACCCTAACAGGGCCAAAATGGATAATCTCTTATACCCAAAATAAACACTCAGAGCAAAATGACTCACTTCTATTCTAGTGCAGGACATGAGGGCCGATGCTTGACACAAGGATTTTAAGAACAAAAAAAAAAAAAATAATCCATGTGTCATGCCCCGCCTCCTTAGTCCCTCCACTAGACCTAACACAGTGAGTAAGTTTTGCCAAAAGTTTCTTTAAAAGTGACTGCAATGACTCAGAGAACACATACCAAAGTTTAGGCACTCTCCGTTCTGAATGGAATTAACCATATTTCAATGTTCCAAACAACCCCTTTAAATGGGTTGTGTCATTACAGACATTGGTGGCATGTTGCTAGGATATGCCAAGATTGTCTGATCAGCAGGGGTTTGCTCGCTGTGACCCACGCCAAATTCAAGACAGAAGTAGCAGTAGAATTAGGCCACTTTGCTTTCCCCAGGTGGCTGCATGGACGGCCATTCTAAACACCCATTAATTCTCAGCCCTGGGCACTCTCCTATATGTAATCTTTAAAATGTTTAGGTGGACCTATTAGGATATATACAGACAATAGTATTTTCCGGTAGAAAAATCCCTTATAACAGCAGCTTCATGAGGATAAAAAAATAAAAATAAAGCGTATTAACCCTCGTGCTTCTGGACGTGACGCACTGACATCCAGCAACACAGGATGACGCGCTCGCTATGATCACATATGGTGTTTTATTCATCTTACGCTCATGTTCATTATTACTTTTTCATACCTTAAATTTACATTAACTTCAGTAACATTCATTTTATTGTCATTTTCCCCGTGGTAGCACAGACCAATGCTGCTGAAATGTTATTGTGTTACTGATGCGCCATTTATCTGGCAGCACAGCCATGTTGTTTATTTAAAGCTTGCTTTCTGTATTTAAGGGGCTTAAAACTTAATTGTTCTATAATGAGAAGTTCTGAAACTTTCTAATTTACTTTGTGTATCAATTCACCATCATTTTCAGTACTGTCAGTGAATGGAACCATCTACTGTTTAGATGTAGATTCTGAAAACCTGTGGTGATTGTTCTGCTCACACAGCTGCAGGGCTTGTTACAATAGAGAACTCTAAGGGAAAAGCACCACGGAGCGGTATTGACCCGGCTGCAGCCAAAAACTGTGCCAGCACGCCAATCGACTCAAATTGTCAAAATACTTGTTAAATCTTAAGGACCCATGACGAAAATACACGTCATGGAGCAGGGGGGTGATGTTTGGAGCGGGCTCACGCGCTGAGCCTGCTCCACACACTGCAGCTCTCAGTTGTGTATTACAGCCGACACGCTGCTCTAACAACCAGGAACAGCGATCGTGCTGTTCCAGGCCGTTTAACTAGTTAAATGTCGCGGTCAATAACGACCACGGCATTTAAACCGTTAGGAGGAGGGGGCGGCCCCCTCCGACAGCCCAACGGCCCCCCGTAGCGCGATCGGGGGCGCCGATGGTTGTCATGGCAGCGCGGCTGCCTTCTGTCTGCCTCTGCTTAGCCATGCCTCCGGCATGGTTTAGCAGAAGCCTGTAAAAATAACAATATACTGAAATACATTTGTATTGCAGCGTATTGTTCCAGCGATCTAAAGATCGCTCGTTCAAATTCCCTCGGGGGACTAATAAATTTGTAAAAGAAAGTTAAATACATTTTTAAAAAGTGTAAAAAAAATACTAAAATATAAAAAGTAAAAAAAAAAAAACCTTTTCCCATTTTTCCTCAAGCAAAAAGTAAAAAAATAAATAAAAAATAAAAAATTGGTATCGCCGCATCCGTAAAAGTCAGAACTATCACAATATACCATTATTGAACGGCCTAAAAAAAATTATCAAAAACACCCGAATCATTGCTTTTTGGTCACCTTAGTGCTGAAAAAAAATGAAATAAAAGTGATCAAAAAATCGTATGTACCAAAGGAGGTACTAATAAAAACTACAGCTCGTCCCGCAAAAAAATAAGCCCTCACACCAATCAATTGACGGAAAAATAAAAAAATGTTATCGCTCTCAGAATGTGGTGAAACGGAACAATTTTTTTGTTAACAAATAGTTTTTTTCTTTGTAAAAGTAGAAAAATATAAAAACAAACGATATCAATTCGTATTGGGACGCAGAATAAAGTTCAGTTGTCGTTTTTACCACACGGTGAAAGGCGTAAAAACAAAACCTAAAAAACAATGGAGGAATTTCGTTTTTTTCCAATTCCACCCCACAAATAAATTTGTTTCCGTTTTCCAGTACATTATATGGTACTTTAAATGGTGCAAATAGAAGCTACAGCTCCTCCCCCCAAAAAATAACCCTTCTTACCACTCAAACTGCTGGTCACCTGCAAAATTGTGTGGCCATCAGGGTCTATTCATTAATGGCAGCACGATTTTGCAGGTAAACACCGCAACATGGTGTGGCCATTAGCAAGTATTTTAATAACCACGCTGAACAGCGTGCCAGTGCGGTTTTCGGCCACATAGCGTCCAAGTCAATGCCGCTCCGTAGGGCTTTACCCTTATATGTATAGCAAAGTTATATGTGTCAATAGGACATGATCAAGACAGGTTTTCAAGCTGTGAATGTAAACAAAAATTTCCATTCACCAACTGTTTCCATTCACCGACTGCAAAAGATTTTTGAAAAAATTGAGGAAATTAAAAAAGTATATTAGAAATTTGCAGAATTTTGATTAAGCTTAATTTAAATAATTGCTGCTAATCTGCCATAAACATTTGAGTTGCATGCCCTTCATCTTCATTGTCGCCGTTCAATATGGACATTTACTGCAAAGAGCTTCCTTTCTGGCTGTCTGCTATATGTCAACGTACAATTGCTTTTCAGATATAGAACACAAATTATATTTTTATCATCAAACGGTAAATTCAACACAAACAGCCCTCTTAAAGGGGACATAAACTTTTAAAAAACTCTTTTCATGTCATAGTGACATGTTAGAAGTTTTGAGCGGTGGTAGTCCATGCACTGAAACCCCCTCCAATCGCTAAAACAAAGTGGCAAAATCGCTTAGGTGAGCGTTGTGCTACTTTGTTTCTGATCAGCTTTCCTCACATAGCTGAGTAAGCGGTGTACGGACTCATAGACTTTCTATTGAGCCTGTAAACCAAACCGAGAAAAGCCGATCAGAAACGGATTGGCACAGCGCTCATCCCAGCGATTCTGCCGCTTCATTTTAGCGATTGGTGGGTGTCTCAGTGCACGAACCAACACCGATCAAAATTTCTGACATGTCACTAAGACATGTTAATAGTTTAGTTACACTTTTACACTTTAATATAAGACCCCTGGCAATCAGCTGAATTTGCTGGGGAAAGTTGCTGATGGCTGCTCAATGGCCGAGAACACCAGATTGGGACATCTGGCACGTACTAGGGGTAAAATAAAAAAATAAAAACATGGAAAATCTGACTAATTTGTTATTTTTTTAGCCTCAACCTGAAGCTGTGAAGGACTCTGCTCCTGCCGAGAGGAAGAAGAAAATTCGGAAAAAGGTGGATACGTCAAAGTTTATGACGCCTTACATAGCACACAGCAAGAAAATGCAAGACATGTTCAGTCAGGTGTGTATATGTGTTGTACTGGATATTGATCGCAGTAACACCACTCATAGATACTCAATATTTTACCTGTACTTTACAGGTACTAATTTGTGAGACTGTTCTGCCATCTAGTGGAGTAACAAATGATGTGCTTAAAATTAGATTCTGCCTGTAATCAGATTGATGAGAGCCAAAATATAATTCATTATTTAATGTGAATCCCCACCATTTGTCATCATGTCATTTTAAGGACCACCAGCATTCTTTGGTCATTCGTTTCCTAACACATCCGTTTTTCTGACACACAGCCCCATTTCCACAGCATGTTAAATGACCAAATTCTGGCTGCAGGCAGCCACCACTAGGGGGAGCTTACTGCATACTGTTCAAACATTGAACTCAATAATAACATAGTATGCAGTACTCTCCTAAGGTTCTTCTAGTGGTGACTGCAGGCAAACAGAATTTTGACATTTATCTCTATTGGGGGGAAGGTATCAACCTTTCTACGTTATCTGGTGTATAAAAGCAGCGAAAAAGGCTCAAAAGGGGACTTTCTAAAGGGTGGCGGGGCCACATTAGATTGACAAATGTATTATAATTTACGCTAGAAAACTGGCATAAATTATTGTAGAAATATTCGCCAGCTCCAAGCTTGTGTAGATTTCACTCAGTGGGGCGTAGCAAGGAATGAGGCCTGTCCCCCCCCCCCCCCCCCAGACCTGACTACTCCAGATCGGACTAACCTAAATAAATAAAAAATATATGTATACATGTATACTAACCTCACCGCTCCTCTTCTCCCCTTCCTCAGCATGTTCCGGCTCATACAACGATCTGATGCCGGGCAGCCTCAGGACCTTGTATGTGACCAAGCACTCAGGACGTTAAATGCTGCGTCGCATATAAAGCCCTGATGCTGTTCAGCATCAGAACCTTCTATGGGCCGCAGCATGCTGAGAGACCTGGAGGGGAGAAGAGTAGCGGTGAGATTTCTTCTTTATTTTATCTCCAATGGGAAGGGGCAAGGCCATGTTCATTGTCTCACAATTGTGGCGCACTGTCGGCCGAAGAATGCGACACATTTGGCACCGTGATTATTGTCTAATTTCTCTATATTAAGATTGGTGTATGAAACGCCAGTTCTAATAAATTTCCCATATGCCCTATGCAGGGAATTTGGAGCTTTGTATCAGAAAAACTGAGCTCTGATAGATAAAAAGAGATGTTAAAAATAAAGAAGCACAGAATTTGGGACATATTTACATTAAAAAAAAAAAAAAAGAAAAAAAAAGATGCATATTCACTTAAAGTAAAGGTCTGCAACCCGTGGCTGTTGGGACATGCTGGGAGCTGTAGCTTCATATTTATACTTGATAAGGCCCCATGTGCACGACCATAGATTTAATCCGTAATTACGGACCATAATTATGGACCCATTAATTTCTATGGCTGACGGACACCTTCTCGTATATTTACGGGAAGTTTTCCGGGCTGTAGAAAGCTTCCGTAAAAAATAGGACATGTCCTATTTTTTTTATTTTACAGACCGTGCTCTCATACTTTATAATGGGAGCACGGCACACAAATGCGACGGTCCGTAATCACGGACCGGGATTACGGCTACAGCCATGTGCATGGAGCCTTAGGCTATGTGGCTACATATTTGTAGTACAGAGCACAATTCTTCTGTTCCACCTTACAGATACTTATAAACATCTTGGCTTGCTGTTGCCACCATACTTTTACAGGGCCTCTGTTGATTGATTAGGAGACACGTACAGATTTACCCCCTAATAGTGGCAACAGGCAGAATTATTTTTTTCTTAAAGGATGTGTGTGGGGTAACAATACTAAAGAAACAAATCATCAGAGCCCCTTCACCCATTAGAATATTATAATATATTATAGAATATATAATTTTCTAATCATATCAAATAATTTATGTTGAATTCTTAGAAAATAATTGTGGTGGCTACATTTGAAACAATATTGTGTATAATTGGAGAATATTGGTAAGAAGTGGTGGAGGAGGTTGTGCCATTATAAATATCATTTGTCTTAGAATAAATATAAAGAGAAGTATGAAAAACAGAGGGGAGAGCCGATCGCCAGCACTACTGATACTCCCGAACTCAGGAGGATCAAGAAAGTCCAAAACCAATTGAGTGAGGTAAGTCAGTTTCTTCATACAAATTTGGGTCTCTTTCTTTCCTTTCTTTTCTTTTCTTTTCTTTTCTTTCCTTTTCTTTCTTTCCTTTCTTCTTTCTTTCTTTCCTTTCTTTTCTTTCTCTTTCTTTCTTTCCCTTCTTTTCTTTCCTTTCTTTCTTTTCTTTCCTTCTTTTTTCTTTTATTTGTCTTTCTTTCTTTTCCTTCTTTTCTTTTTCTTTTGCTTCTTTTCTTTCTTTCTTTTCCTTCTTTTCTTTCTTTCTTTCTTTCTTTTCTTTCTTTCTTCCTTTTCCTTTTTTTTTCTTTTCTTTCTTTTCTTTCCATTTTGCTTTCTTTTCTTTCTTTCTTTTATTTTATTTTCTTTCCTTTTGCTTCTTTCTTTTATTTTCTTTCTTTTCTTGTCTTTCTTTCTCTTCTTTTCTTTCTTTTTTCTTTCTTTCTTTTTTTCTCTCTTTCTTTTCTTTCTTTCTTTTCTCTTTCTTTCTTTCTTTCTTTTCTCTTTCTTTCTTTCTTTCTTTCTTTTCTCTTCTTATTTTCTTTCTTCTTTCTTTTCTTTTCTTGTCTTTCTTTTTTCTTTCTTTCTTTTTTTCTCTCTCTCTTTCTTTTCTTTCTTTCTTTTCTCTTGCTTTCTTTCTTTCTTTTCTCTTTCTTTCTTTCTTTCTTTTCTCTTCTTATTTTCTTTCTTCTTTCTTTTCTTTTCTTGTCTTTCTTTTTTCTTTCTTTCTTTTTTTCTCTCTTTCTTACTTTCTTTTCTCTTTCTTTCTTTCTTTCTTTCTTTCTTTCTTTCTTTCTTTCTTTCTTTCTTTCTTTCTTTCGTTCTTTCTTTCTTTCTTTCGTTCTTTCTTCTTTTCTTGTCTTTCTTTTCTTTCTCTTCTTATTTTCTTTCTTCTTTCCTTTCTTGTCTTTATTTTTCTTTCTTTTCTCTTTCTTTCTTTCTTTCTTTCTTTCTTTCTTTCTTTCTTTCTTTCTTTCTTTCTTTCTTTCTTTCTTTCTTTCTTTCTTTCTTTCTCTTTCTTTCTTTCTTTCTCTCTTTCTTTCTTTCTTTCTTCTTTCTTTTCTTGTCTTTCTTTTCTTTCTTTTCTTGTCTTTCTTTTCTTATTTTCTTTCTTTCTTTCTTTCTTTCTTTCTTTCTTTCTTTCTTTCTTTCTTTCTTTCTTTCTTTCTTTTCCTTCTTTTCTTTCTTTCTTTTCCTTCTTTTCTTTCTTTCTTTCTTTTCTTTCTTTCTTTCTTTCTTTCTTTTCTTTCTTTCTTCCTTTTCCTTTTTTTTTCTTTTCTTTCTTTTCTTTCCATTTTGCTTTCTTTTCTTTCTTTCTTTTCTTTTCTTTCCTTTTGCTTCTTTCTTTTATTTTCTTTCTTTTCTTGTCTTTCTTTCTCTTCTTTTCTTTCTTTTTTCTTTCTTTCTTTTCTTTCTTTCTTTTCTCTTGCTTTCTTTCTTTCTTTTCTCTTTCTTTCTTTCTTTCTTTCTTTTCTCTTCTTATTTTCTTTCTTCTTTCTTTTCTTGTCTTTCTTTTTTCTTTCTTTCTTTTTTTCTCTCTTTCTTACTTTCTTTTCTTTCTTTCTTTTCTCTTTCTTTCTTTCTTTCTTTCTTTCTTTCTTTCCTTTCTTTCCTTTCTTTCTTTCGTTCTTTCTTCTTTTCTTGTCTTTCTTTTCTTTCTCTTCTTATTTTCTTTCTTCTTTCATTTCTTGTCTTTCTTTTCTTTCTTTCTTTTCTCTTTCTTTCTTTCTTTCTTTCTTTCTTTCTTTCTTTCTTTCTTTCTTTCTTTCTTTCTTTCTTTCTTTCTTTCTTTCTTTCTTTCTTTCTTTCCCAGGTCTACAAGTATCCTTAGCCTCTCATTCAGGGACTACAGTTATCAGAGTAGTCCTATTGGGGGTTATCAAGATTCAGAGTAGTCTTATCATTGTGTCAGTTTATTCCACGATCCCAAGGGAGCGATATAAATTATTAAGGGACCTTAAAAATATTCTGAGACTCTAGTTGTAGTATATGTCCTGTGGCTTCACATGTCCCGTTTAAGTAAAATGAAGGATAATTGTCTATTGATTGTATTTCCATCCTGTTGTAGGTGAAGTATCGTATGGATGGTAATGTTGCCAGAACCAATTGTCACGTTGATGAAAAAGCCAGAGATATAGAGCATGCTAAAAAGGTTTCTCAACAAGTGAGCAAGGTAAGTGAGCGCCATCTCAGCAGGCACATGCTTCCTCTATAGCATTTCAGTGGCCGTTACATAATGGAAGTAAGTTACCCAATATTTTGTCATTTTAGATTCTGTACAAGCAAAATTGGGAAGATACTAAAGAAAAGTACCTGTTGCCCCCTGACGCTCCTGAACTTGTTCAGGCAGTGAAAAATTCTTCAATGTTCAGCAAGGTAAGTCTTATGATATAGCATTGTATTCATTCTCCACTCCCAGGTATGGAAGACTGAAGTTTATTTTAGTGTATCTTTAAGTATTTAGTCATTTTTGTTTTTTATCTCTTCTCTAGAAACTGTACACAGCAGACTGGGAAGAGGACAAGACAACTTTTTTCCCTTACTCGGATAGTCCAGAACTGAGGAGAGTTGCTCATGCACAGAAAGCTTTGAGTGATGTATGTATATCAGGGAGACTATATCTCTTTGACAAATAACTAAGAATTATTCAGTAATATTCATACGTTCTAAATATACAAGACAAAGTATTTATAAAGTTTAACTCCGGGGAAAAACCAAAAACCTAGCTTTAGACCACACCCAGGTATCGCAAAATTTTTCCAAAATTTTATTCTGAATGGCATCATTCCTGACGTCCTCTACTAGGCCGCAGCTGAAGCCTATGCTGATCATGACAACACAACGACGGAGCAGCATTGGCATGAGCCACCTGGCAGTAGATACTACAACTGCCAACCGCTGCAGTTGGCAGTTGTTGTATTCTCTATGCTGCCCTTGTGCCAGTGCTATTCGGTCGTCATGACCAGCACAGACTTCAGCTGTGGTCTTATAAAGGACAGTAGAGGATCTCTGGATCAGTGAGTTTCAAGTAATTACAATTTTGGGTAGATGTAGAGCTCTTTGGGACTGGCCGAACTGAATTTACAT
Organism: Rhinoderma darwinii; assembly: GCF_050947455.1. NCBI lineage: Eukaryota > Metazoa > Chordata > Amphibia > Anura > Rhinodermatidae > Rhinoderma > Rhinoderma darwinii. Next base: position 21,511,560 of record NC_134692.1, on the reverse strand, counting down.
TTTTTGCCCGGAGTTTCTCTACCCTAATATACAGCTTGATTTTAACTTTCTAGTATATGTTTATATTAGTTGTATCCATGGGCAATAAAAACATATTAATTCACAACTTGCTGTTATTTTGAATGTTAATAATTAATTTCCATCTCTTACAGATCAATTATAAGAAGGGACAAAATAAACAAAACCTTCAGTTCACCTCGCTGGCTGATCGACCTGACATTGCGATGGCCAAGAAAGTGTCCCAGCAACTGAGTGATGTGAGATATTATTATCCATATTATGCCATGTACATAGTACCCGGGTCAACATCAACCCCAAGGCGAAAACATGTCTCCATGTCGCCCACTCATCTTATAAACATAAACCTAAAATTACATTTTCTTTGCAAATTATCATGAAATCATCAACAACATCAATATAGATATAGTTGGTGTTGCTGAAACATGGCTGGACTCTTCACACGACTGGGCTGTAAATCTACAGGGTTTTACACTGTTTCGGAAAGACAGGGAGAATAGGAAAGGCGGTGGTGTATGTCTGTATGTGAGAAGTGATATGAAGGCGGTGGTGTATGTCTGTATGTGAGAAGTGATACGAAGGCGGTACTGTATGTCTGTATGTAAGAAGTGATATGAAGGCGGTGGTGTATGTCTGTATGTAAGTGATATGAAGGTGAGTGTGAAAGAGATATTAGAGGGTGAAGATTGTGAGGAGGTTGAAATCTTGTGGGTGGAATTACAAAGGGAGGTAAACACTTTTGGTGTAATCTATAGACCCCCCAATATAACCGAGGAGATGGAAGTTCAGCTATATAAACAGATGGAGCAGGCTGCACGGGGGGTACTGTAGCAATAATGGGAGATTTTAATGACTGGGATTTTAATTGGTGTCATGGTTCGGCTTCAACTGCAAAGGGAAGACATTTCCTCAACTTGTTGCAGGAAAATTTTATGGGCCAGTTTGTGGAAAACCCGAATTGAGGTGAAGCTCTGTTGGATCTGGTCATTTCTAATAATGCAGAGCTTGTTGGGAATGTCAATGTTCGTGAAAACCTCGGTAACAGTGATCATAATAAAGTAAAATTTTACCTATACTTTAAAAAACAAACACAGGCTAGGAGGGCAAAAACACTATGAGGGCTGCAATTCAAGATAAAGACTGGGAAGAACTAATGTCAAGTAATGGTACAAATGATAAATGGGAGATTTTCAAATCTACTTTGGGTAATTATAGTGCAAAATTTATTCCTATAGGTAACAAGTATAAACGACTAAAATTAAACCCCATATGGCTTACACCTTCTGTAAAACGCCAATACATGACAAAAAAGGGCATTTGAAAAATACCAATATGAGGGTACAGCTGTAACCTTTGTAAATTATAAAGAGCTTAATAAAATTTGTAAAAAGGTAATAAAATCAGCAAAAATACAAAATGAAAGGCTGGTGGCCAAGGAAAGTAAAACAAATCCCCCAAAATTCATCAAGTATATAAATTCAAAAAAGCCAAGGTCTGAACATGTAGGACACCTAGATAGTGGTAACGGGGAGTTGGTCACAGGGGATCAAGAGAAGGCAGAGTTACTAAATGTGTTCTTCAGCTCTGTATATACAACAGAAGAAAGAGCAGCTGATGTAGCCAGTGCCAGTGCTGTTAATATTTCAGATGATATACTGAATTGGATGAATGTAGATATGGTCCAAGCTAAATTAAACAAAATAAATATACACAAGGCCCCGGAACCAGATGGGTTACACCCTAGAGTTCTTAAAGAGCTTAGTTCAGTTATTTCTGTCCCCCTCTTCATAATATTTAGAGATTCTCTAGTGACTGGTATAGTGCCAAGGGATTGGCGCAGGGCAAATGTGGTGCCTATTTTCAAAAAGGGCTCTAGGTCTTCCCCGGGTAATTATAGACCAGTAAGCTTAACATCCATTGTGGGTAAAAAGGTTTGAGGGGCTATTTAAGGACTATATACAGGATTATGTGACAAAAAATAGTATTATAAGTGACAGCCAGCACGGTTTTACTAAGGACAGAAGCTGTCAAACCAACGTGATTTGTTTTTATGAAGAGGTGAGTAGAAGCCTAGACAGAGGGGCCGCTGTGGATATAGTGTTTTTGGACTTTCAAAGGCATTTGACACTGTCCCTCATAGACGTCTAATGGGTAAATTAAGGACTATAGGTTTAGAAAGTATAGTTTGTAATTGGATTGAGAATTGGCTCAAGGACCGTATCCAGAGAGTTGTGGTCAATGATTCCTACTCTGAATGGTCCCTGGTTATAAGTGGTGACCCCAGGGTTCAGTGCTGGGACCACTATTATTCAACTTATTTATTAATGATATAGAGGATGGGATTAATAGCACTATTTCTATTTTTGCAGATGACACCAAGCTATGTAGTAATGTTCAGTCTATGGAAGATGTTTGTGAATTTCAAGCGGATTTAAACAAACTCAGTGTTTGCGTATCCACTTGGCAAATGAGGTTTAATGTAGATAAATGTAAAGTTATGCATCTGTGTACCAACAACCTGCATGCATTATATGTCCTAGGGGGAGCTACACTGGGGGATTCACTTGTTGAGAAGGATCTGGGTGTACTTGTAGATCATAAACTAAATAACAGCATGCAATGTCAATCAGCTGCTTCAAAGGCCAGCAAGATATTGTCGTGTATTAAAAGAGGCATGGACTCGCGGGACAGGGATGTAATATTACCACTTTACAAAGCATTAGTGAGGCCTCATCAGTTCTGGGCTGCAGTTCATAGAAAGGATGCCCTGGAGTTGAAAAAATACAAAGAAGAGCAATAAAGCTAATAAGGGGCATGGAGAATCTATGTTATGAGGAAAGATTAAAATAATTAAACCTATTTAGCCTTGAAAAAAGACGACTAAGGGGGGACATGATTAACTTATATAAATATATGAATGGCACATACAAAAAATATGGTGAAATCCTGTTCAATGTAAAACCCACTCAAAAAACAATGGGGCACTCCCTCTGTCTGGAGAAGAAAAGTTTTAACCTGCAGAGGCGACAAGCCCTCTTTACTGTGAATCTATGGAATAGTCACCGCAGGAGCCGTCATAGCAGGGACAGTAGATGGCTTTAAAAAAGGCTTAGATCATTTCCTAGAAAAAAAAATATAAGCTCCTATGTGTAGAATTTTTTTTTACTTCCCTTTTCCCATCCCTTGGTTGAACTTGATGGACATGTGTCTTTTTTCAACCGTACGAACTATGTAACACTATAACCTTTCCGGTATTCTTCTATAAGCAGTATTTCACTTGGAACCAGCTCATCCCTCATTGTCAATCCTTTATAGGATTCGTGGACCACCAAGGTGCATGAACACTAGGTCTTAGAAATATTGGTAGAAGATCTAGAACTCATAAGTATATAAGGATTGAATCTTTTTTGTATAAATCACCCATGAAACAGATACTAAGTGGATCATAGTTACATGTTTTCGGCACAACTACTCTTACTTGTCATGCCTCAAAATGTAAGGCCCCGTTCACACTAGGTTTTTGGCCTACATTTGAAGGGGTTATGTGGGGACCAAAAATTATTAGCAATGTACTCACTGCAGTATGTGAGTACACTCGCTAATATACATTCCGGTCCCCCGTCACGCTGATTCTGAGATTTTCATACATTTTTAAAGCGATGCCGGGGGACCGGAAGTTTAGTTGCACAATACAACTTCGCCATGTGATTGGCCTCGTTGTACTCTATGTACTCGCTGTATTACTGCTACTGCTTGTACATAGGGTACAGCGGGGCCCGTCACATGATGAAGAGTCGTATCGTCATCAAAGAAGGCTGCGCTATAAAAATCTATGAAAATCTCAGAATCAGTGCGACGGGGGACGGGAATGTATATTGGCGAGTGTATCACATACTACAGTGAGTATACAGCGAATAATTTTTTAAAGTTTACTCCAGGAAAAGCTTCCGACGTATACCTTAAATGTAGGCTGTGACGGATGCCTAACAGTGGCATCCATCCTCCATAGGCTTTTATGGGATATATAAAACATATACATTATGAACTGTCACTCTTTTCCTGATGTATACGTTAAACGGATACTATACTACTCTATGGGTGATGGATACCACTGTTAGGCAGCTGTCACATCCGTCAACCATAAACTATTATAGTATCCGTTTTAACGTATACGTCATGAAAAGCTATTGAAAAGCCCATGATGTATACCATGGATGGATGCCATACAGTGGCATATGTCACCCATAGGCTCCAATCATAAAAAAACATATACAGCGCGGTTTTCCGTTGTCATGTGGGATCGCATTGTATGGAATAGCGTGGTCTACTAAAAAAAAGGGTATACCGATATATATAAGCCTGATGGAGGCCAAAAGGGCACTATTTTGGCCTCCGGCAAGCTAGTGGAGTCTTATGGGCACATTTAATATGTACGTCGGGAGCTTTCCCGAAGCACACGCTAAACAGAGATCAAAAATGTGACGTGAATGGGGTCTAAGGCCTGGTCAACATGATGTCTGTTTTTTGGAGTGATTTCTGCCATACAGATTCTTTGCTTTCATGGCTGGATCTCCTGTTAGTATTTTAGTTGAATAAAAATTTTATTACGATTAATGGGAATTCCTCTTACCGGGTCTAGTGGTTCTCATCACTAATCGCACTATGTGCCAGAACGTCTTTGGTACTACTTTTTTCTATAGCTTAGAATTCCCATTATGTTTTCCACATGCTGATTTTTTTGAGTTTCCAGCTTTCAGAACAGGTAACATGTTGGGTTATGGGAAAATCCAAATGGTCCTGTTGTTAGTCATGGCAGAGCCTCTGACATGGAGGCCACCACCACCATCGATCTTTACAATATTCCACCAATAAAGATGTTTTTTGTGGGTAGTGGAATACCTTATAACCATTTCCCCTTCCACCTATTTTTTTATATACCTTTGTTTGATATATTGCTTATACCATGTTACCCTCATTTTATAGTTTTTTTCCCCCAATGTTCTGACATACTTTTGTTTCTTACCGGACAGATAAAATACCATGAGGATTATGAGAAGAAAGTTAAAGGCAAATGGAGTCAGACTCCTTGCTATGAAATTGCAGTTGCAAGAATGAATTCCGACAATCTGAGTGATGTGAGTAGAATATGTAATAATACATCTAATGTAATAACATTAAAAACAAAGTGAACCCTTATAAAAGCCTTTTTTTTTTTTTTTTTCCGACAGAGGAAATATCAGCAAGACTTTGAGAACTCTAAAGACCAAATCTACTTCATGCAGACAGAAACTCCGGAGTATAAGATGAATAAGAAAGCCAGGATAAACGCTAGCACGGTAAGAAAGCAAAGGAAGACTCAATCGACATACGTTCCTATATATCCACCATAGAATGATATTAGAAATCAATGGAGCTCGTTCACCAAGGGCAATATACAGTATGTATCGCAGAAACCCAGACACATATACTGTAGAGTCCGTCTACCACATATGGGGTCAGGATTTTAGTCTCCTGGACTACTTCTTTCCCTACATGATGGCCCTTGGAATAGGGGAAACCTGGGAAAAAAGGGAAAAACCTCTGTCCATTCTACATTTTTACTGGGCAAGTCCTGCCATGTTGTTCTATAAACTTGGGCTTCATTATGGTAGAACTCTTCATACATTTGTAGAAATCATGGTACAGACTGGAAAAAAGTTGTGCTGCATCTCGCTGTGCCCGTGGGAATGAGCTCAAATAGGAACAAGACCAGAGACCTCATGACGATTCAGGGTCACTTCTAATATCTCAATGGGTGGTTGATTCTCATTGTATATCATATGTAGAGGTAAAATAAGAGAGCAAATATCCAGGGACAGACAATGAAGGATTCTCAGGTAAGTAGCTAAGGTGGATATTGAGAAAACTAAACTAGTGTAGTCCTTCAATGCAACAGCAATAAAGCCACAAATTGGATGCTGGGAACACGTCTGTTTATGAGAAAAAAAATCCTTTATCCACATTATTTTTATAGGTGAAATACAAAGCAGATTATGAGAAAGCCAAAGGACCCACAGCTTACCACACTCTTCCCGCCACAGAGAACCCATTACTGCGGCAACTCAGAAAAGCTGGAAACTCCCTGAGCGATGTAAGTATAAGCATGAAAAAGAGATGTATGTAATCTATCTATCTATCTATCTATCTATCTATCTATCTATCTATCTATCTATCTATCTATCTATGTATCTATCTATCTATCTATCTATCTATCTATGTATCTATCTATCTATCTATCTATCTATCTATCTATCTATCTATCTATCTATCTATCTATCTATCTATCTATCTATCTATCTATCTATCTATCTATCTATCTATCTATCTTCATCCGTCGATCTATCTGTCTGTCTACCTATCAATTTCTCTCAACACATTATTTTTGTTTCTTTTAGAAATTATATAAGGAGTCTTATGAAAAAGCAAGAGGAACTAGTATTAACTACTGCGATACCCCCAAATTTCGGCTTGATAATGTCCTAAAGAACTACAGTGATGTGAGTACTAATCAGGGCTGGCCTTCAGGGCACTTCACCTGTCACTACTGAAAGGGGCAACATAGGCCCTGAGCCCCTGCTGTCCTGGGAACTTGGGGCTTGCACCCGCAATCCCATGCTCAGTACATGAACTGATGGAGTGTCAGCTGTATGGTATGCAGCTACATTTCCTAATTTATTTATTGGGTAAGACAACTGTCTGGCAATGTTATTTTGGCACCTTCCAGCAATATTATTTGGGCATTATATGGATATGGTGGTGGTAATCAGGCACTGTATTGTATTTATACCCTGTATGATTGTGTTATTTGGGCACTACATGTTACACTATAAGACCTAGTTCACACAGAGTTTTTAAACAGGCAGAAAACTCTGTGTGAACGATGCAAAAAATGCTGAAAACAAGTGCTTAGAAACGAGCGCTGCAGGTTTTTCCTGCCTCCCATTGACTTCAATGGGAGGTCAGAGGCGGAAACCGCTCCACGAAAAAAGGCCAAAAGCCGCCCGGGAACAAAAATGCCTCTGCGTCCCATCGAAATGAATGTGGAGCAATTTCCGCATCAAAATCAGTGCAAAAAAAACTCTTTGTGAACTGACCGTAAGGGGGAGGGTGTCAGTAGGAAACATTGTACGGGGCACCAGTCCTAATGCTGTCTTTGATAATTTATAAAGGGTTAATATAATTTATATTTTCAGCATTTCAGTGTGACTATATAGAATACCATTTTCTGTGCAGCTACATTATTGGGTAGAAAATTTTGCATAAGTCAGGAAATACAAAATGGATAGAAATGAGAAAATAAAATAGACATAAACATATAAAAGGACACAAGTAAGACGGCTTGCAGACTGCTGTAATATGGCAGCAATTTAGTGTGTGTATTCCGCATGGTTCTACGGAACCAAAATGAGATCACCTTAGGGTTCCATGGTGACCTGTTTGGTTCCGTAGAAATGGGGGGTCTTGAAGCCATAATATGGATTTCAAAATGCGTCAGTATTATGGCCATCTTAAAGCGATGTTACCTCTATATACATTAAATCCTTTCTTCTTTTGCCTTTCACTATTTTATATATCTCCTTCGTTCTATATTTCAGCTGAAATATAAGGATCACTATCAGAAGAATGTGCAGGGACATTACATTGGCAGCTACGAGAATCCATACATGCTTCATTGCGCCAAAGTCTCCAACTTATTAAGTGAAGTAAGTGTACTTAGAACTAAGCGAGAAATTTGACATTATGAGACACAAGCCCAAAACATTTTTACCATTTTCTTTTTGTTTTAGAAAAATTACAAAGCTGACTATGAAGAAGACAAGACCAATTGTTACTTCCCCCAGACTCTTACCCCCGAATACGAAGCTGGCAAGAAGTTACAGCAGTGTAAAGATGTAAGTCTTCCAAAGGAGACCCTACTCATTTTTGAAATCTGTGTATAATGTATATTTTGCATCCTGTCTGGCGTATGGTTGGGGGCAAGGGCATAACTATGGGGGTTACAGTGGTTGCGGTCGCACTTGGGCCCTGGAGCTTCAGGGGGCCAAAAGATTCCTAGGAGGGGACCAGTACTATATATGATACATAATAGTTGGGGGCCCTGTTACACATTTTCATAAGGACACAGGAGCTTCAAGTTGCCCCTTTGGTTGAGTAAATGGGAGGGAAGGGTACTGTGGAAATAGCGCTTTCTGCTAGAAGCTGACCAATGAAGAATTTCTTGCTTTTTTGAGTTTGATTGGAAGTTGGTGACACATAATAAAGTTCAGATTCAAAATAGAGTTGCCAAATTGCGGGACTTGTATATGACCATCGAAAGAGGGAATGAACATTTGCCCTCTTACTCCCCCCTATATATTTTGTGAAATTTATTTTTACATTGGAGGATGCCATCAGTTCCTCAACCTACAGTAATAGGGGTTGTATAAGAATAGAAAAACTGATCTGCTCCCTCCAGAAACACTGCCGCTCTCGTCCATATGCTGCAATACCAAACACACCTATGGACTAGAGTGGCGCTGTTTCAAAGCAAACCCCTTTTTTCTAATGATATTCAAATCCTTATATCTTATAACCCGAACCTAAACTTTAGATAAAACCCAATTATGATTGGATTTGAGCAAATTAGTGAATGAATACATTTACAAAAAGTTTTTGACTGTATTCTTGTGGCTTCCGTGGATATTAGTTTTCACACTTATCTCTATGTGAGACTGATCGCATAACAATTCCAAATGAACATTATGGAGAAATGCATAAACTTGAATTCAGTCGTGTAATAAAGCACATGAGGACACTTCAGCTCTAACTGTTCATCTTTCTAATTTGATCAATTGTTTTTTTCAGTATGTCTACAAGAAACACCCCGATACAATTAAATTCACTCAAGTGACTGATTCCCCAGTACAGATCCAAGCCCAGGTGAATTCCAAGCAGCTTAGTGATGTAAGTATTGACCATCACTGTATGTTTGTAATGTTGGATATTATCTATTATAATAAGAATGGCAGCCAGTGTGTAACATATAATAACAGCCGGTATCTAATATAGAATGACATCCATTGCTTGTTATCAAATGACAGGCAGTGTCTAATATGGAATGGCAGCCGGTGTCTAATATACAATGAATGGCAGTGTCTAATATAGAATGGCAGCCAGTGTCTAATCTACAATGGGAGGCAGTGTCTAATATAGAATGGCAGCTAGTGTCTAATATACAATGAATGGCAGTGTCTAATATAGAATGGCAGCCAGTGTCTAATCTACAATGGGGGGCAGTGTCTAATATAGAATGGCAGCCAGTGTCTAATCTACAATGGGGGGCAGTGTCTAATATACAATGAATGGCAGTGTCTAATATAGAATGGCAGCCAGTGTCTAATCTACAATGGGGGGCAGTGTCTAATATAGAATGGCAGCCAGTGTCTAATATACAATGAATGGCAGTGTCTAATATAGAATGGCAGCCAGTGTCTAATCTACAATGGGGGGCAGTGTCTAATATAGAATGGCAGCCAGTGTCTAATATACAATGAATGGCAGTGTCTAATATAGAATGGCAGCCAGTGTCTAATCTACAATGGGGGGCAGTGTCTAATATAGAATGGCAGCCAGTGTCTAATCTACAATGGGGGGCAGTGTCTAATATAGAATGGCAGCCAGTGTCTAATATACAATGAATGGCAGTGTCAAATATAGAATGGCAGCCAGTGTCTAATCTACAATGGGGGGCAGTGTCTAATATAGAATGGCAGCCAGTGTCTAATATACAATGAATGGCAGTGTCTAATATAGAATTGCAGCCAGTGTCTAATCTACAATGGGGGGCAGTGTCTAATATAGAATGGCAGCCAGTGTCTAATATACAATGGGGGGCAGTGTCTAATATAGAATGGCAGCCAGTGTCTAATATACAATGAATGGCAGTGTCTAATATAGAATGGCAGCCAGTGTCTAATCTACAATGGGAGGCAGTGTCTAATATAGAATGGCAGCCAGTGTCTAATCTACAATGGGGGGCAGTGTCTAATATAGAATGGCAGCCAGTGTCTAATATACAATGAATGGCAGTCTCTAATATAGAATGGCAGCCAGTGTCTAATCTACAATGGGGGGCAGTGTCTAATATAGAATGGCAGCCAGTGTCTAATCTACAATGGGGGGCAGTGTCTAATATAGAATGGCAGCCAGTGTCTAATCTACAATGGGGGGCAGTGTCTAATATAGAATGGCAGCCAGTGTCTAATATACAATGAATGGCAGTGTCTAATATAGAATGGCAGCCAGTGTCTAATCTACAATGGGGGGCAGTGTCTAATATAGAATGGCAGCCAGTGTCTAATATACAATGGGGGGCAGTGTCTAATATAGAATGGCAGCCAGTGTCTAATATACAATGGGGGGCAGTGTCTAATATAGAATGGCAGCCAGTGTCTAATATACAATGAATGGCAGTGTCTAATATAGAATGGCAGCCAGTGTCTAATCTACAATGGGGGGCAGTGTCTAATATAGAATGGCAGCCAGTGTCTAATATACAATGAATGGCAGTGTCTAATATAGAATGGCAGCCAGTGTCTAATCTACAATGGGGGGCAGTGTCTAATATAGAATGGCAGCCAGTGTCTAATCTACAATGGGGGGCAGTGTCTAATATAGAATGGCAGCCAGTGTCTAATATACAATGAATGGCAGTGTCAAATATAGAATGGCAGCCAGTGTCTAATCTACAATGGGGGGCAGTGTCTAATATAGAATGGCAGCCAGTGTCTAACATACAATGAATGGCAGTGTCTAATATAGAATTGCAGCCAGTGTCTAATCTACAATGGGGGGCAGTGTCTAATATAGAATGGCAGCCAGTGTCTAATATACAATGGGGGGCAGTGTCTAATATAGAATGGCAGCCAGTGTCTAATATACAATGAATGGCAGTGTCTAATATAGAATGGCAGCCAGTGTCTAATCTACAATGGGAGGCAGTGTCTAATATAGAATGGCAGCCAGTGTCTAATCTACAATGGGGGGCAGTGTCTAATATAGAATGGCAGCCAGTGTCTAATATACAATGAATGGCAGTCTCTAATATAGAATGGCAGCCAGTGTCTAATCTACAATGGGGGGCAGTGTCTAATATAGAATGGCAGCCAGTGTCTAATCTACAATGGGGGGCAGTGTCTAATATAGAATGGCAGCCAGTGTCTAATCTACAATGGGGGGCAGTGTCTAATATAGAATGGCAGCCAGTGTCTAATATACAATGAATGGCAGTGTCTAATATAGAATGGCAGCCAGTGTCTAATCTACAATGGGGGGCAGTGTCTAATATAGAATGGCAGCCAGTGTCTAATATACAATGGGGGGCAGTGTCTAATATAGAATGGCAGCCAGTGTCTAATATACAATGAATGGCAGTGTCTAATATAGAATGGCAGCCAGTGTCTAATCTACAATGGGGGGCAGTGTCTAATATAGAATGGCAGCCAGTGTCTAATCTACAATGAATGGCAGTGTCTAATATAGAATGGCAGCCAGTGTCTAATCTACAATGGGGGGCAGTGTCTAATATAGAATGACATCCATTGTTTAATATCAAATGGCAGGTAGTGTCTAATATAGAATAACAGCGAGTGTCTATCATGGAATGACAGCCGGTGTCTAATATAGAATAACAGCCAGTATCAAATATAGAGTTACAGCCAGTGTCTAGTATAGAATGGTAACCGATTTCTAATATAGAATGACATCTATTGTTTAATATCAAATGACAGGCAGTGTCTAATATAAAATGGCAGCTGGTGTCTAATATAGAATAACAGCCAGTATATAATATAGAATGGTAGGCAGTGTCTAATATCGAATAACAGCCAGTAAATAATATAGAGTAACCGCCGATTTCTAATATAGAATAACAGCTAGTGTCTATCATGGAGCGACAGCCGCTGTCTAATATAGAATGACATTTATTGTTTAATATCAAATGGCAGGCAATGTCTAATATAGAAGGCTGTAAAAAGAAATGGCAGGGCTTTTTTTTCTTAAATCCATCAATTGTGCCCCCCCCCCCTTCAGTAGGGCCCTGGGGCGACTGCATATTCTGCCTACCCCACATCCCAGCCCGGATGAGGTGTGAACAGAGCCTTAGACATAATTTAGCTATCAGAAAATTCTAAACCCAACTAACTAAATACATGAATTTGTTAAGTAATTGGTTAATTAAATCTCAGCGTTCTGAGATAAGAAGCCAGTGCTGTCAGATAATACATCAGTGTTCAGGGATATAAAGCACATTTCCTGGGATAATGAGCCAGGATTTTCGGATAATATCCCAATGTTCTGGAACAACAATCAAATTTTTGGAGTTTTAAGCCAATACTGTCAAAACTTCAGTGATGGTAGATAGTTCTCAGTGGGATAATAAGCAAGTTCTCTCTCATAATGTATTTGTGTTTTGCAAATGGCACGCTGAAGTATTGAATTTAATAATGATTTTTTTTTTTTCATTCATTTCAGCTCAATTATAAAGCAAAACATGAACAGGATAAATTCAAGTGTTCTATTCCTTCAGATTCACCTTTTATCCTCCAGTCCAGATTGAATGCATATAACCTCAGCGATGTAAGTCAATTCCTATTCATTCCTATGTAATAATGGAGGTAAATACCGTCGCTTTTGTAAATGCCTCAGCACAACCCAGTCACTAAATTCATGAATTACAAATTCAACAATTCCTTTTCAAAAAGTTTGCCAATGTATCCATTCGCCGATGGTCATGACAAACAATGCTGCAAATCGAGTACACCGCCAATACAGTTTCACTATGATCGGTTGACATGGGCAACGAGGCAAAAAAATAAGGCCCAACGTCTTTATTTATTGAGATACATAATAGGTACGACGTTCCATATATTGCATTTTTTTAAAAACAAATTTTTACTTTGCAGAAATGGTACAAATATGACTGGGATAAGTCCAAGGCAAAGAAATTTGAAATCAAAATTGATGCTATTCCTTTAGTAGCGGCAAAAGCAAATCGTAAGAAAGCCAGTGATGTGAGTAACGTGACGGCATTTTTGTGATTGATGTGTTTTATTGTAGGGTGCTAAGTCTTGTAGAGAATTGTAGAATGTTAAGTCTTTGTTCTCGCTGGCATTTTTAGGTTTCTATTAGGGGTCATGTTATTTTTTATCAAGAATACTGCAGTCTACAGCGCTATCCTTGCTGTACAAAATCTCATAACCCTACGGAAATCTGACGGACCCCATCAAAGTAAACCAGATCCATCAGGGCTGAATGGGTTTGCCAAGAGAAAGACGTTTTTGTATCTAACTCCCAGTGCGCCCAAGTCCTTTCATATTGGGGTTTTCCTACTTCAGTATAGGAGTGCCTTCCCCTTGTGTATTAATCTAAGCTGAAAAAGAAGACATAGATGATGATAGTTTTGGAAATAAGATGCACAAAATGATCAAAAATGGAGAAGAAACGAGACCAGGGAGGTAGTATTTGCGTATACGTTTATGCAGGTGACCTGAAGACTTTAAGAGTTTGTATGAGATTAGGAAAAATGTGTTCTCTTTTTCCAGCAACAGTGCCACCCTTGTCATGGGTTGTTTCTGGTATTGCAGCACAAGCCCTTTAACTTAAATGGGGATGAGCTGCCATACCAGACACAGCCCATGGACAAGAATGGCGCTGTTTCTGTAAAAAAAAAACAAAAAAAAAACAAAAACCTTTTTCTCTAATCTCTTACAATGCCTCTAACTAAATGAAGTACAAAATGGTTGATTATATTTGCAACTTCCTGACCTCAGTTATAGTAGGAAGAACAGCTCTGCAGCACATACTGCTGTTCTGACAAATAAATACTTTGTGCACAAACTATTTTTAGGACTAAAATGCACTTTATTATTTACCATTTCTATATTTTCAAATGACCTGAGTATTGGAGCTGGACCAAAAAGATGAAGTTAAAATTTAAAAAAGGGGCAGACTCTTGTAGGTCATAAATGGTTATTATTTTTTTTAGGCATCTTCTGTCACAAAATGTCTTGAATTATGGGCAACAATTGCATTTATCTATACACTCAGCAGTATAAAATTCTATTCGGAACCATTTTGCTATTTTTTATTTAGTTATTAATGATGTGTTTGTACTTTTGTGTTACTACATTGGAGCCTTTATTCTGTAGGACATTTGGATATTTACTGGTTCTTACATTTCCTTCGCAATGTGTTTCCTTTATTTGCAGGTGCAATATAAGAAAGATTATGAGCTGAACAGAGGGAAGATGGTGGGAGCTCTTAGTATCCAAGATGACCCCAAGATGTTACACTCCGTGAAAGTGGCGCATAATCAAAGTGATGTAAGTCCAAATGCTGTGTTCTTACCTGGCTGAGAGGACATTGTGCCAATCATCGGGCACCGGGCCCCAGTTGTGACTAGACCCTCTTCCCCCACTATAGTTAACATAGCTACAAAATCACAACATGATATAGTGCCTGTGTTATACATAGAGGAGACGGGGGGGCACCTCATAGCAAAGATCTAAGCGGACCCCATGGTTCAAACTACAACCAACTCCAAGAAGGAGAGCCCAGCACTTGTTCACCCTCCCAATCCCCTGTTATTTGCTAAAGCTGTATTTCCTGTGGAAAAGGAGACCCCCATAGTTCATACTACCTATGTGGAATGGGAAACCTTCGCCTCATAGAGACTGCATGGGCTACCGCTATGGTATGTTTTCCCATGTCTAGTGCTATATAGGACAACCCAGTACAAGACACAGATATCTGAGTATATAACACTATGTTGCCTTCAGATTTAACCCGTTATGTTACAAATTCATTTTTTCATGTTTTTCATTCTAGATTGAATACAAAAAGGACTATGAAAAAACAAAGACCAAATACTCGGCACCCCTGGATATGATCTCAGTTCAGTTGGCAAAGAAATCTCAGGCTATTGCCAGCAATCTTGACTATAAGCATCCAATCCATTCTTATTTCTACCCTCCTGACTGTGTCAGTCTATCATCAGCCAAGAAGGCTTACACTATTCAGAGTGACGTGAGTTACCTTAATCTGCTTATTACCATGGTACTCCAATTTGGAGGTCTTGTATAATATCTTAAAAACCTTGTTTAATATGATTGTAGATCTCCGGATACCGACTATTTATTACATGTCTCATATCATGCACCTTTTTGTCTTCTAGATTGATTATAAATCAGACTTTAACAGCTGGGTAAAAGGTTGTGGATGGATACCCTATGGATCCATGGATGTAGAAAAGGCCAAGAAAGCTTCACAGATACTTGATGAGGTAATTATGTTATAGTTCAGTGATCAGTCCATTCTCAGACATATTCCGATCAAGACCATCATACTATATTCATCTTTATAAATAGCTATACTTAATATAGAATAAAATCAATGTCCTATTTGATTGTATATCTGAAGGTATATTGATGCTTTGGTCACTATCATACATGGAAGTCATACACCTTGCGTATGGGACCATAGTGTAATGTCATATCTGGCCTTGGTATTTTGGCCCTTCATAATACATTCATGCATAGTGCAACTGAAAAAAATTCCAGTTCTTTATTATATAATGTTTAATTACACAATATATATACACACACACATATATATATATATATATATATATATATATATATATATGTATCCATATTGTTCCATGGCAAGCAAAACCCTATTGAGAACCAGTTCTCCTCACATCTTGCTATATTGTTGGCCAGTACTGCATAGTTCAGATCTACACCAGCATCTGTTACAACCTAAGAATATGATACCATCCAATCAAGCTTCAGTCTAAGTTCAGTAACAAAACATCATGTGATTTGTGTAAAATATCAAACGTGTCATGGAACATCATTACAATGATGTTTCTCTGGGATACCCCTTTCTGCTTTAAAAGAGTTTCTACTGTTTGCATCTGTCAATCAAATTACGTCACTTCCTGCCCTTCGTGACCACAGAGTCTAGTCTACTAACAGATCTTGTTGTGGTCACAGACCGTAATTCCCATAAGGGCATGGCAGTAAACAGAGAGGCTCCACCCATGAAGAGTGAAGGGTATCGAGGCCCTACCTATAAAGAGAACAGGGCAGGGAGGATCCACCCATGAAGAGTAAAGGGCATGGAGGCCCCACCCATGAAGAGTACAGGGCATGGAGGCCCCACCTATGAAGATAACAGGGCAGGGAAAATCCACCCATGAAGAGTACAGGGCAGGGAGGCTCCGCCATTGCAGAGAACAGGGCAGGGATAAAGTTCCATGCATAATATATATTGTATCTCCAATATCATAATCTGGATTACTATATTTACCAATATTCTGATTATTTTTCCAGAGAAAATATCGCCAGCATCCAGACACTATTAAGTTCACTTCTATAGAAGATGACCCTGTTCTGGTTCAAGCTAAAATCAACCAGAAACAGAGGAGTGATGTAAGTATCTCCTATTCATTGTGTTCATTGAAGGCTCTAGATAAAACATTTAACATTGTAAAAAAATAGATTTTTTACATTTCTTTGACAGACCATATCCCCCCCCCCTCTTTTTGTAGATTCTTTATAAAGCAGAAGGTGAGAAGATCATTCACAAGTACTCCTTACCTGCTGATGTTCCAGAACTTTTACAAGCCAGAGTGAATGCTTATAATCTCAGTAATGTAAGGACCTCAGCTTCTATACTCCCTAGATCCAGTCTTTTGAACCTTCAGTTTTACAATAAGTATATATTTTTTTACTACTTTCAGAATTGCTACAAACAAGGATTAGAAGATTTAAAGACTAAAGGATATGACCTCAAAATTGATGCCATCTCAATAAGGGCTGCTAAAGCTGCAAGCAAGGCAGCCAGTGACGTAAGTGCTCTTGGGATTTTTTTGGGGTTGTTTTTTTTCGCATCAAAATGGTTCAGTCAATGAATCACTGGCCAGATAAGCAGAGAGCAATTGCCTCAATATCTATCTTTACTCTACAAATTAAGACCATGAGTAAGAAGATTTTGGGTTTTTTACAACAGGTCTTTACTGACTATCCTACGGATGGTAAGGGAACAAAAACAACCTCTACATTCTTCTCAAAAAAAGTATAATGCTATATACCTACCACCACTCCTACAAGTACGGCAGGAAAATTCTTCTGCTTCCCCTTTGGGTTTAATTGGCCCCTTGTGAGAACAACTTGGCATAACCTGTTTTTATCCAGTGATTCTACAATTCTTGACCCCTACCATAAACGCTTCAGTGATGGATCAACCTATAATTCAATGTTGCAGAAGACCATTAGAAAAATTGTGTGTGTGGTATTAAGGTTATATGTACAAAATCTGATTCAACGCGGTGGATTAAACGTTTTTAAAATCAAAAATTATAAATGTCTTAACCTTTAATTACAGGTGCAATATAAGAAATCTTATGAGGAACAGAAAGGCAAGCTTGTAGGTTTCCGAAGCCTTCAAGATGACCCCAAACTTGTACTCTACATGAATGTGGCTAAGATGCAGTCTGAACGAGAATATAAGAAGGATTATGAGAAGCTGAAGACCAAGTATAATACTCCTCTAGATATGGTCAATGTCGTAGCTGCGAAGAAAGCACAGAAAATTGCCAGCGGTCTCAACTACAAACAGCCAATCCATCACTACACCTACCTTCCAGATGCAATGAGCGTTGAGTTATCCAAGAAGATGATGGAGATACAAAGTGATGTGAGTTTCTCAGACATTGAGTATTTCAGTGTAATGGGTTTGCCTTCATCTAAGTTAATTCTTCACATAATTCTTCTTTTCTGTAGAATTTGTACAAGTCAGATCTGAACAGTTGGATGAAAGGCACAGGATGGATACCTATTGGGTCCATTGATGTTGAGAAGGCCAGAAAGGCTGGAGAAGCTTTAAACGAGAAGAAATATAGACAACACCCAGATACAATCAAATTTACTAGCATCGCTGACTCTCCGGTCATGGTCCAGGCTAAGACAAATGCCCTTCAGCTCAGTGATGTAAGTACCCAGACATTACTTTACTTGACATTCGCTTTTCAACATGATTCTCCACTGCATGTTGATGAGTGCTTGACTGTATATACATTAGGCTACAAAATATCCAACTTTTAAAACCATTTTGTTTCTAGGTCCAACTTTAGGTGCTGATAAATTTCATAATATGTCTTGATACAGATTGGAGCTTTTTTTTCCTGATACAGACTACAAAATTGTGATACAGACTACTCTTTACAAAACCATAGAGATGGATAATAGAACCCTAGCTACCTGTAGGGACCAGGTTGACAAAATATGAATATATGAATTTGAATGCAAATAAACTCTTAAGCTCCCCCTAGTGGTAGATACAGGCAGTCAGAATGTTATCATTAAACTCTAAGGCCCAGTTCACACAGCATTTTTTTGGCACTGATTTTGACACAGAAACCACATCGGAATCAGCAGCAAAAAACATCCTAAATCTCTCTCCATTGAATTTAATGGAATGTATAGAGCGTTTTCTTTCCCGTTTTTTGTAAAATAGCATAATAGCATAAGCATTGTGTCCTTTCTTGGAGCGGTTTCTGATCCCTGAACCTCCATTGAAATCAATAGTTTTAAGGCTATGTTCACACACACAAAACGGCTAAAGAAGCGGCTTAAAAAAACGCCCCATCTGAACTAAGCACCGTTTTTTCCATTGATTACAATAGGAAGGTGGTTGTCAGAGTATCAGTATCATCTTTCAATGCGCATTTCGAGGCATTTACTCCCCGAAATACACCCGAAAACACTGCGTGTGACACGATTTTAAACAAATATATAAATGTACCACTCACTTAAGACATATCCTATCATGTTATGTGCACCTCCATTGTATATCTGTTGTGGTGCTTTAAACAAGCCAAATTTTTGTGCATATCGTATTGTCCTTAAGTTTTATTATTCTTTTGCATACTGTACATTTTTAAGGCTCTATAATATGCTCTATAGCGTTAACTTTTCTGTATTTAACTATTTAACCTCTCTTCTTGCTGTTTTTTAAAGAGACTATACAAATCTTCAGGAGAGAAGACTTTGCACACGTATCATTTAACTCCTGATGCTCCTCAGTTTATCCAGGCCAAGTACAATGCAGCTAATATTAGTGATGTAAGTTATTATAGCGTATCATTACCGGTCAAGATCATCCACATAACTTAAACATGGTTATATGACAAGTTCAATGGGTGTTGATAAAGTTTGCACGTATAGTATATTTATTTATTACATATGTATGTACAGTGACATTTCTTTAATACCGGATCTGGTAATCCAGAAAGTCTGATAATCCACAACTTGTTTCCAGCATTATGTGGAATTTTACAAAACCAGAAGCAGAGGATTGAGCAGAAAGAACCAATTACAATATGATAGTAGCACAAAAAGTGAAGGTACATTCGCAAGAGGGCGGCAATGGTTATAGTGACGCACCATTATAATACGGTGTCACTACGATTCTTGACGCTGTTTAACTGCGATTATTGCAATTATGGTTTTCTAAAGCCAATACTGCAATTGTGGTAAAACCACCGCAAAAACCGCAGTATTTACATGCAGATTATGCCGGAGTGGAGCCTTCTGCTGCACCGTTACCACTACGAGTGTAGTAACAGATTTTTTTGGGCTCTCTACCCTTACAAGCAAGTTTAAATACTTTTCTATGACCATCCAAGCATCCAGAATGTTTGAGCTCAGCATCTATCCGATCCCGTAAATTACAGGTTAAATAAATTTTACGGATTTCCTGTTGCTTACATAGCGTCAGCATATTCTGCAACATATTAATATGGGATTCAACCAGACCCATGAACTGTGGCCTGGATCTTGTTTTTTTTTAATATCAAGAATTATTTCCTAAATAAAAGTACCATTTTAGGAATCCCCCCCCCTAAGTTTTTGTTGAATTTTAATACGGAAGTTAATATTGTGGGTGTCCAACCCATATAGGAACCAATATCTTGGAAATACACTATTTGTATTAATATGGGATATCCCCAAAAAAGTTAATTCTCCATAAACGTCCATGTGAATGACCCCTAAATCTGTAGTAACTGGAAATACCAATTATAGTGTAATAAGCAATTCATCAAATTCTATGCAAGTTTTCAGTAATGTGAGATCATTGATATTTTGTCTTTCAGAGCATCTACAAGCATGACTGGCAGAAAACAATCGCAAAAGGACACCATGTTTTGGGGGATGCAATTTCTATTGTCGCCGCAAAGGCTTCTAGAAATATTGCCAGTAATGTAAGTGTTAAATTATGCCATTAAAATTTGTTGTACACATCATGAAGACATTATATAAAAAACCAAGCCCACAGAGAAGTAGTAGTATAACAAAAAAACAAACAAAAATAGAATAAAATAAAAATTGTCTGGATATGAACTAACACTCAATAGCAAAAGTTACAAATGTGACCTCAGATTCAGGTGCCTTGGATATGGAATGGCCCCTCCATAATTCTGAACACAAAAAAAGTCCAAGGTAACTTCAAGGTTCTGCTGCATACACAGATTGGTTATAGCACAATCATAATATAATGTCCTGTAGTAATTGTGATTAAATTATGGAATTAATCGCATTAAAAGAGTGAGGCCCACATTCAGAACCCTCATCTATGAGCCAGAAAAATCTATGCTCTGGAGGACCCGGCACCTTCATGCATTACATCAATAGTCCATAGATTTCAGTGGGAACTGTGTAATGCTTCATTTCTCCTGTGGGGGTGCTGCATTAGAATTGACGACTTGCTGCCTGGTTACTCTACAGATTACAGCTGACCACTAGGATTCTCAGCAGCGGATTACCTTGTGATCACTTTTTATCAAAAAGACATTGTCCAAATTGGATAACCCCTTTATGCTTTGTAAAGTTCAAGAGTAAAAAGGCGAAGTCAGATGAGGCAACTTATTTAGGGCAATACACGTCAAGCACTACATACAATAGTTTTTTGCTTTAATTCATCTTTGTGAATGTGGCTTTTGACCATTACATTGATACTAAATATTTCCTTTGAATATTTATTGTTTTAGTACAAATACAAGCAAGCTTATGAGAAAGCAAGGGGTCAGCAGATCGGCTTTAGAAGCCTTCAGGATGATCCTAAACTAGTGCACTTTATGGCGGTGGCCAAGATGCAGTCAGACCGGGAATACAGGAAGAACTATGAAACCAGCAAGACCAAGTATCATACTCCTCTAGACATGGTCAGCATCACTGCTGCCAAGAAGTCCCAGGAAGTTGCCACCAACATCAATTACAAACAGCCGATCCATCATTACACCTATCTGCCAGATGCGTTGAGCGTTGGATTGTCGAAGAACATGATGCAAATCCAGAGTGATGTAAGTATGGTCTCCGAAAAGTTCTCATGGTCTATCTAGGACTTCATATGATCATGACCAATTAATTTTTTGTCTTTTACTCCAGAATTTATATAAAGAAGATTATAACAGCTGGTTTAAGGGTATTGGCTGGACACCTTTGGGTTCTCTGGACGTAGAAAAAGCAAAGAAAGCTGGAGATGCTATAAGCGAGAAGAAGTACAGACAGCACCCCGACACTATTAAATTCACTAGTATCGCTGATTCTATGGATATGACTTTGGCTCAGAGCAATACTAAACAGAGAAGTGATGTAAGTATCCCAGCTAATTGTTGCACATACCACTATATACTACCTGAATTGCTATATTGAGACTGAGAAATATAGTTTTTACTTGTGTCTAAAACATTGACAATGAAACCTCTTTGAGACAACCACCCAAACTTGCAGTAAACATTGTCTTCTTGAGTGGTCGTTCTTTTTAAAGAAGAAGGCCAATATGGGAATTGAATCCATCACAAAAAAGTCTGGTCTAGATCTGGGTTACATAGTTACATAGTTACATAGTTCGTACGGTTAAAAAAAGACACATGTCCATCAAGTTAGTCTTGGTCTTCTCAGAGAGGTGGTCTTTTGGAAAGTTGTCATCATACTACGTTGTCATCTTGTTTATTTTTCTGTGTCCTTCCTTAGATCACATACAAAGCAGCTGGTGAGAAACTAAAACACAAGTATAATCTGAATCCAGATGATCCCAACTTTATCCAAGCCAAAGTCAACGCCCAAAATATAAGTGAGGTTAGTATGACCTTCGCGTGTAATACCCTGGGTAAATACTTGGTGAGAAAGAAAACATATAGGATTGCATTTTTTTCGAGAAACAAAGCCACTCTTGTCCATGGGCTTTGTCTTGTTTTGCAGCTCAGCTCGGTCCCATTAAATTCAATGAGACTGAGCTGCAATACCTGACACTGACCATGGACCATAGCGGCGCTGTTTTATAATCTCAAACTACCCCTTTAATAAAGGTCTATATCAGGTACTGAGGAGGCTTAGGGTTTAATAATGATGGGGGGGATGTAGTGGGAGTACTTGGAGCAGCAGTCTAGAATTTTCGAGGGGTAGTGTCGACATTTCTAATAACGCAGAAAATGACCATGTAAACAATATAAAGAATAAATTAAATACAAAGGCATAACCCCAGTCTACAATCAATTTGTCGTAACTTTCTCCCAATTTAGTCGTACTATAAAGCCGACTGGATCAAGCACCTTGCTAAAGGATATGACCTTAAACCAGATGCCATATCTATTCTGGCTGCCAAGGCATCAAGAAACATTGCAAGTGACGTGAGTATCATATTCTAGTTATTCCATGCATTGTACAATTCATTTGTGAATTGTTCGTTGACCTTGATAACTTCTCTTTCCATGGGGCCCTTAGTTTAAGTATAAACAAGCCTATCAAAAAGCCAGAGGACACCACGTGGGATTCCGCAGTCTACAGGATGATCCTAAACTGGTCCACTACATGCACGTTGCCAAAATCCAGTCCGATCGTGAGTACAAGAAAGGCTATGAAAAGAGCAAGACTAAGTATCACACACCCCTGGATATGTTTAACATCACCGCGGCCAAGAAAGCTCAGGAAATTTCATCCAACGTAAACTACAAACAGCTGATCCACAATTACACTCTTTTGCCTGATGCTATGCACTTGCAGCTGTCTAGGAACAGGATGCAGATCCAGAGCGATGTAAGTAATTGTTACCTATTGTCATATAGTACAGTTTATACTGCGTTACCTACTGCCCACGATCCTGGACAGCCTTGACGGTAGTGCCAAGTAACAGTCATACCATGTACATACATTACATGGACAACCCACTGATTTTAATGGGCAACAACTAGTTTCTACCATGGTAGCGCTTCATTTACTGCCATGCTCTCCTGGGGGTTTCAGTAGCGTGACAACCTGTGATAAGCCTATTTTCAGGGGATACTGCTAAGAAAATGGATTGTAAAAAGTAGTCAACCCCTTTAAATAATTGAACTGTTTATTGTCTTATTCTTATATTGCAGAACCTGTACAAGACCGACTTCAACAACTGGCTAAAAGGAGTTGGTTGGGTTCCAATTGGTTCCTTGGATGTTGAAAAAGCCAGGAAAGCCAAAGACATTCTCAGCGACAAAAAGTACAAGCAAAATCCAGATCAATGGAAATTTAGCATTCCAAACGATGCAATGGATCAAGTTCTTGCAAAAGCAAATGCAGTGACAATGAATAAGGTAAAGGTCCCCTCCAAAAACAGTCAGTGTGGCATCAAATCCCAATCTCTCCTTAGGCAGCTGTAGATGTAGACTAGTTGTAGTGCTGGCAGAAATTTGGTGTCTCACCAACTATTTCGGGTCTTTTCGCTACCCTTTCCATGACCGGCCGTAGGCACTCATACTGGGTGCATCAGCTACTACCGCTAAAAGTGGCGCCACAGATGGTCTGGCAGAAATGGTCAGGCACCCAAGACTTGTGAAAAATCTGCTATTACACCTTCGAATTTTGCTGCAAATCTGCTCCTTACCTCCAGAAAAACTCTAAATTGAAAGGGTTTTAAATCCGCACCGCTGGTCAATTTCCATGGAGCAAAATTCACTGCAGGATTTGCAATATATGTGTGCACTGACCCTTATAGAGCGCCTACAGGCATGGAAAGATGGTCTACAGGCTGTTGAAAGGTGACACTGCAGCTAATTAGATATGTTACAAATTGTATATATATATATGAACTGACTGCAAAAAAAGGAAAAAGGAAGAGATTTTAATTTTTACAATTCCACGAGTCTAAAGTATTATCAGGACAAAAAATGTATACACGTGTCTATCTTTTATTACTATTCTGTAATACTGGTATCTATCGTTGCAGAAACTCTATACAGCTGCCTGGGAGAAGGACAAGACCAAGATCCATGTGATGCCCGATACCCCAGAAATAGTCCTGTCGAAATCTAACCAAATAAACATGAGTGATGTAAGTTACACATAAGCATGAAATTGAATAGATTGTGATTGAAAAAAATCAGTAACAAGGTATTTAATGTTGGAATTAGAGGAGTTAGGGAGGGATACGGACAAGTGAGGCACAATTATCTTTGAGAAGGTAGACTTTATTCACAGACCAGTATCAGAATTGAAGCATATAAAATAAATGTCCACACTACACTATATTCTTTTAAGTACAACTTTCTGTGCTGATAAAATTCAGGCTATCGTCAGTCACCACTAGGGGGAGTTAGGAGCTTATTGCATACTGTTCAATGTATAAACAGTATGCAGTGAGCTCCCAGATGCCCTCTAGTGGTGGCTGCAGGTGGCCAGAATTTTATCATTACACTCTATGTCTATACAGGGGATTTGGAGCTCTGTATCAGAAAAACAGAACTCCGATCACTATAAAGATATATTAAGAAATTATTCAGCACAGAATTTTGTACCCATGAACAAACGGAGCGACGGTCAATCCATTTATTCTCTATAGGAGTGCCAGAGATAGCCGAGCACTGTACTTTCCGGTTTGGATTTTTTTCTTGATTGGTGGGGGTCCCAGCGATCAAGCAATTATCACCTATCCTGTGGATAGGTAATAAGTTGTTGTGGTGGGATAGCCTCATTAATAAAAGTTAATCAATAAATTATATTTACCACTAAATGGTGCTATTAAAAAATAGAACTCGTCCTGCAAAAAAACAAGCCCTCACGCGGCTATGTCTATGGAGAAATAAAAAAGTTATGGCTTTTGAAATACAATGATGAAAAACCGGAAAAAAACTGATGGTCATTAAGGCGCAAAAGAGGCTGGTTACTAAAAGTTAAAGCAACATGAAGCAACCTAACAAGCTCATGACAAAGATTACCCACTTATATAATTCTTTCTATATGGCCACACTAATTCAGAGTAACTATGACTACACAATATCTCTAGTAACCAACATGCATAGTGTATAGCAGTAGCCTACAACCTGTGGCTCTCCAGTTATTGTGTAACTACAACACCCAGCATGCCCTGCCAGCCTACAGCTGGAGAGCCATATGTTACAGTGCGTTGACTTATGGCCTGTTCTCAAAGTCACAGGTGAATCACCGTGCACTAGTATGGACTGTGCAAAGAAATATAGAAGCACTGGAGCCATTGTCAGGGGATTTTTATGCACTAAGTACATTTTTCTGTCCCTTTTCAGAAACAGTACAGACAAGCCTGGGAGGACACTAAGAAGAAGGGATACGACTTGAAATCAGATGCCATATCCATAAAGGCAGCTAGAGCTTCGAGAGATATTGCCAGTGACGTAAGCGTTTTCTTATCAATACAAAAAAAACAAAAAATAATAATACTTTTCATTCATGGAAACCAAAAACATAAAACTTAACATAAAAGCAGAAAATATGTTTTATGTTCTTCAGCACTAATCTTTGGTTATTGGGTGTCGTTCACAGTATAAATACAAGAAAGCCTATGAACAGACCAGAGGAAAGCACATTGGATTCCGGAGTCTACAGGATGACCCGAAATTGGTGCATTTCATGAATGTGGCCAAGATGCAGTCTGACCGGGAATATAAGAAAGGCTATGAGAAGTCAAAGACTAAATTCCACACCCCTGTGGACATGTTCAGTGTTACTGCTGCTAAACTGGCACAAAATGTGGCAACTAATATCAATTACAAGCGGCTCATCCACCACTACAGTCTGCTGCCCGATGCAATGCAGCTCCAGCTGTCCAGGAACAGAATGCAAATACAAAGTGATGTACGTTATATACCGGCATATGACAACAAATGGTTTCCAAGGACAGGGGCAGATTGACCATCAGGGTAATCAGGCAATTCCCAGAGGAGCAGAGTATTAGGGGCACCCACAAAACTACCTAGAAACATACATCTTTATGTAGTCAAAGCTCAGTTTTTCTCAAACGGATCTTTCAATACTCTACTTCCCATCATAGAGTACAAAATTGAAATTCTTTCAGCCTTCAGCCACCACCAGGGGGAGCTCATTGCGTACAGAAGTGATTTTAATGGGAGCAGCATAAATCCATGCGCAAATTGCTCCACCTAGTGACTTCTGCAGTCAACAAGAATTTTATAAGGGGTTGTCTAGGATTAATAAAAAAAACTAATAAATAAAGGGATCTGCCTTTTTTCTAGAAACAGCGCCACTTTTGTCCATGGGCTGTGTCTGGTATTGCGGATCATCACCCTGAATCAATTCTACAATCCATAGCAATGAGCATATATTTTAATATTCTCATCTCCATTGATTCACCACAATGTCTATCACTCTGATTCAATGTGAATCTCGAACTTGGCGAATTGATTCTAGCATCTCTAGGTACAAGCATGGGGCTATGGACTTGGAATGCAACTTTTTTTGGTGCTGATAAAACATTTGGTTGAATTCTGGAATAAAATGTATAATAAATAATATAGCTGCCTCCTTTATTCTTAGAATGCTTACAAGTCAGACTATAATGACTATGTCAAAGGCGTTGGATGGATGCCCTATGGATCCCAGGAAGCTGAGATGAACAAGAAGGCCATGGAAATTGTCAGTGAGAAGAAATACCGCCAGCACCCAGATACCCTGAAATTCACCAGTGTGCTAGACTCTATGGAAATGGTTTTAGCAAAGAATAACGCACAAATCATGAATAAAGTAAGTCTCTGGCACATTAGGATGGTTCTTATACACGTCTTAGGACGCTGACACTATTTAAAGGTAACCTACTAACCCCATTAAACTTTCAAAACACTTCCGACATGTCATAGTGACATGTCAGAAGTTTTGATTGGTCGGGGTTTGAGCACTGAGCGACCCACCGATCGCTAAAACGAAGCTGCAGAAGCGCTCAGGTGACCGCTGTGCTGCTTCGTGTCTAACGACGTTATCCGGAAAGTGGAGCAAACGGTTTACGGGCTCATAGACTTTCTCATAGACTTCCAAGAAAAGCCGATCAGTGCTCTGCCGCTTGGTTTTAGCGATCGGTGGGGGTCTCAGGGCTTAGACCCCGCACCGCTCAAAACTTCTGACTTGTCACTATGACATGTCAGAAGTTTTTTGAAAGTTTAGTTACCCCTTAAAGGGTATATGTACCATAGGGGCAGTCCATGAGGCTGCTTCGGGGTCCATCAAGAGACGAGTCCAGCTCAAGTTGCTCCCATCCTCCAATGGGCAGAGGGCAATAATGCAAGGTTCTCCTTCTCATAGACTCTACAATACTAGGCAGGAGGAGACAGGATCACGGGGGCTTCCACCTACCTTTTCTACTACAAAGGATGTGTAATGAGCAAGTATTGGGCCCCTCTAACCCAGAAGCAAAGACATGCAAGGGACCCCATTGTAATTTTTGCTATGTATAACCTGACCTTCTCCATCTCCATATTGATATCAACATACACTGAAGCTGATTTATAGAAATCATATGGATTAAAATGTTTTCTGGTTTTCTTTTCTAGAACCTATACAAGCAAGCCTGGGAGAAGGATAAAAGAACCATTCATGTCATGCCGGATACACCAGATGTTCTTCTGGCAAAGGCTAATGCTATCAATATAAGCGAGGTAAGTACTTTATGCATATGACATGTTATATTCCATTAGACGCAAACCTCAAGCACATCTGAACCAAACTCAGAATGTAACTAGATTTACCCGGAAAAGTAAGACCTTGTACAGACTTGCCGAAATTATCTTGGATTTATGGTGCGGATTCCGCACCAAATATCTGCAACTTTTTCCAGTACAATACATGTTGATGTGGTTTTCAAAGCCCTGTCCACATGAAGCTGAAAAACATCAATGTGGAAATCAAGGCATGTTACAAATTTTTAGATCTGCAGCATGCCCAGTCTGTTGCGGAGATCCTACGGATTTTTGCTGGGGAATTCACCCTTTGCAATGCTTAAACGCAGCAAATCCACATCATAATCCACCGGTAACCCATGAGGTCTTGTTGGCCATATTGCTGTGGATGTGCCATAGAAATGCGGCAAAATCTTCAGCAGAAGGTCTCCACTACGTGTAGACATACCCTTAAAAAGTATGGACACCTTTGGTGAAATTTTTTTTTTTAATGCATGTATTTTGTTTTTCAAATTATTTTTGTAATAGGTTTTTATTCAAAATCATACACCGTTTTTGTTCTGCATGTATTTCAGTACATAGCAGGCTGCAGAATCCCGTTTAATCCAACAGACGGCCTGTCTGACAGGCTGAACCTCCAACGGCTCCTGTGATGTCCTGAATGCAGATCTAAGCTGC
This sequence comes from Rhinoderma darwinii, assembly GCF_050947455.1. Taxonomy (NCBI): domain Eukaryota; kingdom Metazoa; phylum Chordata; class Amphibia; order Anura; family Rhinodermatidae; genus Rhinoderma; species Rhinoderma darwinii. The sequence goes on along the minus strand of NC_134692.1, from coordinate 21,482,810 downwards.
AGTATGATCAAATGAAAGTTGATCAACTTTTATTTGATCCAACTTTCAGCAAAAATTTTGCACACAAAAAAAAATGCAGTCAAATAAAAAAGACAATTTGCACCAAAGTTATCCATAGCCTTTAAGCACTTCGCTCATTCAAACACTTTTTTTAAATTGAAGATCCACTATAGACAAGCTGAGACCACAGTGATGAGATGTTATCTATGGGGTTATCTTACTAACACACTCCCTTCTCTAAATCAACCCCTTAGGCTGGGTTCACACGACCTATTTTCAGACGTATTGGAGGCGTTTTACGCCTCGAATTACGTCTGAAAAGACGGCTCGAATACGTCGGCAAACATCTGCCCATTACTTTCAATGGGTCTTACAATGTACTGTGCAGACGACCTGTAAATTTATGCGTCGCTGTCAAACGACGGCACGTAAAATAACAGCCTCCTCAAAAGAAGTGCAGGACACTTCTTGAGACGTAATTGGAGCCGATTTCAATGACTCCAATGAAGAACAGCTCCAAAATACGTCCGTAAAAGACGCGGCAAAAAACGCCAGTACATGCAATTACGTCTGAAATTCAGGAGCTGTTTTCTCCTGAAAACAGCTCTGTAATTTCAGACGTAAATGCAGTTATCGTGTGCACATACCCTAAGATCAGCTAAACGAAGACCTCCTCTCTATGACGTCCATATGTTTTTATACTGTAGGGCACATGGACAGGGGTTGCCCATTCTCAATGTTAAACACTAAACAGGATTTTTAAAGTGCCATTCTACTACAATCATAGCCATGGCTCTCTGGTCTAGATAATAATGGAGGATCCTGGTCCGTCCCCCCCCCCCCTCCCCCTATTACCTGAAAATGCCCTAGTAAGGCATTTAGGAACTGGTTGTCTAGAGAAGATCAACTCCTTTTTAATATATTTGATGTGAAGATTGATATAAGTGTTTCAAGTGGATCCGTCAAGTCTCCTATGCTATCGAAGGGCAGTATAGGTCAAAGGGGGGCATTTATCATTTTTATTATTTGATGGTACAATCAATGCTGATAAACCTAGATGTGATCGTTATTAGCTGACACGCAGGACCTGCTTTCACTGGAGCTGTCAATGCGGCTGACCCGACGGAAACCAGCATTGATGGAAAGATACAACTTCTTTGTATACAGGATACATAGAAGTTTTATCTAAAAAATTACCCTTTTTTTAAATAAAAAACAATGAAAAGTTTTAATTTCCTTTAAAAGCAACTTTCTATATACTTTGTGAATCAGTTCATCGCCATTTTTAAGAACTTTGCTTGCTCTCAGTAAATTGAAATATTTTTGTTTACATCTATAGACAACCTGACTTAATCATATTCTGCTGACACAAGTGCAAGGGTTATTAGAGAGAGCTCTGAAAGACTGTAACAAACCCTGCACCTGTGTGAGCAGGATATGATCAGGATAGGTTTTCAGCCTCTGGATGTTAGCAAGACTTTTTTCATGCACTGACTGCAAGCTGAGATCTTAAAAATTGTGCTAAATTGATAGACAAAGTATATTACGTAGCTGCAGAGCTATTTATTATACATTTATAATAATTTACATAAAAAGTGTAAAGTATGGAATCGAAATTGTACTTTTTAATTCAACCAACTTCAAGGGGTTTTACGATCTCATAAAGTGATGACATATGACTAAGATATGCCATCACTTTCTAATTGGTAGGGGTCTGACCTCTGGGACCATCACCGATCCTGTATAGCGACGCTTCTGCCCCCTAATGCAGCTAAAAAGCAGTGCTGCGTCTGCTTCATTCTCAGGATCTGTGGGGTCCCAGAAGTTGGGCCCCCTGATCATACAGTGTCGGTATATTATAACGATATGCCATTACTTTATGTGATGGGAATGACACTTTAACTTGGAAAAATAATTCTTAGTCAAAGACACCATGATGCCTTCTACATAGGGGAGAAAATGTGAAATGTACTTTTACATGGTTGGAGCCATTTTATCTTTCCCCTTCCCATAATCCCTCTGACCTCTTCCAGAGGAGCTTTATTTAGCAGTCCTTACAGGTCGTACATTATCTCCTTCCTTCTATGAACATTATATATATACATATATATTTTTATTTTATTTTTTATTTTTTTCCAGAAAAAATACAAGCAAGCCCTGGAAGACTCTAAGAAGAAAGGATATGATCTCAAAGTTGATGCCATCTCCATCAAAGCTGCAAAGGCATCCAGGGACATTGCCAGCGATGTAAGTGTGAATGACCAGTTCACTGGTGTGTCTTGTAGCCCTAAAAGAAGGGGTGGGGGTGATCTTCAGAGCTCCATGCCACTTCGGCTCTAGCTGGCTCGGCTCGACAAGAGACCGTCAGTTGACTGTAACCGGGTGATCTTGTGTCACTCAAGTGTAGCCAATGTGACCAATGAAGTCAAAGGGGCAGTGTACTTGGAAATACGGTGCAGTTCCTTCATTTTAAAAATCGATGCCCACATGTCAGACATCTTTGGGATATCCTATTAGCATCCCTTGAAAGTATCTGGTGGGAAAACACCTTTAACATGCCAACTGTACATATGTAAGAGGATTCCATATATAGAAATCACATCATTATTCTTACACTATGATGGGTATAAGTTACTAAAAAGTTCGAAAGTTGAGTTTACATCATGGGCAATCTAATCCGGATACGTATCGGTACCTGTTTGTTGGAAGTACAACTACTGCATGTAGTTATTTTATAATAATGGTAATAACGGGTTGCGATTACATCAAGATGCACACATCCAATTATAATGCAAGATGGTTCATGCACATGACAGAGCCTTCATGTGCTGCTATACAGGCTCTGCAGGGGCCGTACATACAGGAGTATTCTCCGATAGAATAGAATACCGCCATAATACAGAATCCAAAATAGATATTGGGATGCACTCCTCAATCTATTGGCGTGGTGCTAGTAAGGTAGGGACGAGAATCCCACAATATTGGAAATATATAACCCCAGCACACACAGAGGTACGCAAAAGATCCAGATGCAAACAAATTTAAGTTTTATTGCAACAAAAGATGGTAAAGTTGAGGAGGAAAGCGACTTGGTAAAGACGTTTCGGCCGAACCTCGGCCTTTGTCACGGTCGCTGTAAGACGATATCACTGGTATGTGATATCCGGCGGACATCCCATACCAGTGATATCGTCTTACAGCGACCGTGACAAAGGCCGAGGTTCGGCCGAAACTTCTTTACCAAGTCGCTTTCCACCTCAAATTTACCATCTTTTGTTGCAATAAAACTTAAATTTGTTTGCATCTGGATTTTTTGCATAATACAGAATCCAATGGAACGCGCCACCTTTTTTTTTTTACGGTTAGATTTCGTATGAAATCCAACAGAAGAAACCTTTATATGTCTTTGTATAAAATCCGAGTGTGCATGAGCCCTTACAGCGATAGACGAGAAGTGATCAATGACAGTGAACAAATTCTAATCAAACAAGAATGATTTTTTGCTTAGGCTTAGGTTTTAGAAATTTCTGAGTAATTTAGTATTTCTCGACATTTCTCCACAAGTGTCAAGTTATTAGGTCCAGTAGCCTAGCGAGGCTTTCCTTCACCTGAGGCAAAAATTCTGCCGTAGCCTGGAATACCTTGACCAAGGCAGAGTGACTTGTAGCCACCCCCGTTCCTGAGAACCCGCACCCTGACCACTTGTCCCGCCAAGGATACGGCCTTGTATTGGTCTATATGGTTAGCTAAAAAGTGGTAATATTGACGAACAGTGTTCCAGAAAAGTAAGGAAACTGCTGTTTGTAACATTTTTAAGAATATATGGGTTCTCCTGCTGAGGAAATATTGTCATCAGGTGATCAAATGAAAATAATTAACCTGACGGATACAGGATTCAGTGCAATATACAGCTGCTCTGTATACAGGATACAAAGCAGCTGTATCTCAAAAAGGTCTAAATAATTTTTTGAAAAAATCATTTAGAAAGTTGCACCAAAAACACTGCTACACACACACACACACACACACACACACACACACACACACACATAGTTTCAAATGTGTACAAAACCTTTAAACACTTTTTTCTTCTTTTCAGTATAAATACAAGAAAGCTTATGAAAGCAACAGAGGAAAAATGGTTGGATTCCGTAACCTGCAGGATGACCCCAAACTTGTCCACTACATGAATGTGGCCAAGATGCAGAGCGAGCGGGAGTACAAGAAAGATTATGAGAAAACGAAGACCAAATACCACACGCCTGTGTCCATGTTTAGTGTCATGGCAGCCAAAGAGGCTCAAGCTGCGGCCTCAAATGTGCATTACAAGAATCTGATCCACAAGTACATTCTTCTACCGGATGCAATGCAAGTTCGATTGGCCAAGAAGATGAACCAAATCCAGAGTGACGTAAGTTGTCATTTGGTGCCGAACAATCTTGTCATAGGAGAGTGGGAATGTTTTTGAACTCTTCTCAGCTTAAGGCCGGATTCACACGAGCGTGTGCATTTTGCGCACGCAAAAGGTCCACAAAAGCTCCGTTTGTCATGAGCATATGATGCGTGGCTGCGTGATTTTCCCGCAGCCGCCATCATTGTGACACTCTGTTTTTATGTATGTAAACAGAAAAGCACGTGGTGCTTTTCTGTTTTCATTCATAGTTTTGACTACTGTAGCGCGCATCATGACTTCAATGGGTGCGTGCTGCGCGAAAAACGGCCAAAGATAGGTCATGTCGTGAGTTTTACGCAGCGGCCATACGCTGCGTGAAAATCACTGACAGTCTGAACGGCCCCATAGAGTAACATAGGTCCGTGCGATGCGTGTGAATATCACGCGCGTAGCACGGACGTATATCACGTTCGTCTGAATAAGCCCTTAGGGAAATGTGTTAATATCTTATGTCCCTGATTAATTGGATTAGTATCTTGTATCTGGATCATCAACTGTCTGTATTAGGGCATTCATAGACAGGGATGATTGCCAATATTACTTTTGTCCTTACTAACTAAATAGTCAACAAACTTCTGACGTGTCATAGTGACATGTCAGAAGTTTTGATCAGTAGGGGTCCGAGCACTGAGACCCCCACCAATCGCTAAAACGAAGCGGCAGAAGAGTTTGAGCTCAAAGACTTTCTATTGAGCCCGTACTCCGATACATTGATTTCTGGAAAAAGCCGAACAGAAAAGAAACAGCTGAGCGTTCACATGAGTGCTTCAGCTGCTTTGTTTTAGCCATCGTTGGGGTCTCAGCGCTCAAGCCCCCACCAATCAAAACGTCTGACATGTCACTATGAAGGTCTGTTGGCTTTTTATAAAATTGGCCCTAGTGTGTATGCATCTGAGATAGGAAAATTAAAGGGGTTTTCCACCTTCTGACAACTGATGACCTAGGTCATCAGTACATGATCTGTGGGGGTCCGACACCCGGGCCCCGCACAGATCAGCTGGTCTGGTGCCTCCGTGCACCAGAGGTAAATGCCGGAAGCACTTAGCTCCGGCCCCGAAATAGCAGCTGAGCTGCAGTACTGCAGCTCTGCTCCCATTCAAGTGAATATGAGCGGTCCTGCAGCATGGCCGCTATGCAATGTACAGAGTCAACTGCTTCCGGCTCCGTACATGGCATTATGTGCCATAACATCCGGTGCCCGCAGGCCACCGGTGTGGCTTATAGTGCAGGGTCCGGGTGTCGAACCCACACCGATGATATACTGATGACCTATCCGGTGGATAGGTCATCAGTTGTCAGAAAGTGGACAACAACAATTAAGTTGTGAGCCCCATCTCTGGACAGCGCTGCAGAATATGTTGTTACTACATGAGCAAATCGAAATAAGTTAAAACATTTCTGGGTCAGTTCACACATTGCTTTTTAGTGCAGAAACTGCAACGGAATCATCATCAACAAAGGCCCCAAATCACTTCGATGGCAGGCAGAGGCTTTTTTTTCCCGGATTGCTCTTGGCCGCTCGCAGAAAAAAAAAGCTGCTCTTTTTTCAAGCGGTTTCTGCCTCTGACCTCCCAAAGAAATCAATCTGAGGCAGAAATAACCTGCGGTGCTCGTTTGGAGCATATTTTGCGGTGGTTTTTGCCTGTGTTTTTTGCATTAGATTCAATGGCCGCGGGCGGAAAACACCAAAAGAAACCACAAAAAACAAAAAGCATCAAACAACTTGCAATTCAAAATCTGCCTCAAAACTCCTTCAGGAATTTTGAGGCAGATTTTTACTGCCTGTCAAAAAACTCTGCGTGAACTAGGTCGAGAGAGAGACAGAGAGAGAGAGAGAGAGAGAGAGAGAGAGCGCGCGAGAGCGTTCTATTATTGTCCTTTTTGAGACATGCTATCATTTCTCTTTGCAGAATGAATACAAAATGGACTACAAGACCTGGTACAAGGGTATGGGCTGGAGTCCACTAGGGTCTCTGGATGTGGAGAAAAGCAAGAAAGCTTCAGAAATTATCAGTGAATCCAAGTATCGCCAGCACCCAAGCAAGTTCGCGTTCACCAAACCTATGGATTCTATGGACATTGAATTAGCCAAGCAGAATGCTATTGTTATAAACAAGGTAAAAACCTGGAGGAAAAGCATCAGTCAATTTTTTTTTTACCTATATACAAAATATGAATTCTGCTAAATTTGCTAATTGAAAGTGAACGTGACTTTTTAAGATATTTTTTTTGTGATTATTCACATGATATATTATATATATTATTTGTATATGAATAATTCCATTGTATCCATGTTATGGTAAACCTAACATTCTCAACTATTCTCTACTATTCTTTACTTTCTTTGTAGCACTTATACACTGATGCATGGGAGAAGGATAAGACAAAGATCCATGTGATGCCAGATACACCCGATATACTCCAAGCCAAACAGAACAAGATCACTTTTAGCGAAGTACGTAATATCGCCATTTACGTTATTTACCACAGATAAATGGAAACTATTAGGAGCTCCACAAATGCTGGATCCACGGATACCAACTCTACACTGTTAAAGGTCCATTGTCCACTAGAATCACAATTAAAAAACATACAGGTGTCATTATATTTACTGTACTATACTGTAAGAAATTGCGCAGGTCAAGGTCCCGCTACTGTGTTGTGTCTAGGGTTACTAACTTAAACTGAATATTAACCCTTGAACACCATTTTGGTTTTTTTAAGTTTAATAAGTCCAAAATTCTGTGCTGATTCATTTCTTACTATATCCTTATAGCAGTCGGGGGTTCATTTTTTTTATATATAAAAAGCTCCAAATACCCTGCATTGACATATTTTAAATGATAAAATTCTGACTGCCTGTAGCCACCACTAGTGGGAGTGTATGAGTTTACTGCATACTGTTTATACATTGAACGCATTAATAAACCAGTATGCAGTAAGCTCCTAATCTCCCCCTAGTGGTGACTGCAGGCAGCCAGTGTTTTATCATTTAACTTGATAGTATGTTTATGCAGTGGATCTGGAGCTCTGTATCAGAAAAATGGTGTTCTGACTGATGTAAAGATAAATTATTAAATGAATGAGCGCAGAATGTTGGACCTAAAAATTATAACACAAAAATCTACACTCACTTCAAGGTATGTACAGGTTTAAGAGGTTGTCTTAGAAACATCACCCCGTTCCGTATCCCCGGTTAGGGCATATGGACATAATGTGTGGGGGCTTCCTTTAGACTACCACTTTGGCAGACTTAGCCTATCCTTGCATTATATGGTGGCTCATTCACTTCAATGGAAGCTGTGTAACACTACATTTGAGCCGTACACTTTTCCGCTTTAAGTAGCGGTGCAGCAGAGAGTTACACTACAATCACTTCGAATAAAATGTGCGAAATGCATACTGTCCACACAAGAAATATTAAGTAATGCTGTCATGGATCTCTGTTATGAAGTGATTATTAACTTTTTAAATATTTTTTTCTTTAATATTCTTGATATTTGTCTTTCATTGCAGAAACAGTACAAATCTGGATGGGCAGAGACAATAAAGAAAGGCTACGATCTCAGGTCCGATGCTATTGCTATTAAAGCTGCCAAAGCCTCTAGAGATATTGCAAGTGATGTAAGTATAGTATATTATTAGATTTCTCTATTCGTAAAAATACGGAATTCATCAGTCAGGATAATGAAAGTAAATCATAATATAATAATAATATGTTTGACCTAACCCTAAATTCAGTAATAGGTACAGTAAGTTACACGGTTAGGCCCTGTTCACACAAATTCCGCCTCCCATTCATCTCAGTAGGAGTCAGACGCTTCTTTTTCCGGTTAGCTGATTTTTTCAGCTACCAGGAAAAAGAAGCGTTTTGCTCGATCTTCGGGCATTGAAGGCAATGGGAGGAGGAATCTTCTTGCCGACGGCAGGAATAATTCCGCGGCGGATTTTGCGGTGGGACCCACCATGGAAAATCCGTTGTGTGAACTGACCCTTAGTGTATTTGTCTTCTGTAAGCAATCAGAATTTTTTTCTTTCTTTTTAGTTCAAATACAAGCAGGCCTACCGTAAGCAACAAGGACACCACGTTGGCTTCCGCAGCCTACAGGATGATCCTAAGTCTGTATGGGCCATGCATGTGGCCAAGATCCAGAGTGATCGCGAATACAAGAAGGACTTTGACAAATGGAGGACCAAGTTTAACATGCCAGTAGACATGTTGGGTTACCTGTTGGCCAAGAAATGCCAGAAACTTGTCAGCGACATTGACTATAAACATCTTCTACACAACTGGACTTGTCTGCCTGACCAGACTGCTTTCGTCCAAGCAAGGAAGATGAATGAGATCCAGAGTGAGGTAAGTTTCCTAGGAAGTACAAATAGCATCTTCCGTGCTTGTTGAGGACCTGGAGACACGGATGAACACCTGCTATCTCTTCTTTTTCCAGAATGTCTACAAAGCAGATTACAATGAATATATGAAGGGTGTCGGATGGATTCCATATGGATCTCAGGAAGCTGAGAAAAACAGGAAAGCCATGGATATTATAAGTGAAAAGAAATACCGCCAGCACCCAGACAAACTGAAATTCACAAGTGTGCCCGACTCAATGGAGCTTGTTTTGGCCAAGACTAATGCACAGATCATGAACAATGTAAGTTCATCCTTCAAGGTGGAAATATTGGAAACTAGCTAGGAGCTACTATATGTAAATAATATATAAATGTGATCTATATACCAAGGTAAACCTATGTGCATCAATGTGGTCATTGGGAATGGTAAGAAAGTGCATGGAAGTTGTTCCATGTTGTCATATCCTACAATAATCTTCATGTCCAGTTTTCTTCTACTGTCTATATTGATCCCGTCACATGAAATATTGAGACTTAGTTAAGTCATACTCAAAGAATACTAACTTAGGGCATATGTATTATATAGACAGATAGAGAATGGTCCCTTTCCAGTTTAGTTTTCTCTCGTACCCATTTTATTTGGTACACAGAGAAGTGGTCTCCAATGTGCTGCAATGGTAGCAAGGAAGTCATAAATGTCCTCAAGTCATGATTAATGGGGCACCAGGATTCCTTGTTAGAGGTGGTTTTGAGTGTGCTGGTGTCAAGCAGCTCCTGAAAGGGGCCTAATTTATATCTTTGGTATGGGCCCCTAGGTTTTTCACAAGTCCTAGTACTAATGTCTTTAATATAACATTTCTAATGTAAGTATAACATTCTCAGTATAAAATCGTCCAAGAATATATAATCAAGTATTTGAGGGATCATGTTTGTTGATAGGTCACCTACAAATTATTAGATTTTGGGTGTCGTGAAGAGGATGTAGTCTTCTTGCTATGGAGAACAGGTATGAAGGTTTGGATTGCAATGTTTTATTTGCAGATGAGGCATTTTTAGAGCTTGTTTACTGCTTTTATCTAACGTTCTTCAATTTACAATCATTCTTTCAATAAACAATTTTAATGTCAATTTCTTTCTGTAGAAACTTTACAAAGAAGCCTGGGAGAAAGACAAGATAAAAATTCATGTCATGCCAGACACTCCGGAGATCCTACTAGCAAAAGCTAATTTTACCAACATAAGTGAAGTGAGTATTTATAATCGGTAGATTGAAACTAAAAAAAACACAGTATATTTGCTAAGAAAGAAAACCAAACCTGTAGTAATTCACTTATATTAACACTATTCTATTTTACATATATATAGAGGTTGCAGAGATCGCAAATAATGCTATGCCTTCATGATTTGTCGGCCCATAGTCCAGCCAGTCATAGAAGAAATCAGCTATATGAGAAGGCGGTCAATGGCTGCTAAATGGGTCATAATCTAATCCTGCAAAAGAAAGCGATTTCACTATACAAGAAATATATCTTATTATGTACATAGATTTTATATAATATCTTTAGTCTGCTGTGATATTCTACCTGCTAAAAATAATCAGGGAAAAAAATACTCAATAGGAACCATTATACTTCCTGCCTGTCTGCACATACCATTAGGGGGAGCTTAGTGTATACAAATGTATACAGCTCCTATTGAACTCAATAATAAATCAGTACGCAGTAAGCTCTTAAGCTCCACCTAGTGGTGGCAGTAGAATTTTTAAATTAACTCACTGACTGTGTGATGGTGTCACAGGGCAGCAGAGGATAGTGTACGCCCTCTGTTTTGCCAACGGATTTGATGTGGGGCTAATCTAAGGAGCGGAGTCTAAGGAATTCCCAGGTGTTCACCCTTTAACGTCCATGCGGAAAGGTGGGCTTGGCTGCCAGGAATCCCCAGGTCACTACCTGAGAGTAGTCTCCATTGACAATGGCTGATGTGACCAAATAAAGTACCAAAACAGTAATCAAGCTACAATGCCAATACAAGCAGAAATCAGGGCAGGTGACAGACGCTCACTCATGGTTAGACAGGCCGAAGGTTGCAACAGAAGATGCTGATATAAACTTTGATCCGCTCACCACACCTGAAGATCCGACTACCAAATCAATTTTATATCGGTGCTTAGGACAAGGGTTCTACGTCGGAGGTAGATGAGGATCCAAAATAGTACAGAGTGGACTGGCACACGATGCAGATATAATCAATGCTGCTATACTGTAATAAAATTAAAAACAAATAAATAAAAAATTCCCGGGTGAAGAACGCTTATGCGTTTCGAACCATTTGGTTCTTACTCACAGCTGACTGAAGATGGGCAGACAGGACGAGGTCAAGGTCAAGCAGAGTCGGTAACAGTAAATCCGGAAGGCAATACAGCAGACAAACTAGCAGGCTTGTAAGAAATCCAATTGCTCAGACCCAAAGCAAAGGGGGAGAGTACCTTAAGTTCCCTGGAAAGTTGGCTTAATTTTGCACACGTTGGCCCTTTAAGGGAGGTAGGTCAGTGCGCGCCCTTACAGAAGTCAGAGGACCAGGAGGAGAGCAGCGGCAGGGAATGCTGTGAGCCGGTCGGACGTGAGGAGCGACGTCGGCCAGGACAGAGGAGATGCTGGGGAGAGGTAAGTATATGGCGGGACCAGGGGGAAGCAGTGACCCTGACAGATGGGACGCAAGGGATTTAAATTTAGTATTAGAAAAAACACTCTGACCCCTATAAAAATCTATTATGAAATAAATCAGCACAATAAAGAATAAAATAAATGAAGAAGCGAAATTATAATAATATTTTGCATTTCACAAGTTCTTTAAAGATCGGCTTATTTATTTTGCTGATAAATTCTCTCTCATTGCCACTAAATATTTAATAGAACTAAATAGATGTTAGTATCTCGAATAAGCAAATGTCATTATGTTTTATTTACTTTATGTTTGCCACTCGAAACTTAACTATCAATATAATGGTTTTCACAGAAACTCTACAAAGCAGGCTACGAGGAGTTAAAGAAGAAAGGTTATGACCTACGTGTCGATGCCATACCAATAAAGGCTGCCAGATCATCAAGAGACATTGCCAGTGATGTAAGATCGGCTTCTGATTGATTATTGCATAAATCTCATTGCTAAAATGAATGAGTGGATGAGTGGTCGATTAAGAAATAAAACACCTAACCTAAAAGCAACAATTTAAAAAGCAAAAAAGTTAGTTGCTCGCTGTTTAAAATTATTCTATTCTTGCTGTGGTGGAAATGATCTTTAACAGACAATCTAAACAGGTGGAGCTGGACTGTAAAGCATGGTGGAGAGATAAAACAACAGCTTGAGCATCTGATGGGACAAGAAGCTGATATAGGACTACCTTATAATATTGTCTATAGTCAATTCAGCTAAGTTGCATTCATAGCTGCATAAAGGGTAGAAATAGAGGCAAAAAATTATATTTCTACCATTTTTTCCTGTCTACAGTTCAAATACAAAGCTGCTTACAGAAAGCAACAAGGACACCACATTGGGTTCCGCAGTCTCCAGGATGACCCCAAGTCTGTATGGGCCATGCACGTTTGCAAGATCCAGAGCGATAGAGAATACAAGAAAGAATATGAAAAATGGAGGACCAAGTTCAATACACCAGTTGATATGCTGGGAATATTGCTGGCCAAGAAATGCCAGACATTAGTCAGTGATATTGACTACAAACACCGTCTTCATAAATGGACCTGTCTACCTGACCAGAATGATGTGGTACAGGCCAGGAAGACCTACGAACTGCAGAGTGATGTAAGTACACAGCGCCCTTATACTTCTGTCCATCCATACACCTAAATTCAATGTGATGAATATTAGGGTCATATTAATGCAAATATGCTAATTATGCCCATGGTCCAGACCAAAATCGGAGCCTTGGCTCATCTCAGCCCTAAGAGTGGTCATAGAGAGTAGATAGTTGTTGGCACATCAAGACAATATTGGTGGGATCTTCTATCAATCTAATGTCTATAGCTGGCCCTACCCAGCCGGGTGGACTTTTACATTTTTGTAGGATTGTTCACAAATCGACTGTGTATGGAAACATCCCACATCAGGGTAGAGAATGATTGGGCATGTTGCCTTTCAACATGTCGAATTGTTTGTTCCCTTGGGAGATAAGTCGGTGTCTGGCACCAACTTATCCCTTTTTACCATTGAAATAAACATGCCTACACCGCCGATCATACAACATTTATGGGAAGGTTGGGAGAGATAGCCGTCCTCAAAAGCTATGTAGTTATGTGTATGGCCAGCATATGGCTCATGGTAGATTGTCTACAGATCCCACTAAAATTAGTTGAATTTGCCATCAAATATTTCACGTCTATGGCCAGCTTTACTTTGACCTTCATCTTTGTTCTTCTTCAGTTTATAGCTTAACCCGCCCTTTGTACCCTCTGGCTATGTTCACACGGCGGATTTTGCTTGGTGGGTCCCGCCACAAAATCTGCTGCAGAATTATTCCTGCCATCAGCAGTAAGATTCTTACTCCCATTCACTTCAATAGGAAGTTTGGGCAGCAGAATCCGCCCATAAATCGGCCAGCGCACTTCTTTTAAAAACAAAAATTAGCTAGCAGGAAAAAGAAGTGTCCGTCTCCCATTGAAATGAATGACAGGCGGAATAGTCTGCTAGAGCAAAAACAAATAGATCCCACCACCGTTTATGCATTTAAGGATAATTGCAATGATGGAAGTCATTTATCCCACAGTTGATTGATATTATGCCAATTCACGTATTCTCACCATATAATATAATATGTACCATTGTTTTGCATTTTTTAGGTTCTATATAAGTCTGATCTCCAGTGGCTTAAAGGAATCGGCTGGTCTCCTTCTGGCTCTTTGGATAATGAGAAAAACAAACGTGCTTCAGCCATTATAAGTGATAAAAAGTACCGTGAACACCCCGACAAATTCCGCTTCACCAGCGTCACCGACTCCATGGAGATGATGTTAGCTAAGTCCAATGCAGAGATTATGAACAAGGTATTATTTTTCTTCATTTTATCTAGATATTATTTAGACTTGATTCTATACATGGGTGATTTTTACACATTTTTCTGTATTCCAGCGCACGTATACTGACGCATGGAACAAGGATAAGACACAAATCCACATAATGCCCGATACACCGGAGGTCGTTCTTGCCAAACAGAACAAGATTAACTACAGTGAAGTAAGTAAAGGCGATATGAGACCTTTTCAGTTATTTAAAGTGTCTCTATCATGTCGTCTATGCATGACCAAAACTGCAGTACATATACATTTCGGCAAATTTGCTATTTATTTAACATATTTCTTTAGTTTCTCTCCCTACATAGTCATTTTGTCAATATACTGGTGCCCTATTTTTCTACAAGTATATTGGATCTGTAAGGGCTTGGATAGGAACAGTATACAGCTGTATGCAGATTGGCCCCCTAGTGGTGAAAGTGGCCTCCAGCATTTTGATGTTTTATCTGTAATGTGGTGTTAGGGAGACAGACAGGTGATCCCTAATCTACCCGCCACTCAGTCCCTGCCTACTTGCACGGCCCGTCAGACAAACAGACAAGGGTACACAGAAGCTAAGGGAAATGGGGCAGTTGCCCACGGCAACACTGTGAGCAACAAGAGTAGTGAAAGAGCCGAGTCAAACCAGGAGTGTACGCGGTACCAAACGCAGAGCAGGAGAGTAGTCAGTAAAGCCAGGGTCAATAAGAAGCAGAGGTCAATAGTAATCGCAGGAACAGCAGAGCCAGGAAACAAGAAAGAATCACAGGCAAAAGACAAGCAGCAACTGAAGGTATAAAAGACCGAGGGCGGGAGCTAGAACCGTCTGGCCAGGCTGTGATAGGTTCTCCCACACCTCAGCCTACCAGCCTGAGTGGTAGCAGATCGAGTCACTATCAGACCTAGGAGCAGATGTAGACTGATTAACCACGGGCATGTCTGGCAGATCCTTTACATTATCTCTATGGGAGGGGTGGTGCACTTTTCTAAAGAAATGGAGACTGGCTGCTTTATTAAATAAATACAAAAATGTATACAAATAATTGATTTCTCTAAAAATTGCTGGACCCGTAGGTAAGTCTTAAAATCCTTTTCCTCTACTTATAATATGAGAAAGCTTATTGCCTATTGTTTTTCTTTTTTTTTGCAGAAACTTTACAGACAAGCACTTGAAGAATCCAAGGCAAAGGGATATGACCTTCGTTCCGATGCCATCCAGATAAAGGCAGCTAGAGCGTGCAGAGATAACGCGAGTGACGTACGTTTTTTTTAAAGTATTCACCTGTGGGTCTTATGTTGCAACTTACAACACATATTTAGCTTCATATAGAGTTGCATTTGAGTGTACTATTGATTTTACTATTAGAATAAAGAAAAAGATCTTAGGGATAGAGCTTAAAAAATAATAATAAAACCAAAAATGATTTAGTGTGATATTTTCTAACTTTCAAAAATGATCCTTTGTTTCTTTAGTACAAGTACAAAGCTGCTTATAGGAAGCAATTGGGACACCATGTTGGATGCCGCAGTTTACAAGATGACCCAAAACTGGTATGGTCCATGCATATCGCTAAGATGCAGAGCGATAGGGAGTACAAGAAAGATTTTGAAAAGTCGAGGACCAAATTTAACATGCCTGTGGACATGCTGGGCTTTTTGTTGGCCAAGAAATGCCAGACTCAGGTCAGCGACATTGACTACAGGAAGTACCTGCACCAATGGACATGTCTACCAGATCAGAATGACGTCATCCAGGCCAGGAAAACCTATGATCTCCAGAGTGACGTGAGTTAACAACTAAAACAAAAGCTTAGAACTAGAATGACATTACCAAATTATATCCGGATCGTGGGGGTAAAAAGGGGCAAATGCCCGAGAGTCTCCACCAAATTCCTCAGGACGTTCCACAGCAACTACAAGTCCCTGATGCTTGGAAACCCAGGACCCAAGCACTGTTATCTGGGCATTGTACTGTCATTTAGGCAGTGATTGTTGGTATTATTTGGGTACTGTTTAGCTCTTTTATTTGGGCATTGTGGTGGCATTATCTTGTGCATTGTATGGTGGTATTATTTAAATACTGTAGAGAATGGTTTGCGCAGGATCCCCCACAGACCTTGATCTGGCCCTAAGAACAGGTCCACACTCAGGGTGTCAATCTGAAATGAATATTATGTTTAATATGTTCTCTTTCTCCACAGAATTTGTACAAGGCTGATCTGCAATGGTTGAAGGGTATCGGCTGGGTCCCTATTGGTTCTATAGATGTCGAAACAGCAAAGAAAGCCGGAGAGATTTTGAGTGATAGGAAATACAAGCAGCACCCAGCCACCATTAAATTCACCAGTGTCACCGACTCTCTGGACCTCAACCTTGCCAAAGCCAATGCCGAAATAATGAACAAGGTAAATTCATACAAAGATCATGTGTGACGCAACTTACAGTATTTACTATGCAAGAAGAAACAACCAAAATTTAGAAAATTTAGCTATTGCCGTTTCCTCTGGCTCTCTAAGAAAGAATTCTATCCTATTAAGGAGCAACTTAGGATTCCCTAGATTTTCTTGTATATGAAAGGAAAATATACTGCTCTGCATAATATGCTCTATGGTCAGTGGTCATGTATACACTGAGCACATTTTAGAAACAGATGATCCTCTACAGGATGGGCCATATATATTTATGAATACGTATTAATATATGTATCAATATTAAGTAAAGTGCATGTATAATTGTATACAGCCAAGACAATAACATATGGTATCTTCCTTTATAGCGACTCTACACTGAAGCCTGGAATAAGGACAAGATTTCCATTCACATCATGCCGGACACGCCAGAAATTGAGCTGGCCAGACAGAACAAATTTAACTACAGCACTGTAAGCAAATATTTAAAAGGATATGTATATATCGGGTGCATGAAAATATTTAAACAAAGGAACATATTTTATGGTGCAATACTCCAGCACTGGAAACATGGGTCCAGATTCCACCATCGTGAATAGAGATAGTTTGTTCTCCCGTGTTTCAGTGGGCTTCTTCCCATAATCCAAATATCCACAAAAGAAAGTTTCCTGTTAAATGATCATCTTCTGTGATATGAACTGAACCGATTTTCTCTTTCCCATATAGAGTTTATATAAGCAAGCTTTAGAAGAATCCAAGAAGAAGGGCTATGACTTGAGGGTTGACGCCATCGCCATCAAAGCTGCAAAAGCTTCAAGGGATATTGCCAGTGATGTAAGTACACAATCGAGCTAATCCAGTAAATGGGGCAGATGAGTAAACATTCTCCTTAACAATATCTGCCATATATGTTTTAAAGGAACACTGAAGTTAGAAAATGAATAATAGAAGTGAACAGTAGAAAATGTGCTGCTTCAGGATCATGCAGGAAATATAACAATGTAGAAATCTTGCAGAGAATACAGGTGTTACTCTCCTTATGAGGAGGCGGTACTTAGCAAAGGGGGCAGAGTTAAGGCTCTTGCTGCAGCCAGTTGCCTTACAGTCAGACATAGAAAGGAGGAGGGGAGGTGATCTCCTGAGACACATATAGAAGAATTCTTTATATATTTCTCACAGCTTTGATTGCAAAATGAGACAGAATTAGATCTTGATGAAAAGGGGGGAATTGATGCCATTTGTTCTATTTTTAAGGCATTTTTAGCATTCAGTAAAATGTTGTATGACTTATAATAAATATTTTTTATGATCCCTCTGCACCAGGTCTGATCGGTCATAGATCTAATCTATTTTTTCAGTACTACAGTCTGTCAATAGACTGCTAAATATCTAATATAAATATAACAAGCCACACCCCTGTCGCTCCCATGCCACGCCCATTTTAAAAGATTGTGAAACTACTATATATGATAATGCACCTTTAAGAATCCTTTAAAAAAAATATCTATGAATATAATATTAATGATTGGATATTAATAATAAACATAGATGGAATATTAGTTATCTTATATTTTAATGAATTAATGTACATATTTAGACTAGCCACCATTAATGTTATGAATGCGATATTTGATGGTTCATGTCTCTCTTTTCCAGTACAAATACAAAACTGGATACCGTAAACAGCAAGGACACCACGTTGGCTTCCGCAGCATCAAGGATGATCCAAAATCTCTATGGGCCATGCATGTGGGCAAGATGCAGAGCCAGAGAGAGTACCATAAAGACTTTGAGAAATGGAAAACGAAGTATAACATGCCTGCGGACATGCTGGGCTTATTGTTGGCCAAGAAGTGCCAGACTCAGGTCAGCGACATTGACTACAGAAAGTACCTGCACCAATGGACATGTCTACCAGATCAGAATGACGTCATCCAGGCCAGGAAAACATATGATATCCAGAGCGATGTAAGTATTATTTGCAATTCTTTACTAGTTTAGTAGTGCAGTCAAGAATATACGGTATACACACATATATATATATATATTATCCATAAAAACAGTCTCAATAATTTAGATTGTATATACCATTGGACTGGCACTAAATGTCATACTTCATCTATCACATTAACATTAAATTTAAGTTTTGCACAATTCGAATTTGTATTTCAATTTTTCATTATTTTCAAGATGTCAGCTTGCTTTCAGTGAATGGAAATATTCTTGTTTACATCCAGAGGCTGTCATTTACGCCTTGACTGTAAACATGGAAGCCATGACACCAGTATGAACAGACCCATAGGTACAAACTGTACATCAGCAGCAGCTCAAAGCTCTCTTCTGTCTTGTTAATTGCCTACAATGTACTAATCAGTATACAATGTGTGCTAATCTTGACTGGATACAATTGTATCAACTTCTCAGCGAAGTGCAGGACTAGGTCTGCACAAGTTTCCAATATCTCTAAATAAGAATGTTTTCATTTACTCAGAGCAAGCAGAGATGTTGAAAATGGTGAGGAATTTAAATACTAAATATATTTAATACAATAAATACAATAATTAATAAATAATAATACCCTCGGAATCTCAATATATTGTTATTGTGAAAATAAATATATTGCAGCCATTTTATTGTACCTGGGAGTTGTTCTGAATTTTAAGCTATAAGATGTAGTGGAAACACATGAAACATAGTTTAATAGATATAGATAGATAGATAGATAGATAGATAGATAGATAGATAGATAGATAGATAGATAGATAGATAGATAGATAGATAGATAGATAGGTAGGTAGATAGATAGATAGATAGATAGATAGATAGATAGATAGATAGATAGATAGATAGATAGATAGATCATATACAAACTTACTTTAGCAAAAGCAGTTTTAATTAATGTTTCACCCCATTGAAAAAATCAGGACACATATATCATACTAAATAGATTTATATTCTGTAAACCTATTTGTTATAGTGCAGTACACCAAAGGAAATACATACAATTTCACAAACCTTCTCCGGCCTATTCTGAATACATTTTCTGTCATTTGTTCTACGGCAGAACTTGTACAAGGCAGACCTGCAGTGGTTGAAAGGAATCGGATGGGCACCAAACGGCTCGTTGGAGGTGGAGAAGAACAAAAGAGCGGCTGAGATTCTAAGTGATAGCAAGTACCGCCAGAAACCAGATACCCTGAAGTTCACTAGTGTGACGGATTCTCTGGAGTTGAACCTCGCAAAAGCCAATGCAGAGATCATGAATAAGGTAATCATTAGGAAAAGTCTGGAGTGTTTAATATGTTTATTTAACATTGGGGGAAATTTACTAAGCAAAATGCCCTAAAATTTTTAAAAATTCTCCCCCAAAAAGTGGAGCACGTCCAAATTTATTATGTTTTTCTATATTTTTTTTTGCATCTACCTTGTAAAATGCAGATGCGGCAAATTTATTAAAGACATGCGCCATTCTTTGGCACAAAATATTGATATATATATATAAGTGTCAGGCATGAGGTGGTCTGAAGAAGAGAGATGTATCTAACGTGCTTCGGGACATGCGCCAAATATATGAAGACATGCATAAGAGGTGTCCTAGAGCTTCACTTGTCAGGATGTACATACGCCGTGTGTTGCCGAGTTCATTCTTATGTGCTACGATTAATAGAATACATGGCAGTAATTATACAAATGTTTCTCTTTTCCAGCGCTTGTACACAGAAGCTTGGAACAAGGATAAGACTTCAATCCATGTGATGCCGGACACTCCTGAGATCGAACTGGCAAAACAAAATCGCATCAATTTCAGTGAGGTAAGTATCGCCAATGTGGGTGCAGGCTGGGGAACTGTACCCAAATAAATTGCCAAAAGTTGCAACATCCAAGATCTTTATATAGATCAAAATTACGGTCGTGTGCATGGGGCCTAAGATGTGATATGAAAATATTCTGATAGTATTTGATCATTGAGCGACTACACACTGCTGATCAGAAGAATAAGCAGTTTGCGGTGCTCCAGTAAGCGCTGCATCCCCTTAATTGTTTACACAATTATGGTGGCTCATCCGTACGGACGCCTGCGCTTAGTACTGCAGCTCCGTCCCATTCAGTTGGCAATTTTTTTGTTCCTGCTCAGTCAAGTTTTCCTGTCTAACATATACTATTTTTATTTTCTTATTACAGAAACAGTACAGACTTGCCTTGGAAGAAAGTAAGAAGAAAGGTTATGATTTACGAGTGGATGCCATCTCAATCAAGGCAGCCAAAGCTTCGAGAGATATAGTCAGTGATGTAAGTCCTGCTGAGCCAAAAGTTTTTAGTTATATTTGATGAAACATTAAGGGTATGTGCACACACACTAATTACGTCCGTAATTGACGGACGTATTTCGGCCGCAAGTCCTGGACCGAACACAGTGCAGGGAGCCGGGTTCCTAGCATCATACTTATGTACGATGCTAGGAGTCCCTGCCTCTCCGTGGAACTACTGTCCCGTACTGAAAACACGATTACAGTACGGGACAGTTGTCCTGCAGAGAGGCAGGGACTCCTAGCGTCGTATATAAGTATGATGCTAGGAGCCCGGCTCCCTGCACTGTGTTCGGTCCACTACTTGCGGCCGAAATACGTCCGTCAATTACGGACGTAAATAGTGTGTGTGCACATACCCTAACTCTCAGAAATAATATTACCCAATTTTGTACTGTTATATATAAAGATGGTTTGCAGTGGTGGACCTTAAATTCTCCGTGAGAGCTTCAAAAAAGCAATAGAGATAAATAAAAAACAAAATGTATTATTGTATAATATTAATATTTTGTATGTTTTTTTTCTCTCATAGTTCAAATACAAAAAAGGATATCGTCAGCAGCAAGGCCATCATGTTGGGTTCAGAAGCTTATTGGATGATCCTAAATCCGTATGGGCCATGCATGTGGCCAAGATCCAGAGTGACCGAGTTTACAAGAAGGACTTTGAGAAGTCAAAGACCAAGTACAACAGCCCCGTGGAAATGCTGTCTGTGCTTTTGGCCAAAAACTGCCAGAAACTGGTCAGCGACATTAACTACCGTCATCGCCTTCACCAATGGACATGTCTACCTGACCAGAATGACGTCATCCAGGCCAAGAAAGCCTATGAACTCCAGAGTGATGTATGTGATACAGTTCATTCAATTATCTCATGTCCCAATGTACCAGATATGTAAATAATCATTTCACCATTGTTTTAAGGCCATCTACAAATCTGATCTGGAATGGCTCAAAGGTATCGGTTGGGTCCCTGTTGGTTCCTTGGAGGTGGAGAAAGCAAAGAAGGCTGGAGCTATACTGAGTGAAAATACTTATCGTCAGAAACCGGACACCTTGAAGTTCACATCTGTTCCTGACTCACTCGAATTGGTTCTTGCCAAGAACAGTGCTCAGCTTATGAATAAAGTAAGTAACAATGGAGCCAAACTCAAACATTACTCGTTCCCTCATTTTCTGTATTTCCCATCAATTTTCAAGTAATCATTATAACCTAATGATCATTATTGAAAGCTTTGTCCAACCTACGACAGTAGATAATATCTATCTTAAAGGCTATGTACACCTTTGAAAACGATTTAAATACACACATATATATATATATATATATGATATGTGTATTAGTGTGTTTTCTAATTACTTTTTATTAAAAATTATTTTTACTTTTTGAGATACAGCTATGTTGTATTCTGTATACATAGCAGGTGTATTGTGCACTGAGACCCGAATCCGTCAGGTCAACGGGTCTGACGGATTCAGTGTCAGCGGGTCTCCACCTGTTATCGATCACATCTAAGATATAAACTTAGATGTGATCGGTAACAGCTCGATCCTGCATGTCAGAGACACACAGGACCCGTTGACACTGAACCCGTCAGTGCTGCTGACCTGACGGATACAGAAATAAGAAACACCTCTTTTGGGATCTTAAACTTCTTGTTTTATTGCCCTGATGTACACCATCAATAGTAGGGATTCATTAAAGGAGAGGGGATGTGGAAAAGAGAAAGAGGGCAAGAAGTATTAGATCACAAGATCTCTAGTAAAACACCGGCTATAGTGGATATGGATTACAATATAGGGATAGGGTGAACGGTCCCTTTTGGAACACCCTATTAAATGTCAGATCCCACTTGGCTATCGAATATTTAGATGTTGTATAAAGCTTTAGAGAAAAAAGCCAAGTGGGGATAGTAAATTTGTCGAGTCTGAGTTGTATACTTAGGTGCTCGGACAGCAAAATTTGGGTGCTGTCAAAATGAGCACTATAGTAGATACTGGCAAGACAAACAAACAGTAAGACTTGGTTGCATAAAGCAACTGAGATGCCAGAAAGTATCAATTTGGACTTCCTTCAAAAGATGCAATGTAAATGTAAATTAAAAAAAAAAAAATGAAAACACACACTTGTATCTTAATATTGGAAAAAATAGCTCTTTTTGTTGGGGCTTGAACATTATCAACATTTATGTATTTAACTTAGAGCTGACAGGGTGACCGTTAAGTCAAAGATACAACTGTTGCATCTAAAGTTCTCCTATTTTGGAGAGGACTCATCAGTGTATGCCTGTGTATCAAGCAGCAGTCGAGGCGAGTCAGCTTTTGGAGGAGCAATAGAAAATGCAACAGTTACATGTACATGCTGAGAGCGGACTCTTTAAAGCCTGTGTGTCAGGCCGAAATCACAGCGAGTCAGCTGTTCAATTGGGGGAGCAGTGGTTTAATACCGCTCTCTCCCTGTACGGTCACAATGAGCAGACGTGCACTGTATTAAATACAGCAGACATGCATGTCGATAACTCAGTCAGAGCGGTGTTAATTACCGCTACTCTGATATAGTTACCCTGCTGTGTGATCGCTGTATATAAGTAAAATGGGGTAAGTATGATTGGGGCACCCAAATTTTGCCGTCCGAGCACCTAAGTATACAACTCAGACTTGTTAAATTTACTATCCCTCTCTATTCCCGAGTGGCTCTTTTCTATAAAGCTTTATACAACATCTAAATATTCAATAGCCAAGTGGGATCTGATAATAGGGTGTTCCAAAAGGGACCGTTCACCCTATCCCTATATGGTAATCGATATCCACTATAGCCGTTTTTTTTTTACTAAAGATCTTGTGATCTAATACTTCTTGCCCTCTTTCTCTTTTCCACATCCCCTCTCCTTTAATTAACCTGACGGATACAGGTTTCAGCGCAAGATACAGCTGCTCTGTATACAGAATACAAAACAGCTGTATCTCAAAAAGTACAATTATTTTTAATACAAAGTAATTAGAAAGTTGCACCAATCACACTGATATAAAAAATAAATAAATTCAAAGTTGTACAAGAGTAAAGAACCATATATCATATATAAAAAATATGTTTCAAACAGTCCCACTATGCCATGTTTCCAAAATGTCGTAATCCAGACACTCCAGAACTGCAGACCACATCCCACCATTCATGTTCATATTTTTACAGTAGCTACAGCACCAATGTTTACCACTGCCAATACATATTACACGGTTTTCACTTTCTTCTATGCCTTGTCTTTCAGCGCCTGTACACTGATGCCTGGAATAATGATAAACGTACTATACACGTCATGCCGGATACTCCTGAAATTTTACTGGCTAAGGCCAACTCTGTAAATATTAGCAATGTAAGTACTACCTAGGTGATAGAAGAATCATATACATTTTGAGTAATGTATATCATTGAAATTGATTTAGAGCTAACAAAGACTTATTTGTTCTGCAGAAAATGTATACCCTTGGATGGGATAAAGCCAAGGCGAAAGGATATGACTTGAAGGCTGACACCATTGCAATCAAAGCTGCCAGGGCTTCCAGAGATATCGCTAGTGATGTAAGTTCTGTTGACTGAAATTGATATGTTCTGTATGTTCACCATATACTTTTACATTTTTCCATAACTCAAATTAATAACAGAGTCTTAAAAGTAAAGTAGATGATAGAAGATATCTGATAAGTGCTCCAAGTCATAGTCATTTGTGTGGAACATCTAGGAGTCCGTCAGGTTCATGAAACGTCATAACATTACATGCTTCAAATGAACTACAGCAGACAATAATACAATGTGAGTCTATTTGGATATCAATTTTAAGATAATTTATCATTTATTTTCTTTTAGTATAAATATAAAAAAGGATATCGTCAGCAGCAAGGCCATCATGTTGGGTTCAGAAGCTTATTGGATGATCCTAAATCCGTATGGGCCATGCATATTGCTAAGATTCAGAGTGACCGAGTTTACAAAAAGGACTTTGAGAAGTCAAAGACCAAGTACAACAGCCCCGTGGAAATGTTGTCAGTTCTTTTGGCCAAGAACTGCCAGAAACTGGTCAGCGACATTGACTACCGTCATCGCCTTCACCAATGGACATGTCTGCCTGACCAGAATGATGTCATACAAGCAAGGAAAGCCTATGATCTCCAGAGTGATGTGAGTTTTGTGTCCTATCGTCATTTACCATATATAAAAGGCCAATAAATAGGTTGCAAATTACGGGTACCGAAATATTTTCACTTTCTTGCAGACTTCCAAATTTCAATGTGATTGGCAATGTTGAAAAATTGCGTTAAATTTTGCTGCAATAAGTGGATTTTGCTTGTTGCAGAACTTAACCCCTTAGTGACCAGCCCATTTTAGGCCCTAATGACCAAGCTATTTTATTCGTTTTTCTATAGTCGCATTCAAAGAGCTATAAAGTTTTTATTTTTTCGTCTACATAGCTGTATGAGGACTTGTTTTTTGCGGGATTAGTTGTACTTTTTAATAGCACCATTTTAGGGTACATATAATTTTTAGATTAACTTTTATTAACCTTTTTGGGGGGATTATAAAAAAAACCTGAAATTCCGCCATTGTTCTATGCGTTTTTAAATTGACGCCGTTCACTATGCGACGTAAATAATATGTTACCTTTATTCTATGGGTCGGTACGATTACGACGATACCACATATGTAGAGGTTTTTTTTATGTTTTACGACTTTTGCACAATATAAACACTTTTGAACTAAAATAATTTGTTTTTGCATCATCGCTTTCCAAGAGCCGTAATTTTTTTATTTTTCCATCAATGTAGTGATTTTTTGGGCTTGTTTTCTGCGGGACAAGACGTAGTTTTGAATGGTACTGTTTTGGGGTGCATGGCACTTATTGATTCATTTTTATTATGACTTTTTTGGGGGGCAATGGAAAACAATTGCAATTTCGCCATTGTTTTTTTCGTTTTTTTTTTACGGTGTTCACCTTGTGGTTTAAATTACATATTAACTTTATTAATGGAGTCATTACGGTCGCGGCGATACCACATATGTGTACTTTTTTTTTTTTTTTTTTTTACACTTTTACTAAATAAAACCACTTTTTATGGAAAAAAATATTTTTTTTTTTACTGTACTTTTTATTAATAATCTTTATTTCACTTTGATGACTGATTTTATTAGTCCCACTAGGGGACTTTACTGTGCGATATTCCGATCGCTGCTATAATGCTTTGGTATACTTCGTATACCAGAGCATTATTGCCTGTCAGTGTAAATCTGACAGGCAATCTGTTAGGACGTGCCTCCGGCGCGTCCTAACAGGCATATGTCCAGGGCAGACCTGGGGGCTTTTATCAAGCCCCCGGCTGCCATGACAGCCCATCGGAGACCCGCGATTGCATTCGCGGGTCGCCGATGGGTGACAGAGGGAGCGCACTCCCTCTGTAAACAAAGTTAAATGCCGCGGTCGCTATTGACGGCGGCATTTAACGGGTTAAACGGCCGTGATCGAAGTAAACTTCGATCGCGGGCGTTGGAGCAGGAGCTCAGCTGTCATCAGACAGCAGAGCCCCAGCTCCTGGCTGCACGGGAGACCCGTACAGGACTTAGGCTAGGCGAACGTAAAAAGGCGTCAGCCTAGCCTAAGGCCCCTTAGTGACCAACGTAAAAAGGCGTATTGGTGGTCACTAAGGGGTTAATATAGGACTTGTCATTAATAAACTATGTTTATTATACTTAATAATATGTACTTTAAAAAAAACACCTTGCTTTTGATAGGTATAAGATCTAACAGCATTGAGGCAGATGATGTTGAATAATATAAGGTATTTTTGTGAACCTCTAATCATAGCTGTGGAAATCCAACCCGATCCACTGGTGTATCTACTAAAACCCACTTCATGTAGATTTGGGGATTGTAGATAAGGAAACTCTGTGATTATTCGGACTCCTCTTTTCTTACGTTGCTCAAGTTCAACAAAGAGGACGGAAAGGAGAATTTCAGTGATAATAGGTTTTCTTCCCCACTCACATCAAAAACTAAATAAAAAATTGGATTGGCTTTCCAAAAGGAGTGCAGTGTATTGAGGAAGAGCAGAAGCTGTTTGGACATAGATCTGACAGCGGATTGTCAATCAACCGTAGTCTGTTTCCAAGAGCAACCAGCAGACATTTGGAAACAGTTATGTAAATGAATGCAGATATGATTTAACTTAAAATGTTAAAACAAAAATTGTCACATAAATAATAAAAACACTTTAGGGTCAAAGTAATGAATAATATTAATAATAATATGAAAAATAATATAATTTTATCATTTAATCCTATTTTTTCAGTGGTTATATAAATCTGACATGGAATGGATCCGTGGCTGTGGATGGATTCCTAATGGCTCCCTGGAAGTGAATAAAGTAAAGAAGGCCCAAGAAATCATAAGTGAACGTCAGTACCGTCAACCTGCAGACCGCATCAAATTCACCAGCATTGTCGATACTCCAGAAGTAGTTTTGGCCAAAGCAAATGCCCTGCAGCTCAGCAATGTGAGTCATGTTAGATTTTTCTCCCGCTTTATGTACTTTTTTGATAAAAACCAAATTGTACTTTTCATGTTTTCATCAAATTTTTTCCTGTTTCACTCCTTATTAGAGCCTTTACCAAGATGCTTGGAATAAGGATAAGCTACATTTCAACCTGCCTTCAGATACACCAGAAATGCTGCAATCCAAGATCAATGCTGTCAACATTAGCAATGTAAGTACTAGGAGATTAATAAAACTTAAAACATGACTCTAACAGAGAAAAATGTTTGTTAAAGAATACAAAACATCACAAAAATAACTAAAAGGAAAGATTATAGGAGGGTCAAATGCCCCCGTGGTCTCTGTCATCTTGGGGCCTCCACTAGCCTACACAGAATGCACAGTAGCACTGACTGTTACTGTTATTCATGCGCTCTATAGCATTACTATTTAGGTACTATGTAGCTCTATTAATTGGGCATTGTAGGGGCATTATTTTTGTATACTGTATGGTGGTGTTATTTGGGCACTGTATGGTACTAGTATTTTGTTGTTAATGTGTTACCGTATATAACCTTGATTTGGCCCTGTTACAAGCTTGTAGCTACCTTACCTTATTTTCTACCCTTTTTGACTCATACAAATAAATAAAATGTCAATGAAAAATATTACAAATAATTTTTGGAAGTTTACACATCCAGATTTAGAGTCGGTACCATTTGTATTTTCTATGGTCTTAGTTTATCTCTGGTTATTGTATCTTCTGTCACTTTAACTGGAGTTTTTGTATTACAGAAACAATACCAGCTTGGCTGGGAGGATACTAAGAAGAAGGGATATGACCTCAGAGTTGATGCGATTGCAATCAAGGCCGCCAAAGCATCAAGAGACATCGCTAGTGATGTAAGTGTTAATAAAAGAGAATGTAAACCCCCCTGTATATTTCTGGAAATCATACTCTCTAACATGGTTCAGAAAGCTATATTGTTAATGAAAACTAATGAGTAAATTGTATATTTTTTTCCACAGTACAAATACAAAAAAGGATATCGTCAGCAGCAAGGCCATCATGTTGGGTTCAGAAGCTTATTGGATGATCCTAAATCCGTATGGGCCATGCATGTGGCCAAGATCCAGAGTGACCGAGTCTACAAAAAGGACTTTGAGAAGTCAAAGACCAAGTACAACAGCCCCGTGGAAATGTTGTCTGTGCTCTTAGCCAAGAACTGCCAGAAATTAGTCAGTGACATTAACTACCGTCATTACCTTCACCAATGGACATGTCTACCTGACCAGAATGACGTCATCCAGGCCAAGAAAGCCTATGAACTCCAGAGTGATGTATGTTGTGTTTATTATAACTCATTTCTAAACATTCCTACACATTAATTCATCAACATTTTTGCTCTTTTTAGTCATTAGCAACTTTACAGGATCAGAACTTTTTATATATTAGTATATGATATCTTGGTTGACTGATATGGTTAAAGGGATTCTCTACTTTGGGTAATCCCTACATTAGAAGAGTCCCTTGACAATATGTTGATAAGAAAGTGTCCCCCTCCTGGTACCCTCGGCGATCGGCTAGAATCTATGGGGAAACTTGCAGTAAGGCCCCATGCACACGACCATATATTTGATCCGTAATTACAGACCGTAATTATAGACCGTAATTACAGACCGTAATTACAGACCCATTCATTTCTATTGACCACGGACAGCTTTCAGTATTTTTACTGATGGGTGTCCGTGCTGAAAAAATTATAGAACCTGTCCTATTCTTGTCCGTAATTACGGCACAAACTCTCCCATAGAAGCCTATGGGCGCTTCCGTAAATACGGACGGCTACGGATGCTCATCCGTAAACCGTCCGTATTTACAGAAGATTTGCTATGCAACATGTTAGTGACATAATTTGCAGCCTCCCTCTTTTTTTATGGATCCGTATATGTGGATGAAATACGGATGCACTACGACTGTATTTACAGACACCCTTCCGTTTATACGGATGAATTACGGATGACTACAAATCCGTGTTTACGGACAGTATTTACGGATAGATTAATATACGGTCGTGTGCATGGGGCCTTAGTGTTCAATTTCACTGCAGCGCCACTACAGGGGAAGTTAGGCATTACATAGTGCCCATTTAAATCAACAGGTTGTCAGTGTAATGCAGGACAGGACAGGTACTCCAGAGCGAGAGACACTCCTTGTAACCGCCCTTCACCCTGGCCAAGAGATGAGGATCCGAAACAGAGGACCCCCCCCCCCTTTATTAACCCTAAATTCCCTAATAGGGTATATGAAACTGGGTATTCTAAACTGGACAACCCTTTTAATGTCATGAGCCCAAAATACTTTAACATTTTAAAAAATTAGTATTAGTGTCAGTTACATGACTATTCTCAACAACATATATGATGTCTGTGATTTTATCCACAGTGGCTCTACAAATCTGACATGGAATGGATCCGCGGCTGTGGCTGGATTCCCAATGGCTCTCTTGAGGTCAACAAAGTTAAGAAGGCTCAGGAAATTATAAGTGAACGCCGGTATCGTCAGCATCCAGACACCATCAAATTCACCAGTATTGTTGATGCTCCTGAATTAGTCCTGGCTAAGACCAATGCTCTACAGATCAGCGATGTGAGTGATGCTGTTTGAACTGGGTCAGAGTTGCCTTTGATACAGTTTGGGTTAGGAAGTTAGGTTTTGTATTGAATTAGTATGTTTCGTATTTTATAATGTCGAAGAATTTTTGGGATTTTTGGTTAGTCTTTTTCAATATATTTATTCACATTAAAGTTTAATATGAGCCCAGTCATCCGATGTTTCCAGGATGAAAATCATTCCATATTTTTTTAAATACTGTCTGTAGGGGTATAGATTTAGATAAGAACCACTTAAGTCTTGTATTTTGATTAATGTGTTATAAATAACATGTATGTATCTATTCTTATCTGTAGCGTGTATATAAAGATGAATGGGATAAAGTGAAAACGAAATTCAGCCTCCCTTCAGACACTCCACAGATGGTCCAGTCCAAGATCAATGCAGCAAACGTCAGCGATGTAAGTCCATCTACAATGTAACAATTTTAGATATTGAAGTTAATCTACATAAATGTGACATTATATACATTTTTTGCAGAAATTGTACAGGAAAGATTGGGATGAAGCCAAGAAGGGCTATGACATAAGAGCAGATGCCATCCCTATCCGCAGTGCCAGGGCTTCAAGAGACATTGCTAGTGACGTAAGAATTATACCACAAGTTTTGTTATTGCATGTTTTACTTGTAATGACTAAATACTCCCCTTCCGCTCCCCCAAAAAAAAAAATATCACAAAGGAAAGTAAATCTATCATCAGACTATGCTGCCCTATATTAGGGCAGCATAGTATGAGGACAGGTCCACTTTCCTATTAGCCAAAAAGCACGAAAAAATATTGTGATGTTTGGCTAATAGGAGCATTCAAAGAATACACCAGACTCATAATTACGAGTCTGGTAAATTCATAAAGTGAATGCTCTCTCTACTGCCCCCCGTCCCTCTCGGCGATGATTGGCGGCTAGCTGCATACATACCAGGCCATCAATCAATGTAAGTAGGGTGGAGAAAGTGCTCCCCTCATGAATACAATAGATCATTACTATAATTCTGCCATATTCTTCAATCAGTCCTATTAGCGAAATGGCAAAATATTTTTTTTGTACTGTTTTGGCTCATAGGAGAGCGGACTTGTCCCTATACTATGCTGCCCTTATATAGGGAAGCATAGCCTGATGACAGATCCACTTTAAGCCATTTCCCTATAGTATAGGCCACACCTCGGTCAACTTGTAATAGGCCTTTTTTTTAGGAATAATACGCCTCTTTCCCCCAAGCCAAATTTTTTACCTCAGAAAAACTTTATACCACGTTGATATTTAAGCTTTGACACTTTATGAACCCAATGGTCGTCAACAAGAACTTATTTTTCTGTGTGCTTAGAATGGTATAATAAATATATTCTGCACAATTCATTCATTATCATGTTAATTTTCTCATTATAGTACAAATATAAAATTGCCTATGAGAAACAGAAGGGTCACTACATTGGAGCCCCCACAGCCAAGGATGACCCTAAGCTGATGTTGTTGATCAATGCCGGCAAGCTTCCAAGTAACTTAAGATATAAGCAAAATTACGAGAAAACAAAGACCAAGCTTAACATACCGGCAGATATGGTGTCCATTGTAACAGCCAAGCAAGTCCAGGCAGCTGCCAGTGAGATCGATTACCGTCATTACCTGCACCAGTGGACATGTCACCCTGACCAGAATGATTGCATCCAAGCCAAGAAAGCTTATGAATTGCAGAGTGATGTAAGTATATGAGGTTCAATTCATTTTTAGTTGTAAAAAGACAATAGAAACAATATTGTAAAGTACACAGCATATATACAGTATACACATTGGTAACAAAGTGCATATTAATGTACATAGAAGAACAAGAAATAAGAAGCTAGATATGAATACATAAAATAGAATAATACAAAAACAAACATATTTGGTGGTGGTGACATATATACCAAAAAAGGCATATTGGATATGAAGTCTACATTTCCTTGCTTGAGGAGCTATATTGACAGTTACATGTAGTGTATTGGAATAAATTAAGGTCTTATAAACTAATAGAGTGTTAATGGAGAAGCAAATGGACATGAGGCAGGTCTGTCCAGGGGGCCCAATTACACAAACATTATTGTCTAAGTCCTCTACAGGTAGCAAAGTGTAGTTCATATTGGAAATGTAAGAAAACCCTATTGAGTATTTGAGAGAGGTTCAACGCATCACCTGATTTCCATCTTTTAGCGATGTGAAATCTTGTAGCAATAATAATATGTCCTGCTGGCCACCTGAACACTATCGGCACAGAATCCCATTGTAGATCTAGTAAGGCTCGTGTAGGAGTCGGTTTATATTCTATTCCCATCAAATCTGAGATATATTTGAAAATAAGTTTCCAAAACAGATAAACAGATTTGCAAGTGCACCATAAATGATATAGTGTACCTCTAGCTCCACAATTTCTCCAACACAAAGGTGAAGCACCTATTGACATATGCTGTAAGCAAACCGTAGTAAGACACCATATAAGGCCTCGTTCACATCTACGTTGGGGTCCCGTTCTGACGTTCCGTCTGAGATTTCCGTCAGAACGGGACGCTGAACAGACACAAACTGACACGAATGGAAACCAGGGGTTTCCGTTTCCATCACCATTGATTTCAATGGTGACGGATCCGGTGGCCATGGCTTCCGTTTGTCTCTGTTGTGAATCGGACCCGTCGTTTTCCCAGAATTAATAGCGTAGTCAACTACGCCATTGCTTCGCTATTGTTTCCGCCAAAACAATGGGTCCGGTGCAAAACAGAGACAAACGGAAACCATGGGCATCGGATCCGTCACCATTGAAATCAATGGTGATGGGAACGGAAACCTCTGGTTTCCGTTCGTGTCAGTTTATGTCTGTTCAGGGTCCCGTTCTGGCGGAAAGCTCCAACTTAACGTCAGATCGGGACCCCAACGCAGATGTGAACAGAGCCTTAGTTGTATTTTCCTATCCGCTTCCAAATGGTTGACACATTTAGAAATTCTATTTTTATGAGATAAAGCATTTTCCACTCATCCTCCGTGAAATTTAGTCCTAAGTCGGTTTCCCATTGGGTTATGTATTTTGTTTTGATAAGTGAGTCATGAGTGACTAAAGAATTATAGGCCGAAGGCAAAACCTTAAGGAGGGTCTTCTCAGAGTCTAGGAATTTCTGGAATAAAGAAGGAACTCCAATCATCATATTGCCTACGGTATACTTTTGAAAGATGTGTCGTATCTGCAGAAACATATAAAATTGGTTCTTTGGAATGTCATACTTCCGTTGCAAGTCGCTGAAAGAGCAGAGATGTGAACCCCCATAGATATTAGATATAAGTTTGACTCCCAGAGTAATCCATAGGGAGAGATCTACGTTAGTGATCCAAAAGGATAAGTATGATATAGGACAACATTTTAAAGAACCATTATATATCTTATAAACTGAGTATGCTTTACCCCAGGTCAGGATCATGTGTTTGGTAGTCGGCAAAAAATGCTTATTTGTTTGAACCCCCACTAGAATACCCAACAAAGTAGCTTTTATATCCAAATTATGAACAAAGTCCCTCTACTTGTTTCCAATGAGTAAATACATCTGAACTCCAGCAATGTTTAATAGCCGCTAATGTTGCTGCCATATAATAATAGTTTACATTTGGAACTCCTAAAACGCCCCTAGAGACATGTGTCATCATTAAGGTTTTGGAAACGCGTGCCTTCTTGTTCTCCCATATCAATTTAAGCAGCACATTTTGGATGTCCATAAAGGTTGACAATAGCACTTGTAAAGGAATAGTGCGTAGATAATAAAGTATTTTGGGCATGAGCCACATTTTGGTTAAATTAATCCTGTCTATTCAAGAGATTATGGCGTGATATAAGTATATGGATGGTCATTGTAGTCATCCTCCACAGGTCAATAGTATTAAGGTTGGTCAACTTTCTCCTAAAATGTCTTGTTGTTCAAATCCCTACCCCATCCTTAATAATGACCTTAGCTGG
The DNA here is from genome assembly GCF_050947455.1 of Rhinoderma darwinii. Classification (NCBI taxonomy): domain Eukaryota; kingdom Metazoa; phylum Chordata; class Amphibia; order Anura; family Rhinodermatidae; genus Rhinoderma; species Rhinoderma darwinii. Next base: position 21,449,065 of record NC_134692.1, on the reverse strand, counting down.
GGTAGACGAGAGCCAGGAAAGGAAGATCAACTTTAGTCTTTTCAGCTTACAGATAGACCCACTAAGTGCAGTTGCACACGACCGAGTGCCACTCGGGCCGTTTTTCACAGTATCCGAGTGGCACCGGATAGTTTTCACAGACCCATTCACTTTAGCAGGTGAATCGGGTCCGTGAAAACTGACCCGATTCTCTGATCAATGGAAAGATAGGAAATGTCCTATCTTTCCACAGATCACTGACGGGACCCGGCCAATGCACACTGTCGTGTGAATGAGACATTAGTTGGTGGGAAGGAGATCTGACAATATATTGAGTGGAATGAATGACTGGGCTACTGGTTGGGTTGACCTGTTTATTGACTATATTTTAAAGAAGAATAATGTATATTCATTATCAAGATTAAATAATATCCCACAGATAGAATTACATTGAGTGATGTTAATAATCTTCTTAATATGTCCACCAATTACCGAATAGATTCTTCCAGGTTACTAGCAAGATAAAATTTAAATGGGTTGTCCAGGATTAGAAAGACATGTCTGCTTTCTTCCAGAAACAAGCCACAACTGTTCACAGGTTGTGAGTTTTATTTAAAGCTCAGCCCCATTCACTTCAATAAAGCTAAACTGCAATACCAGACTCAACCCATGGACAGGTGTGGCACTGTTTCAGGAAGAAAGCAGCCATGTTTTTGTAATCCTTTACAACACCTTTAATTTGTTGCCGTAGAAGGAGTCAAAATAGATAGTTGTCCATGTGGGAACTGAAGACTACATCCATGTAGTCTACACAACCCCATTAATTGATAGTCCATAATTCCAATTTGTAGGTAGAACACATTTATTAAACTTTATACTGAAGAAAGATATCTAAAATGTAAGTATCTTACTCTTTGTTCTTCTAGAACCTCTACAAATCAGATCTGGAATGGATTCGAGGATGTGGGTGGATGCCAAATGGCTCAGTGGAAGTTAAGAAAGTTAAATATGCTCAAGACATCTTGAATGAGCATCTTTATCGTCAACCAGCCAGCGGCTTGAAGTTTACCAGTATTGTGGACCTTCCATCCGTCGTCTTGGCAAAATCCAATGCTGACCAGATCAGTGAGGTAAGTTGAGTTGACAATATGGCTTCATGTTCATTTTTTTAGAATGTATTACAAAATGTAATAATATATTCACTTGATTTATTTTATTTCTTAAGTCCAAATATAAAGAGGCTTGGGAACAAGACAAGAGAACCATCCATGTCATGCCGGATACTCCTGAGATTATGCTATCAAAGGCTAATTCTCAAAATGTCAGCAATGTAAGTATCTATGTGGCTTGCATTACCACATTGGTTTTCAAGTTTTAAGACTAAAATTTAGAGTAATCTCACATGAAGGACTATCTTATTCCCAAGTAAGTATGTAATTAACCTTGGAATGTTCACCGGTCTGATGTACTACCTGTGGCCTGGGGCAGGATGTAATGTGGCAAGGGGTCGACATCCCAGGTGGCCATGTAGATCTGGTCCTCATCAGAGCACCAGAATAGACTCAAAGAAGTTGTTAAGTTCTTAAACACTAAGAAGGAAAGTTATCAACTGGTTTACGCCACTTTAGTGGCGTAAAAAAGTAGTACGTTTTGGTGCACACCATATTTACACGAAAATGTACAACTCTTTCCGTCTTTATGCTTTTTAAGAAAAACATTTTTATTGAACACATTGAATATACAAAGTATAGAGACGATTACAAACGTATACAGACAATGTTTTATTTTCAACATATTATTTGTTAGCTTTTGTAAATGAAAGGGCTCTTGATGCTTTTGAAAAGAGGCGAGAAAAGTGTTAACCGGGAGGGGCAGGACCACGATGAACTGGCATATTAAATATTATGTACGCCAGAAATTAATGCAAATTATAGCGAAAATGTAAATTTCTGGCATTAGTGCAGTTCAATATGCGCCAAATTTGTTAACAGGTGCCCGAATTTGGCAAATTTCACAACGTACTTCAGTTTAAGACTGATGTATGAAATTCCAGTCATAATAAATTTGTCTCTAAGGGTATGTAAACACGCCCTATTTACGGATGTAATTCAGGCGTTTTACGCCTCGAATTACGCCCGAAAATACGGCTCCAAACCAGCTGTAAACATCTGCCCATTGAATTCAATGGGTCTTACGATGTTCTGTGCAGATGTGCTTGTCAATTCTTGGGACGTAATTGGAGCCGTTTTTCATTGACTCCAATGAAGAACAGCTCCAAATTACGTCCGAAAAAGACGCGGCGAAAAACGCAAGTAAATGCAATTACGTCTGAAATTCAGGAGCTGTTTTCGCCTGAAAAGTTTGTAATATACTGTATGTCAAAATTTTATTGGAGTCCCTTCAAGCACTGTAATCCAACAATATGGCTCTCTGAGATCAAAAAAGTTTGTGCACCCCTTGTCTGATACCTTTAATTAACACTGTAGGCTTAGATACTAATAAACCTTTAAGAAACATTTTTGTGCTCCTGTTCTTAGACTCATGTTTCTTATTTCAGAAACTTTACAGAGAAGGTTGGGATAAGGTGAAAATGATTTATGACCTCAGGTCAGATGCAATTCCCATTAAAGCAGCTAGGGCCTCAAGAGATATTGCAAGTGATGTGAGTATTGTGTTATTATATAATATACTGTATAATATACTGTATAATTAATCAGTAAAAATGTTTGACAAAAATGTTAGTTTTTTTTAAATTATTTTTACAATGAAGAGAATCTCAACTCCAAGTTCTTTATCTACATTACAAAATTCTTGACCTTATATAGCGATATGGTGGATTGACACTCTTTGCACTCTCCTTGATTTCATTGCTTCCTACAGTATAAATACAAGATTGCCCATGAGAAACAGAAGGGTCATTACATCGGAACTCCCACAGCTCATGATGACAACAAGCTGGCCTGGTATTTGAAGACATCTAAACTTCCCAGTAACCTGGAATACAAGAAGGACTTTGAAAAAATAAAGACAAAGTTAAACCTACCAGCAGATATGGTGTCGATCGTTGCAGCCAAGCAATGTCAAGTTTTGGTCAGTGACATTGATTACCGACGCTACTTGCACCAATGGACATGTCTGCCGGATCAGAATGACGTCATTCAAGCTAGAAAAGCCTACGACCTCCAGAGTGATGTAAGTTACCAATTTGAGTACTTGTTTGAAGAGACTATCCCAAACACTCGACCAAGGCAAAGACAAAATTTTGATTATATGGAATTTAACTTGAACACAATTTCATTATAAATCACATAAATGATACAGATCATTTCTAAAGTTTTGTTTACATAAGAGCTGACATGATGCTTATTTGTCATTAAATTTGGTTGATGTACTCTATTAATACATCATGGCACGTTAAAGGGAAAAAGTATACATATACCTCTGGGTAGTTTGTAGAGGAACCATCTGGGGTCCCGAAACATGGTTTGGCCTGTAATGGAAGGCCTTAGGTTAAAAATCTCTGTGGTTGTAAGATAAAAGAGAAATTCTAAATAAAATAATTGTTGTAATATGGCTGGTAGCGGCTATATTAGAGGCAAACACTTCTTTCCTGTATTGTCTGTATAGACAGTGCAGCAGGGTGTATGTGTGTTTTGTGGCATCTGCAATGAATGGGAGTTAATGGACAGAAGAGTGTCCATAGAATAATATAGTCTCCAGGAAGAAATGACATACTGCTCCTGTCGCAGAGACCAGAGAGCTGCATACAGGCCTTATCTGTGTGCATAGTGTTGCTATCTTGCCTTATCTAGTCCTTCAGCAGTACAATAGAGCTGTATTCTGCCATTGAATCCCTGTCCTCTCATGATAATGAGACGCCTGTGCTGACCCTGTCCCAATCTACACAGAAAGCTGAAAGTGAGGTGCAGAAAACAGAAAAAATGTCAGCCTATTGTGTAAGCTTTGGTGTCTAGTGTTAAAACTGGAATATTTCCGATTTATTTTGTATGGATAATCACATAAAAAATATAATAAACTCACCTCCAAAAATGAATTCGAATGTGTTAATAATAAAAATCTATTTCTGTTTATTTGCAGGCACTCTACAAATCAGACCTGGAGTGGCTCCGTGGAATTGGTTGGATGCCAAATGACTCCCATGATGTTAAGAAGGTTAAGTTTGCCCAGGAAATCATAAGTGAGGTACAGCTAATTCTTCTTTATTATAATAGATCATGGAAAATTGTAAAACAATAAGTCTGGTTACACGATGATAGTAAAAAAAACAAAAAACATTAAAATACTTTTTTGTTTGCAGAATAAGTATAGAACTAAACCAGACACTCTCCGCTTCACAGCCGTCACTGACAGAGTGGATTATGTCTCAGCTAAGCAAGGCGCAGAAATCCTGAGTGATGTAAGTATCCTTTAAAAAAAATTGTTACTAGTGGATTTTTTTTTACGTTTTATGCAAATTGATTTTGGATTAGGCTATATTTAGTGCCAGTCCTTTAGGGAACTGTTCTCCATTCAGAGCATAAAGGTATGCTTGACAGTAAAGTCCAAGGAGTCTGGAACTTAAAATGGGCAGTGACATCACCAGTTTCCCTAGATAGCCCGCCAGACATCAGTCTGATGTCACTAGTCCTCCACAGATAACTCTTTCTACTCAATCTCTGCTTTCTATACTCTTCCTTTTTGTGCCATATCTGGTATATACAGAGATGATGGAGGTTATATACAGGAATGATGGCTGGTATATACACAGGGATGATGGTTAATATATACAGGGATGATGGGGGTTATATATGGGGATGATAGCTGGAGCATCCATCATCTCTGTACACAACCCCCTATCATCCCTGTATATACCAGTCATTATCCCTGTATATAACCCCCATCATACATGTATATACCAGCCTGGCTGGTATATACAGAGATGATGGAGGTTATATACAGAAATAATGGCTGGTATATACAGGGATGATGGGGGTTATATATGGAATGATAGCTGGAGCAGCCATCATCCATGTATATAACCCCCATCATCTCTGTACACAACCCCCTATCATCCCTGTATATAACTATATAACCCCCATCATCACTGCACACAACCCCCTATAATCCCTGTATATAACTGTATATTACCCCCATCATCACTGTACACAACCCCCTATCATCCCTGTATATACCAGCCATCATCCCTGTATATAACCCCCATCATCACTGTATATAACCCCCATCATACCTGTATATACCAGCCTGGCTGTTTTTAAACAGGGATGATGGAGGTTATATACAGGAATGGTGGCTGGTATGTACAGGGATGATGGGGGTTATATATGGGGATGATAGCTGGAGCAGCCATCATCCATGTATATAACCCCTATCATCTCTGTTCCCAATCCCCTATCATCCCTGTATGTACTAGCCATCATCCCTTTATATAACTGTATAACCCTCACATACCTGTATCAGTTTTAAAAAATGGATCACATGATTATTTTTGAGTTTGAGCCAACGTGGAACTCGACTTGGTGAGTAACATGTTTTTTTAAATGTATTTTCTATGTGTATATTAAATTGTTTTTCTATCTGAATTATAATAGTTGCATGCTGTAGGCCTAACTGTGAATGTACTTCTAGCCGCTCACCTGCTCTGCTCCTGGGATTTGTATATGATAAGGTTTATGTGATGGATTAGAGCCGATGTTCTCGTTGCTTATATTTGGCTGGTCTACTGCTTTCAAGTATCAAGTTGGTTTGGATGTGTATCTCCTTTTGATATACGGCTGACCTGGTATTATATTCGGCTATTAAACTTCCATAGATTAGGATGTGTCTCTGATATTGAGATGGCTGCCGTGTCTTCTCCTGTTAATCATTCTTAATGCAATTGTCCCCTTCTTTTCTAATGTTTTGCACAATGTAGTAGATAGCATTTAAACTCGGCTATACATGTGTAATGTACTTAAGAGCCTTTTATACTGATCTCAAACTTGTAATTATCATGGATAATATAGCAGCGTATACAGTACAGCACTCCTGCTCATTCACAATGAGAACCACTAGGATTAGGATGCGCCTCTGCAGTTGTAAAAATGCATTGGAGGGGCCTACTGGGTTGCGGCCCCCTCAGCTATGTTTCGTCCCCCCCTATGATAAACCCCTAGCTACGCCTCAGGTCCTCTATGTAGTCCATACGCCCTTAGGGCATATGTACAGGGGCTATCTTGATAAGAGATTAAGTATTGGTAGGAACCAGCATTTCATGATGGTCTGGTGTGAAAAAACAAATAGATAATGTTCCATTTTAGTATCCTGTATGCTCTTACCTAACTATTATTTTATTCTTTTCTTTTTAGATTAAATATCATGAAGCTTGGAACAACATTAAGTCACATTACACAGCTTTGAGCGATACTCCCCTGCTGCTTACGGCAAAAGAAGCAGCCAAGAATGTCAATAATGTATGTACATATAATCATAATATATATACCGCATATGTGGGTCTGTATATATTTATGGGGATTGGAATACAATATTGTACTTATATGGGATAGATAGATTATCTATCTATCTATCTATCTATCTATCTATCTATCTATCTATCTGTCTGTCTGTCTGTCTGTCTGTCTGTCTGTCTGTCTATCTATCTATCTATCTATCTATCTATCTATCTGTCTGTCTGTCTGTCTGTCTGTCTATCTATCTATCTATCTATCTCTCTCTCTCTCTCTATCTAATCTATCTATCTATCTATCTATCTATCTATCTATCTCATATCTATCTATGCCCTTATTTATTTTTCTATTTTAATTTCACGCTTAATTGTTTTGTATTTTTCTTTTCTAGAAATTGTACACAGAAGGCTGGGATAATATTAAGGCAACTGGCTACCTATTACCCCATGACGCAGTGCAGATAAAGCACGCCAGAAAGAGTGACACTGCACAGAGTGAGGTAATCATGTCCCATTTACCTATATATCTGAATTAATAGAAGACACTCCATCAATGTGTTATATAAGGAATTGCACTATACAGTAGTACAGTACTCAAAATGTAATTAATTTTCAATAATTTCCAGGAATCAAATTTTTAATAATTGGAGCCTAAAAATTAGAGATAGCGATCAACTATTTATTACTTTTAGGGGATTATTTAGAGCCATGTGGAGACGATTTTTGAACTGTGCCACAACAGGAGATACAATTGTAAAAACTTTTTGGAGCACAAAATATCCGAATTATCATAGCACGTGCTTATATATCAAAGCATATATTTCCTGAATCCACATATATTAGAAGTACGTATGCTTATCAATCCTCAAAATGGGGCCTCCTCCTGGCTTATGTTCATACTACTCCATCCCTACATACAGGGAAAGTGCTTTTTTGGCCACTTTCTTCCCTTTCGACCATTGGCCCGGCCCTTCCAATGCTTTTGGTCCACACTTCCCATAATTTGTAGAGGAGACTAGGCTAAAATGGGTTTCCTGTTTTACTGAGCCCTATAGCATCTTCTGGTTTGCTTATATGATTATTTCTCCCTTAATTGGTTGCCAGAAAATAATCAAACAAAAAATTTCTCACCACAAAATGGCGCCCTTCACTGTTCTATTGTGTCTGAAAATTATATTCTAAATACAAATACTTATCCTATTTTTTTTTATATTTTTCTTGTTTTTATTTTAGTTGAAGTACAAAGCTGAATACATCAAACAGAGAGGTCACTACGTTGGCGTTCCAAATGCTGATGCTGATCCTAAACTAAAATGGTTCAAACATACCAACCTGATCCAGAATGACAGAGAATATAAAAAACTTTATAACAAGTGCAAGTCTAAAATCAATATTCCTGGTGACATGGTATCAATCGAATCAGCTAAACAAGGGCAGAGCTTGGCCAGTGATATTTACTATCGTCATTACCTTCACCAGTGGACATGCCACCCTGACCAAAATGACTGCATCCAAGCCAGGAAGGCTTATGACTTGCAGAGTGATGTAAGTTATGGAGACATTCTTAAAGGGAATGTGTCATGTATTTAATTGTAGTTTTAATAATTAGATTTAGGTACATAGATGACAAATAATATGCTTATTCTGTTTTGTTTTTTTAAATTGTGGCTATTTATGTTTTTTTTTATATAAAAACTTCCATGGGGCGACGATATTGTAGGCATACACTTCCTTCCTATATTTCGGATATAGACAGTACAGCAGGGTATGTGTGCTTTATAGCAGCTGAAATGAATGGGAGACAATGGGCAGAGAAATGTCATAGATTATTACAATCTCCAGAAAGTGATGGAGGGCAGTGCCTTTTCCCAGAGACCAGGTAGTGACAGAAGAGATGCGTTCAGAGCCTTTGTGTATAGTGCTGTACTAACTTATCTAGTCATCCAGCAGTACTATAGAGCTGTCATTAACTTGCCCAACCTCAAATGATAATGACATGACTCTGTTCATTCTGTCCCAGTCAACACAGCAAAGCAGACAAGTGAGCTATAGCGAACAGAAAATATCAGGTATTATGACTGCTGTAGTTGCCAGTCTAAAAACTGCAAAGTTTCAAGATTTTTTTATGTGGATAGTCACATAAAAGAATAAAGAATACACCATTAAACATTAAAAAATAATTAATAATAATTAATAATAAAAACCTGATTTAAATAATGTTTCTAAAGATAGATTCCCTTTGAATATTTTACTATATAGTTCTCTGTACAGTATACTTTGACAACAACTCATTTCATCCTCTAGAGTATCTACAAATCTGACCTGGAATGGATTCGTGGTTGTGGATGGGTTCCATTAGACTCTGTAGAGCACCAGAAAGTGAGGAAAGCTCAAGAACTGGTTAATGAGGTTTGTATGAACTGATTGCTTTTTCGTTTCAAAGATAAATGACTCTATGCTTATAGTCCACAAAGATCTTACTCAAAGTGGATCTCCTGGTCACGTCAGAAATTATGATCAAGCTGAGGCCAAGAGAAGCTAAATATTCCTTCCTTGTGCAATTATGTTACAGATTTAATAAATACTTTCTGACGGTAATTACTTAAAATTAGTGAATGTTACTCATTGGAGCTAAAAACCGTGACTTATCATTGTCTTCTTTTTCTTTTGCATTGTAGAGAGCCTATAAGAAGGACGCACACAGCAACTTTTCCAACTACACTCATGTGGTTGACCCACCATACGTTGTGCTCGCCAAAATGAATGCCATCAACCAAAGTGATGTGAGTTCTCTGCACATTATATTTGTTACTTTGTTTAATTTTTTTTTTTGCTTTTTTGGGGGTTTATTTGGATAATTTTAATTGCTGCCAGGACTTATAAACATGACAAAAAAATGTTGTCCATGGGACCATAGATCCTATCTAATAGGTTACAGTGTCTTGCAATGTATGAATATCTATCTATCTATCTAATATCTAGAGTATCTAATTATCTATCATTCTGATTTCTTTTTTTTTGTAGCTGAAATATAAGGAAACCTTCAACTTGGAAAAAGGTCACTACATCGGCTCTGCAGAAACTCCGGAAATCTCTCATTCTAGAGATATGTCCAAGCTGGCTAGTGATGTAAGTACTATAAAGTTGGACAAGAACTATGCTCTTACATATAAATTCAGGATAATAAATAATAACGTACTACTTTCACTACATTACAGATAACCCAGTCTCTTTTTCTAACCCCAGTTTATTATTTGATCTGAATTTATTCACATTTTTTTTTTTGTTAGACTATTTTAGATTTTTTTTTGTCTCAAAATGACCAACATAATCATATTCTCTCACATCATCATTACATTGAATGACATATTTTCATTGCTAAGTTAATGCCATCCCAAAGATCTCAATCAAAATTTTTTTTATCGATACACAAGGGATAGTTTTTTGTCCTTTTCGTCTTGTATGGTAGGTAGAGAAAATACTACTCATCTGTTCTCTATCTGTGCATTTTGTCATGGGAATTATATACAGTAGGATTGTTTTTTGTGTACAGACCTTCCCCAATTGACTTTCTCTACTATAAATTTTGACCAATTTTCAGTGAATATAAGTCAGTCTGAAAATGTGTTATCTCTTTTTCTCCTCAGAAATTGTACAAGGATTCTTGGGATAATACTAAAGCACTGGGCTACCAACTGGACGCCAAATATATACCCATAGTTGGTGCCAAGCATGCTAGGATTGTTTCCAGTGAGGTATGTTTGAGATTTAATATGTATCTCATGTCTTATTATCGTATCAGACTATCAGACATGTATAACACTAAATCAATTGATCAATTTTGATTCCAGCTAAAATACAAAGAGCATCACGAAAAGGAAAAGGGTCACTATCTTGCTGGTGCCCATATTAGTGATTTCCCCAGTGTTGTGCATTCATTGGCTTTCCAGAAGATGAAGAGCGTGGTAAGATTAAGTTGTGTGATGTTTTTGGTGTTTTTTCAAGAAACAAGAAAATGATGATGGTCTATAGAGGGTTAGGTTTATCCAAAACCTTATTCATGGAGACCCTTTTTTGTTAATATTAAAAAGGTTTAATGCTTTAGTTGTTAAAAGGGTCCTTTCATAATGAGTACAATTACAAAATGTACACTGCTGGATCCCCCAGTTACAAGCTGTAATTTGAGGGGAAACCTGACACTAAAGGGCCGATGCAGCGAGCGCCGATCAATGAGACATCGTTGATCGGCGCTCGTTTGCTCCTGTCACACAGAGCTATGGATGGGGCCGAGCGGTAGTTATTCCGATCGCTCGTCCCCATACATTATTATCATGTCGGCAGTATGTCTCCCTGTTTACACATGTGCTGCCGACAATGATAATATTTTACTTTTTTAAAATGATACGATCAGCAGATAATCGAGCATTTGCTTGTTCATCTGCTCATCCGCTGCCCTGTTTACACACGGCAATTATTGTCAATGAGCGTTATATGAACACTCGTCTGCACGATAATCGCACAGTGTAAAAGGGCCTTAAGTGTTCAATTTCCCTGCAGTGCCACCACAGGGGAAATTATGTATTACACAGTGCTCATTCATAGTAATAGGGTGCCTGTACAATGCAGGTCAGGTCCTCCAGGGCTCTTGGTAACCTTTCTCCACTAGAGGAGGATCCTGAACAGAGGGCCCCCTTCTATTATCTCAGGATTCCCTAATAGGGTACATGAAAATGCATTTTCTAAACAAGACAGCCACTTTAATAAATAATATTCTATTTAGATTAGTATTACATTGCTGCTCCTGTTGTTCAACTTTCCCTATCACTGGGTGGTACTGTTGCCATCAAGAACAACTTTAATTGATTTCTACAGTTTCTGACTGCGGCAATAGTGTTGAATTGGACAAATTTCAACAGAAATTTTCCAGCTACTACATTGAATCCAGCATATTGTACAGGTCAATGTATTTATATCCAGAATACATTTGGAATACAGTCAATCACACAGTTTATGTCATGTACCAATGTGTGGCAGAAATGAGTCACTTAGTTCTAAACTTAAGTGTAATGTATCACCTGTTATCTTTCCATAAGTATGTGGTCAGCCATTTTGCCATGTGTAGAGGTCACTGTGATGGGAGAGGGAGGAGGGAGCTGTGCTCTCTCTCCTCGTCACCTATAAACTGTGTTCGATTCCTTTATAATAGATATGCTACTGTACATTTCATTGCAATCCTGCCCTCTGATCATAATTTGATGATTGCCGACCCTGCCCCCAGTGTACAGTATAGTCAAGGAAAACAACAAAAAATAGGTAAATTTCTGATGATAGATTCCATGTAGACCTAGAATATAAAATCCTTGATGGCCAAGACTTTTCCACATGTTTTTTTACGTTTTTATAACTCAATAAGTCAATTATCTCTTTTCTTATTAGCTGGGCTACAAGAAGAACTATGAAAACAACAAGACAAAGATCAATATTCCAAGCGACATGCTTAACAACGTCCTTGCCAAGAAATGCCAACAGATCCTTAGTGACATTGAATATCGCCGCTATCTCCATGAATGGACATGTCTACCTGACGAACAAGGGGTCATTCGTGCCAAAAAAGGCAATGAGATCTTGAGTGATGTATGTAGCAAAATACGTAACATTCCATTTTTCCTTCATTGAATATTTGTATCAAAATGTTTTAATTAATCTTATTCATTGGTGTTTTTTTTTTCTTTACAGGTACTCTACAAGGAAGACCTAACATGGCTCAAGGGCATTGGTTGTTATGTGTGGGATACTCCAGAAATCTTGCTTGCTAAGAAGTCCTATGATCTTCAGAGTCAAGTAAGTCATATAAAGGATTTGAGCTTTCCAAATTAGTAAATTGTTACACATCAATTCTCCATTGTTTTCTCTATCGCATGATATATAAGATGTCTTGGTAAGATTTTAATGTGTCTCTTGTACCAGTAGTAGCGACATGATGCATTGTCGTGGCTCAGTGGTTAGCACTGTAGCCTTCCAGTGCAGGAATCCCGGTTTGAAGGCAACATATGCATGGAGTATGTATGTTCTCCCTGTTTGCATGGGTTTCTCCAGTTTCCTTCCACACTCCAAAAACATACTGATATATTCATTGGTTTTCTATAAAATTAGTCCAAGTGTGTGTGTGTTTGAGAATATTATGAGCCCCATTAGGGACAGGGACTGATGTGAATGGCTTACTTGACTCTGTACAGCACTGAGAAATAGGTTGCCACTATATAAGAAATAGAAAATTATATTTACTATTTTAAATTCTACAACAGCAATTGCATATTCTGATCTATTTCTAGATCAAATACACCAATGCCAGTAAAGAAAACTTTAAGAACTACAGCGTTGTCACTGATACACCAGTATATGTCACAGCCATCCAAAGTGCCATCAACGCTAGTGATGTGAGTATCAGATTACTTATAATAACATTCGTTGCTTATCTAGCTGATCAATGTATCTCATTATTGTCATGTTTGTTATCTTCAATTCAGCTCAAATACAAAGAGGACTTCAACAAGAACAAGGATAAGTACACAACAGTTCTGGAAACCGTAGACTACAACCGTACCCAGAATATGAAAGATCTTTTCAGCAGTGTATGTACTCCTATATAATGTTTTGTGGGTGATAAATGAGGAATCCACCATCAGAAATTCAAGGTCAACAATGAAATGTGTTTTATTCCTTAGAACTTGTACAAACAAGCCTGGGATACCGTCAAAGCCACAAGCTACCAGCTTCCTCCAGATACAGTCGCCTTGGCCTTTGCTAAACAGAATAAGCACATTGCCAGCACAGTAAGTACATGTTACCATTTCCAAGCCTGTTAAAAGTTGTTATTCTGGATCATATATGTCATACAATGTTTATTATCGTCTTGTCTTGTCTAGCTGAAGTACCGTGAGGAATATGAGAAGTTTAAAGCGCTCTACACAATACCAAAAGGTATTCAGGATGATCCAAACACTGCAAGATGCCTCCGAGTGGGCAAGCTTCCTCTGGACGTGAGTATTCTGAAATCGCGTTGGGATTTTATTAGATCTTCAAAGAACAACATTGCTTTTAATTCACACTCAGGTTAGCCATAGACATTAGATCAAACTCGTCCAAACCCACCAATTTCAGCAGGATCGGTGTTAACTGTAATTTGTATGGGAAAGCAGACAGAAGATTTTGTGGGAAAAAGAAATGGTCATGTTGGATTTCACCAGGCCTGATTGTTTATTCCTGCAGGAGAAAATCGATGCCAGAGGGAACATTCCCTAATCCCTATTAAAATAAACACACTCTCTTGGCTGAGCCAAGTATGCATGTCTATAGGGAGGTTAGGGGAAATAGCTGTCAGCCAATGGCCGAATAATCTAATATGTAACCTGATTGCTAATGTCCTGTTCACATCTACGTTGAGCCATTCCATTGTTCTGCTCAATCCGAGGAGAAAAACAAAGGAATACTTGACGCAATGGTTCCATTGCACCATGGACACCACCAGCGGCCAACGGAACCCATTGACCAGAAACACTAGCGCAGTATTTTGCGCTATTGTTACGGGTAATCTCGGCTGGATCTGTGATGGAGGCCCCTAATGGAGCCTCTAATAGAGATGTGAACAGGCCCTGATAAAGACTAAATTACTTAAACAGTTTGCACACTTTTGAAACCAATTTATTATTCCAATGTTTCTTAAATCAAAAATTTCAATAACTAGTCTTGATTAGAACATATTACCATTTTATGTCTGCAGCTCCCATACAGCCCTATGTGTCTCCATAGTTAAAGAGGCTCTGTCACCAGATTTTGCAACCCCTATCTGCTATTGCAGCAGATAGGCGCTGCAATGTAGATTACAGTAACGTTTTTATTTTTAAAAAATGAGCATTTTTGGCCAAGTTATGACCATTTTTGTAATTATGCAAATGAGGCTTGCAAAAGTCCAAGTGGGTGTGTTTAAAAGTAAAAGTCCAAGTGGGCGTGTATTAGGTGCGTACATCGGGGCGTTTTTAATACTTTTACTAGCTGGGCGTTCTGAAGAGAAGTAACATCCTCTTCTCTTCAGAACGCCCAGCTTCTGACAGTGCAGATCTGTGACGTCACTCACTGGTCCTGCATCGTGACGGCCACATCGGCAGCAGAGGCTACAGTTGATTCTGCAGCAGCATCAGCGTTTGCAGGTAAGATCGACTTACCTGCAAACGCTGATGCTGCTGCAGAATCAACTGTAGCCTCTGGTGCCGATGTGGCCGTCACGATGCAGGACCTGTGAGTGACGTCACAGATCTGCACTGTCACAAGCTGGGCGTTCTGAAGAGAAGAGGATGTTACTTCTCATCAGAGCGCCCAGCTAGTGAAAGTATTAAAAACGCCCCGATGTACGCACATAATACACACCCACTTGGACTTTTACTTTTAAACACACCCACTTGGACTTTTGCAAGCCTCATTTGCATAACTACAAAAATGGTCATAACTTGGCCAAAAATGCTCGTTTTTTTAAAATAAAAACGTTACTGTAATCTACATTGCAGCGCCTATCTGCTGCAATAGCAGATAGGGGTTGCAAAATCTGGTGACAGAGCCTCTTTAAATACTATACATACTACAAACAAACCCTGTGTGTAATCTGATCCCGCAGTCAGTGGTTACACTTTTCCATCTGCTCCATACTCTTGCTAGCCTACTAACAGTAAAAGAAGCAGCAGTCAAACATGGTTTGTTTGTAGCATAGGTCTGCATAGGAGCTGTATACACAAAAAAGTAGGATATTATTTCTCCCCCCAAATTTGACTGATATGCTGAGGCACTGCGTCGCCCTACATGAATGTATGCCCTAATTTTTCTTGTAGTTTCTGTTTTCTGTACATCCTACACTTTTCCTCCTTCGAGGAGTTTATGGTAAATTAATACATTTCTGTTAAAAGTAGGATATCTTTTAATCGAGCCTATTTGAAAAGTTTCTTCATTATTTATTTTAGATACAATAAAGCAATAATAAAAACGAAAAGATTAAAACGTCCACAAAAGTCAACATAGTCTTCCATATGTAATTGGGAATTATATACAGAATCTATTTTTCATTCTCAAATGTCCCAAATCTTCTTTGTAGCGTTTGTACCGAGATACCTATGAAAAGAACAAGGCTAAGATTCACATCGCTCCTGATATGATGGAAATCATTGCTGCCCGGGAAACACAAAATAAAGTCAGTGAGATTGACTACAGGAAGTATCTCCATGAATGGATCTGCCTCCCCGACCTTCAGCACTACGTCCATGCCCGCAAGGTCCACGATCAGTTGAGTGATGTGAGTAGAGTTCAACCAATAGTTCTAAATGGATTACATTTTTGGGAACCATTTGATGAAATATTAACCTTTTCTTCTTGGTCTTGATATTTTTCCATTCTAGATCGTCTATAAAGAAGACCTCACTTGGTTGAAGGGAGTGGGCTGCTTTGTTTGGGATACACCAGAGATTCTACATGCCAAGCATGCAAATAACCTCAGCAGTGATGTAAGCAAAGTGATCTAGTTCGTGTACTATGTTGGCTTTCTATACAAAATGAATAGTAAAAAAAAACAAAAACATTTTTTTCAGAACAAATACAAAGCTAAAGCCGAGGAAATGAAGAAGAATTATTCCTCAGTTATGGAGACTCCAGTTTATGTTCAAGCTGTCGCCAGTGGAAAACAGAGCAGTGATGTGAGTCATTTCTCTTTTTCTTTAAAAAAAAGTATAAGGTAAGAGCAGCAAAACTATGGAACTGTCCGTGACAGGTTGTCGTGCTTTAGATCTCTGGAGGAGGTTGTGGATCCAGGGATTTATTCTGATTGCCATATCTGGAGTCAGGAAAGATTTATTTTCCCCTAACTTGAGGGCAGTTGTCGAGTATATATATTTTTTTGGTTCCACACTGTATGATGATAGGTTGAACTAAAATGGACAGGAGAAATTTCTGTAGTGGAACCTTATTGCCCTCATAAGACAATGGAGGCGGAAATAGAGATCTGTATTAGGCCTTATTTACACGAACGCTGCGTATCTCGGACGTTAAAAACTGCAGTTTTTCAAGTCCGAGGTGCATCCGTGCTCAGCGCTGCGGGACGCGATGTCAAGCATCCCCCATAGTTGAGAGTCTATGGAGGGATGCGCGAAAAGAACGGACATGTCCTATTTTCACACGGTCCGTTGAAACAACGGCTCTGTGAACGGCCACATTGAATTACATAGCGACCTTCCAACTGACCTATTTCAACGGCCGTCCCATGGACGTTTAACACGTTCGTGTAAATAAAGCCTTAAAGTATGTCAGGCTCTATTGTCTTATATACTCTTATTAAGGTCCAAAAAACAACAATTGAACATAGTTCAATACTCCATATAGTATATACTCTAAACTCAAAATCGACCTGAACGGAGTTACACAAACCAAAATGACAAATGTGTAAATATAAAATATATCTTTTATTAAATATGTATTAAATAAAAATGCACAGAGAAAAATATAAAAATGAAAACAACATGAAGCTGGTAAACATGGGATATAAGATGTACCATTCAGCTAGTATATGAATGTATAGATGTATCTAGAACTTGAATAATATGTAATGCATGGAGACCCTATACTATATACGTAATTATAATGCATATGATATACTATGTGATTCATGTATACATGGATCCTAAGAAATGGACTCCTTCGTTTGTACACTATAGTGTAGTAACAGCCAAGAGGGATGCCAAAGAAACAGGGTAGACAACAATAGTATGTAAAAAGCTATAGGGGCTCACCTAGCTGTAAGTCCTTTGAAAGTGTTACCAGCCGCCTCGACGCGTGTCTCTCAATGGTATTTCTCAGGAGGCGTGAGGAGGAAAGGGTTCCGTCGTTTTGACGGAATCAATAGCGTAGTCGACTACGCTATTGATTCCGTAAAAACGATGGAACCCTTGCACAACGGAGAGAAACGGAAACCATTGGCATCTAATCCGTCACCATTGAAATCAATGGTGATGGAAACGGAAACCTTTGGTTTCCGTTTGTGTCAGTCAGGGTCCCGTTCCGACGGAACGGGACCCTAGCGCAGATGTGAACTTTGCATTATATTGTTCAATATACTGTGTATATAGCTAGTTTCATTCTATTGCATATGAAATGTAAACTTTATTAACAATATTTTAACAATATGTTTTTTCCAATAGGTTGTGTATCATACTGATTATGAGCAGAACATTAGAGGAAAAGTAACATCAACCACAAACACAGTTGAACTGGACAGAGCCAGCAATGCCAACAAGATACGCAGTGACGTATGTACATTTCTATGATACTTTGTAGTGACTCAGGATAAAAATCGATACTGTTATTACAAGCTGGTTTTCTAAATGAACATGGGAGATTTTAAGATAAAGTTAAAACATAGATAGATAGAAAATCACTTTTTCAACTTTGAATCGGAGGGCTGCCAACTTTGTATATATATAGATAGATATAGATAAAAATATAGATAGATGGGTAGAGATGGATAGATAGATAGATAGATAGATAGATAGATAGATAGATAGATAGATAGATAGGCAGGTGTATAACTAGAAAAGTCTGGGTCCTATAGCAAGCTTTTGACTGGGGCCCCCCCCCCTAGGTGCTACCTGCAGCCCCCTTATAGATAGTGCCCCATGTAGATACTGTCCCGCTCTAAACAGTGCTATATAGTCCCGCTGTAGACCGTGTCACACCACACTTGTAGCTAGTGTCCCCCTCCTCCCCCTGTAGATAGCACCATACAGCTCCCCCTGTATATAGTGCTACACAGCCCTCCTCCCTTGTATATAGTGCCACAAGCCCCCCCCCTGTAGATTCTGCCACACACAGCCCCCTGTAGATAGTGCCAGACAGCCCTCCCCCCTTGGAAATAGTGCCATACAGGCCCCCTAGTAGATAGTGCCACACAGCCCCCCCTTATATATAATACCACACAGCCTTCCCCTTGTATATAGTGCCACACAGCCACTCCCCTTGTATATAGTGCCACACAATCCCTCTTCTCTTGTAGATAGTGCCACACAGTCCCCTGTAGATAGCGCCACACAGAGACCCCTGTAGATTGTGCCACACAGCCCTCCCCCTTGTAAATTGTCATACAGCCCCCCTTGTATATAGTGTCACCCTTCTCCCCCCTTGTATAAAGTGCCACCCTGCTCCGCTCCCCCTTGTATATAGTGCCACCCTGATCCCCTCCTTGTATATAATGCCACCCTGCTCCCCCCCTGTATATAATGCCACCCTGCTCACCATAGTATATAATGCCACCCTACTCCCCCCTGTAATATATCCATACAGCCCCCCAAAAAATAAATATATTGTACTTACCTTGCCCCGTTCCTGCGACGGGCGGAGCGTTTCACATCCTCCGGGTGGGACGCATGCCCAGACCAGCGAGATGCAGTGATGTCATCACGCTGACCTGCGCAGGGAGTCTTCCCAGCACCTTATATGCTGCAGGCCTAATGTTTTTCACTGGATTAATATACTGGGTGCTGCCTATTGCTTGGAATATTCCTTATGGATTATAGGACTGGGAGTCTGAGTTCTGAGGCTTGCACCTACTATTTTTTATGGTCTTGTATAGTACAGCTCTCTTTGTATTTTAGATAGATAGATAGATAGATAGATAGATAGATAGATAGATAGATAGATAGATAGATAGATAGATAGATAGATAGATAGATAGATAGATGATAGATAATTTATTGACTTTCTTGTATATTCTTTTGTTTTATACAGAATCTGTATCGTGATGATACTATCAAATCCCTGCCCAAAGGTTATAGTCTTCCTAAAGATACCCCATCAATCTTACATGCCAAGAAAGCCCAGACCATCGGCAGTGATGTAAGTAATAGCGCTCTTTGTAACTTTGTCATTTTGCTCAAGGTACTGACGGGTCCATATACATTTGAGATTTTCCCCTATATTGTGTTTGCATATCTTTAGACAGTGTTTTATATAAATATGTACATTGTCATTTTGTATATTCACCTTCTGTAACACAATGTATCCCTATTAGTGGTAATAAATCTCTCCATCTTATTCTCCCATTTATACAGTAATGTAAAGGTGATAGCTCATTGCTCCTTATAAATATATTATTTTTTCATTCTCGTCTTTGCTCTTGTCTATTAACAGCTGAAGTACAAAGAAATATACGAGCACCTGAAGGCCAAGTCTTACACTCTACCTCCGGACAACGTCAGCTTTGTCAACTTAAAGAAAGTGAACAATATCATTAATGAGGTAACTAATTTATCTTTAAGATTTCATCAAAAATGGTGTCTTTTAATCTTAGGTAAATTTTACAACTTCTCTAAAAAATATTTAGATGTTTTAAAACTTTTCAATCAAATTATGAAATACAATCAAACCGTAAAGGGTTTGTTCACGTTACACAATCCTTTATTTTGTTAGAAAGATCCAACCATGATAAACTGTGGACCCCATAGATCAGCTGTAATCCGTGGTAGAATCTGGCAACAATTGTGTAACTCCGCTGCAGCGCCTCTGCAGGGGAAATTAAGTATTACACAGTTTCCATCAAAATCAATGGCCTCACTGTGTAACACTTGAGCATGCCAGGTCCTCCACAGTGAGAGACACTCTTTGTAGCCGATCTCAGGGCACTCCCCTCTATTTGCCTAGGATTTATCAGTAAGGTATATGAAAAAGGTTTTTAACTAAACCCATGAAAGCCAAATAATCTGTGAAGTTTAGGAACATATCCATTACATTTTCCAACACATTGTCAACTTCTTTTTCTTGTATTTCAGAGGCTCTATAGACAATTGTATCACAAGCAGAAGGATAAGATCCACACCACTCCAGATACTCCAGAAATCCGGCAAGTCAAGGCCACACAGGACGCTATTAGTGATGTACGTTATTAAAGATCAAGATTTGAAGTCACAGTCGCTTCTGAAGCCACAGCTGACCACGAGATCTTTATATATCCTTACTTTGTCTTTTAGCTGGTGTACAAAGCCGATTACCACAAACTCCAAGGTCACATGACCTCCTTGCCATACACCCCCCAGACTATTCACTGCCGCTATGTTGGAGAAATAACCAGTGATGTAAGTCTTTTTCTCCTGAGAGGTCCTAGTGATCCCATAGATGTCAATGTGTGATTATCCATACAATACTCACTAAACTATGTCTAATTGTATTTACTAGAATAAGTACAAGGAAGACTTACAGTGGCTGAAAGGCCTAGGGTGCTTCATGTATGACACTCCTGACATGGTGAGGGCACGTGACCTCCGCAAACTCTGGGTAGGTGAAAATTCTTACTTACTTTATTACTTTCTGGAATACTTATTACCACTGCTGTAATCCTAACATATTTATTTATGCTCCTGTTTTAACAGTCCCACTATCTGTACACCACACCTGCCAAGAAGATGCTGGATAAATACACTGTGGTCTTGGATACTCCAGAATACAGGACCGTCCAGGAGTTGAAGACACATCTCAGCCAGGCAAGAACTTTTTATTATTAAAACTTTGTCCTACAATGGGATAGATATATGGCGTGCAGGTATAGCAGGCACAACCTGGAATCTATTCCTGGGGGGCCCACTGAAAGAAAAGAGTAGCATCATATGTGAGTAGTTTAGAGGCACAGTGACTTATCATGGTGATTTAGATAAGTACTTGATATATATAAATAAATAGATAGATAGATAGATAGATAGATAGATAGATAGATAGATAGATAGATAGATAGATAGATAGATAGATAGATAGATAGAATTATGTAATAATTTATGATAGAAGATTAAGTTGTCATCTGTGGTGCCAACGTGTGGTGAGCCAAGTATAGATTTTGCACTAGTGTGCCAAGAATTTCAGGCTACACCTCTCCTTAAAGATATTATTTTTCAATTTCTGATTTTGCACTCCCCAAGAAATAATTTAGTATCTTTTTTTAACAAATGAAAAATAATTTCTTTGTATAAAGTATAGGTTCCATTAGATTATTCTCTCTGCATTCTTAAGGGTTTAACGGGGTTGACCCATCTTGACAACTTCTTTCCATATGGACATCATAGAAGGTGGTCCCGCTCTCGGGATTCCCCTTTATGAGCCAGAACAGAGAACCTATTCAGGAAAACAGCAGCACAGCCACAAAAAAATTCTTCAGTGTGAAAGGACAACTCCCCAGACATGGGTGGTGCACGCAGCAAAGAATCCCAGGTCCAAGGGAGACCATCAATATGCAATCGAAGAAAGGAACTGCGGCACTCAAGATAATCCAAAGAAGTGTATTTGATTTGTTCACCAAGAAAAAAACACTTGCAAAGTTTCAACCCATCAATGGGTCTATATCAAGCAGTTCTGCAGTTCCTTTCTTCGATTGCAGAACAGAGAACAGCCAACAAAGAGCTGCTGTCACTCTGGTGGACCCTGTCTGTCCATGTGTTACATGGTCGGCCATTGATTGGACTACAAAATGCAGGGGAAATGCGTCCTCTTCGAGTGTTTCTAAAGCTTGCAGTCTGACCGGCTTCAGTTGAAAAAGGGGTTATCGAGATGAGACTACTCCTTTAACCCATTAACCCATCAGGATGTAACGGTACGCGATTATCGGGGACAGAAGTGTGACGTGAGCTGACATACCTAGTTTGGTCCATACACTGCAGGTGGCTGCTGTATATTATAGCTGATACCTCGCTCTAACGGCCGGGATCGGAGATCAGGCTGAACCCGGCTGTTTAACTGCTTAGATGCCATGATCAATAGCGACCGCGGAATCTAGGCCATTAGACAGGGGAGGTGCCCACTTGTCATCCCATTGCCCCCCCTATGCGAAGTGATCGCAGGGGGCTGGATGGTTGCCATGGCAGTCTTGGGGCCTGATGAAGGCCCTTATGTCTGCCATCTGTTAATCCCTGCCAGAAGTACAGGGTGGGCCATTTATATGGATACACCTAAATAAAATGGGAATGGTTGGTGATATTAACTTCCTGTTTGTGGCACATTAGTATATGGGAGGGGGGAAACTTTTCAAGCTGGGTGTTGACCATGGGCGGCCATTTTGAAGTCGGCCATTTTGTATCCAACTTTAGTTTTTTCAATGGGAAGAGGGTCATGTGACACATCAAACTTATTGAGAATTTCACAAGAAAAACAATGGTGTGCTTGGTTTTAACATTACTTTATTCTTTCATGAGTTATTTACAAGTTTCTGACCACATAAAATGTGTTCAAAGTGCTGCCCATTGTGTTGGATTGTCAATGCAACCCTCTTCTCCCACTCTTCACACACTGATAGCAACACTGCAGAAGAAATGCCTCCCGATCTGACCCCCTTAGACTATCTTTGGGGTCATCTGAAGGCAATTGCTAGCATTTCTTCTGCGGTGTTGCTATCAGTGTGTGAAGAGTGGGAGAAGAGGGTTGCATTGACAATCCAACACAATCGGCAGCACTTTGAACACATTTTATAAGTGGTCAGAAACTTGTAAATAACTCATGAAAGAATAAAGTAACGTTAAAACCAAGCACACCATTGTTTTTCTTGTGAAATTCTCGATAAGTTTGATGTGTCACATGACCCTCTTCCCATTGAAAAAACTAAAGTTGGATACAAAATGGCCGACTTCAAAATGGCCACCATGGTCAACACCCAGCTTGAAAAGTTTCCCCCCTCCCATATACTAATGTGCCACAAACAGGAAGTTAATATCACCAACCATTCCCATTTTATTTAGGTGTATCCATATTAATGGCCCACCCTGTAGAGCTTAATATGAGCCAGCAAAATACACACTACACTGCAATACATAAGTATTACAGTTTATTGTGCTGTGCACTAATGATATAATAATTGCTTGTTCAAGTCCCCTAATGGGACTAAAAAAAAAAAGTTAAAATAATTGATATAAAAATAATAAATAAATTTTTTAGGAGTTCAAAAACACAGTTTTTACTGTAAAATAATGCAAATAATACAAATATAAACATCAATGGCATTGTCTCCTCCGTAAATGTCTGAATATAATTAATATTATCCCGCACAGTAAACGCCGTAAAGAAAAAAAACAACAGAATTGCTGTTTTTTGGTCACCTCATCTCCTCACAAAAAGTGGAATACGTGACCAAAAAGTCATACGTACCTCAAAATGGTACCATTAAAAACTACAGTCTCTCCGAAAAAAAAACAAGCCCTCACAACACTCCATTGATAGAAAAATAAAAAAGCTTTATAAAAACTAAGATAATATGTTGTTTTACCACATGGTGAACGCCGTAAATACGAAACCCCATAAACAGTGAGGGAACTGCTGTATTTTCTCTATTATACCCCACAAATATTTTTTTTTAGTACATTATATGGTGCCATAAAAAAACACAATATGAAAAGCAAAAACAAAAAAGATTAAAATAGGCTTAGTACTTAAGCGGTTAATTCGCTAAGCTTTTACGCATAAAAGCCAAATAATTATCTAATTTTGCTTTTTATTATGTTTTTTATGAACATTAGGTTTTATGAATTGACATTTTATATGGAATTTCTTCTATGTCTTTAGGTTGTATACCGGGCAGCTGGTAACAAGCAAAAATCAAAATATACACCAGTTCTAGATACTCCAGATTTCCTCAGAGCAAAGAAAGGACAAGAAATGCAGAGCAAGGTAAAAGATCACGTTTTTCAAAAATATTGCAATGCATTAAATTTGTTTTGATTGTTAAAATGCACAGTTGTCATGTGACTATAATTCGCCTATTTTTATTTCACCCTACAGTACCTGTATGTTGAAGTTGCAACCAAAGAAAGACCCCATCACCATGCAGATGGACAGACTACTGCCCTCCAACTGGCTAAGCATGTCAAAGACTTGACCAGTGAGGTAAGACCTCAAGATAGAGATGAGATTTAATAAAACCATACCTAGCCCTTATTTATATTCAATGGCACTACGCAAGGAAAAATATCAGATCAAACAGCTGCAATTTTCATACTTAAGGTGTGGGACCCATATGTGTTATTGCACAAATACATCTAAAAAAATAATTAAGCCACTTTGTAAATAGTCCTTATTAAAAAAAAATCTCCTACTGTTTTGCATCTACAGCTCCTATGCACACCTATGTGTCTCCATGGTTACAGACTACAAACTAACCTTGTGTAGTCTGATCCTGCATTCATTCTCCCTTCCATCTGTCCCCTACTTCTTTCTAACCTACTGAATATATGATAGCAAGAAGTATGAGTAGATGTATTGTTAGATATATTGAACACACATAAGCGTGTATAGCAAATGGGAATATGTGTAAATCTAATAATAATATATCCTTAGATACCAGTCTAGTCATTATTTCTATGCACTGACATTTTCCTTCCTCTTTTCCAGAGAAAATACAAAGCACAATACGAGAAGCTGAAGCATAAATATACATCAGTTACTGATTCTCCCATCATTTTGCGAGCCAAGAAAGCCTACCTTAACGCTAGTGATGTAAGTCATATATATTAGTTATTGTCTCTTACATAAATGCTATATTTGAATATACAGCGCACCAGAAAACGTGATTCTGAGGTCCACCCTCCAGCTATGCGGAACATGTTCACATCCACTTTTAGGTTATTCCCATCATAGACATTTATGACATATCTACAGGATACGCCATAAATGTTTGATATGTACGAGTCCCACCTCCGCATATTCAGCTGTTTCCGTAACTCCCTACAGAAATGAATGGATGGAGCCACACACATGCGCGACCACCTCTCTGTTCTTTTCCAGGTAGATGCAGTGGCCGGTGGCCGCCTTACCTTGTTGGGGTTGAGGGACAACATTCCAGTAGATAGACGCAAGTCCAGTAAATATGACATAAATGTCTATGATGGGAATACCCGTTTCATTTACTTTAAATCTTTGCTTATATCATTGCACACAGGACATATAATCAATAAGATCTAGTAGATTATTTGTGATCAACCCATAAGAAATAGACTTTAGTGACAGATGATTGGCTCCAAAATCAAGCTCTAAATGGGGTTGTCTTCTGCTGGTCCTTTGGGGACCATTATTGTGTCAGGGCCTAGGCCCACCAGAGGATCATAAGGTACTAAAAAAGTAAACAAATACGTAATTAAACCTCAACTGGCAGGGTGGCCGCATGGGCATTGGCCAGAGTCTGGATTTCTTGGACATATTGGAAGGATACACAGTCCATGAACCCAAATTTGTGTAAAATTGAGGCCCTAAGCGCAACTTTGCCATAAATAATGATATTCATGCCATCTGATATAAATGTAACAACAATTAATTAATAAATTAGAAAAATCATGTATCAGGTATTATTTTCAAGGGGAAATAACGAAACAAATTAATCATAATAATGACATTATTATTTAATAATATGAATTAAATCATTTATATAATATTTAAATTATGATTTTTTCTTTTTTTCTAATTTTCAGCTGCGCTATAAAGAAACCTTTGAGAATGCCAAAGGCAAGTACCATACCGTGAAAGACGCACTGGATATCGTCTATCATCGCAAGGTTACTGACGACATCAGTGACGTATGTATAGAAATACCTTTGGTTCAATATATTAACCTTTTCACTGCCAAGGACGTATGTAATGTCGTGGCGACTCTAAAAATGCTTGCTGCAACTAGAATATAAGGACTACAACTTAGATGGTGTCCAGAATGATTTGCATTCAAATGATATCAGACTCAAAGATCTAGGTGTAATATTTGGGTCCAGCACTCGTTTAAAGTCAAGTAGCAGGATGGCAATTTTACAACGTGGCAGGTGTCTTCTTTCAGAAAATATATGGGTATGGGGGTAAAATATGATTTGTTTTTTATTGTATAATTTAGTTTTTTTTGTGTATGTCAAAAGTATAAAAATTGTTGTGGCAGCGAAAGGTGTTAACCTGTTCCAGTATGGTCCCGCATTTTATATTTGCCTTGTTTGTTTGTTTGTTTTTTTAGGTAAAATATAAAGAGAAGTATGTGAGCCAGTTGGGTGCTTGGAGATCCATCCCCGACCGCCCCGAATACTTCCATCATCGTGCCGTTACAGACTCAGTTAGTGATGTGAGTAGAACAGTTTTCATACTACTAATAGTTACATCATTTCCATTGACAAGGTATTGTTGGTACTAATTAATTTGTTTTTACAAGGGAGATCATATCTTGCATTGGGCTTCCATTGACTATTGTAACCAATTAGAATTGTGCTTTTATTTTTGTACAATAGTCCATAATCTGCATCAGTGATCTCCAACCCGTGGCGGCCAACTGTTGGGAAATTACAACTCCCAGCATGTCCTAACATTGAAAGTGAAGTCACAGGTTGGGGACCATCGCCCTACATACACCTCATGGAACAAAGACAAATATTACATTTTTTTTAAAATATAGTAATTAGGAAAACTTTTGTAGGGGCTAGATGGGGACAATGGTTTTACAATGCTGCTTTCTTAGTTGAGTGAGGTTAGATGCCCTAGGATTTCTCTTAGCAG
Source organism: Rhinoderma darwinii (assembly GCF_050947455.1). Taxonomy (NCBI): domain Eukaryota; kingdom Metazoa; phylum Chordata; class Amphibia; order Anura; family Rhinodermatidae; genus Rhinoderma; species Rhinoderma darwinii. The sequence goes on along the minus strand of NC_134692.1, from coordinate 21,422,052 downwards.
CCATGAAGTCTTCCGATTGTGTAGGAGGGCACCTATAGACACTACTATATACGACTACTATATACTATTATTAGACACTAAGCATAACTCATCCATCCAAACAGCATTAGGCTCAGTTCACACCTAGTTTTTCAGGCACATCAGTTATATGTCGGGAGTATTCCCCCATGTATGCCTCTGACGTATGCCTCCAACATGTCCCACTGTAGAGCATACAGTTGCATACGTAGGCCATTGACACCCATTGTAAAAAAACAAAAACATATACCGCATGATATAAGCTTTTTACTGCGTCCGCCTGCATAGAAAAGCGTGGTAGACAACGCTTTTCTATACAGTTATAAAATAGATATGTCAACACATACCGGCTCAGCATATTCCATAAGGACACTTTTTTTTTACCATACGCTTAGTGCACAGGGGCCTATAGGCACGTCAAAGAATACATCAGTGAATGACTGAAAAAGGAGATGTGAACTGAGCCTCAGCCAGGCCTCTGATGTCTGGAAGCAATATAATAATATAGAACGTACTACTGGCCGGTCGGTCCATGGAACTATTTATGTGATCATCTCGAGGATAAAAGCTCTTCACAAAAAAAGCTTATTAAAATAGAGAAAATTACATTTTGAAGAGCTGTTAGGCTGATTGGATCGTACCATAAGTATATGACTAACAGGACGTTGTAAAAAAATGCTTAAAAGTAAAAAAACAAAAGCTCAAGCAAAGGAATAATAATAAAATATGATATGATTTGTTTATATCTCATAATATGCTAATAAAATAATAATAATTATTAATTGACATCCAATGTATTTCTGAATAACTGTCTGTACATGTAACAATACTTATGTTGTTATATTCTGTATAATGAAAAAAATCTAATAAAAAGATAAATGTATGTATACATATATATGTATATATGTATGTATGTATATATATATATATATATATATATATATATATATTAATATATATATATTGATATATATTCAAATATAAATGAATGTCTTCATTCATATTGTAGACGTTGTCTCATGAGACCTCCCTTTTCAAATTAAAGCCGGCCTGATAATCACCTGATCGCCGCAGGTCCAGCTTTAGAAACCCCCGGTGATCATGTAATGGACGGCTAACATAATGCGACTCTCCATCTGGCTCATAGAGGACCTTCTATGATGTGCAAAAGAGCGAATTGATTTATGTCATTATAGGTATTGACCTGTTAGAAATCCGACTTTTACATTGATACAGGGTTTTGTCTCTGTTTTCACTATATCGGGAATGCCTTACATTAGGGCTCATGGACCGGTAGGCACTCTTCCATGAGGACTGTATTCTCCTCCTGAAGCAATACTTCCAGGGTAGATTACCTCCATTATATGGCATGTGATAGGTCATGTCTCGATTTTTTTCTCACCGATTTAATATAAATCCATGAGAAAAAATGGACCAGTGGAGGTAAAGTATGGGCCCAAGGGAGTGTATGGCCACCATATTACAAATCTATCTAGTACAAATCTGTATCAAAGGCTATGTAAACCTTTGAAAGTGACATTTATTTTATTTTATTTTTAAAAAAAATCAGTCAGTGTGTTTGGTGCAACTTTATAATGCGTTTTTATTAAAAATTATTTTCACTTTTTGAGATACATCTTCTTTGTATCCTGTATACAGAACAGCTGTATCATTTTCTGAATCCTGCTCCCGTCAGGTCCGCAGGACTGGCGGGTTCTGTGAAAGCGGGTCTCTGACACGCAGGATCCACCTGTTATCCTGCACATCTAAGTTCATAACTTAGATGTGACAGATTCCAGGTGGATCGATATGCAGGACCCACTGACACTGAACCCGTCAGGTGCACAGGACTTGCAGATTCAGGTCTTAGCAAAAGATACAGCTGCTCTGTATACAGGATTCAAAGCAGCTGTATCCCAAAAAGTAAAAAAGGATTTTTGATAAAAACGAATTATAAAGTTGCACCAAACACACTGACTGACAATTTTATAAAGAAAATAAAAATAAATCACTTTCAAAGGACTGCATAGCCTTTAAATTTATGTGCATGAGGTTTAAGGCGGCATATGCCACCCTAATGTAACTAAAGTCTCCGAGTCCCCCGTTTTGTGGCTGAAGACTATTAATGATTAGTAATGACTATTTGATAATGAAATGCTAATCATATGTATTTTTACTTGCAGTTCAAATACAAAGAGGACTTGACCTGGCTGAAGGGTATCGGCTGCTACGCCTGGGACACTCCTGATTTTACTCTTGCAGGACAAAACAAAGCACTGTACAGTGGAGTAAGTATAGAGACATATATCTGACATGGCTGTAAACAGGGCCGGCTCCAGGTTTATGTGGGCCCTTGGGCGACACAGACTCAGTGCCCCGAGATAAGTTAAGCCCTGTTTATGCCCCCATATAGAAGTTAGGCCCAGATTTTGTGCCCCCATATAGAAGTTAGGCCCAGATTTTGTGCCCCCATATATTTAGTGCCCTCTTTTCTTTGTAGATTGTGCCACACAGCCCACCTTGTCAGTAGTGCCACAAAGCCCCTCTCGTAGGTACTACCACGCAGCCCCCCCCTCCCAGGGAGTGCCACACAGCCACCCTCCCTGGTAGTGCCACACAGCCCTACAATGTGCCTCACATTAGCCTCAAAACTATTGATCTCCCACTGAGCATTTATTTGGGGCTTGTTACAGAAATCATTCCTTACTATATACGGAGGAAATGTTATAACCATGTCTATCCTAGAGGAAGCTGCAAACATTAGCCATTTGCATCAGGGGGCAAAGCCAGTAGCAGTGGGGGCCCCATAGAAAATACATAGTACCCCCAATTCATTGTAACCCCCTTCAGCAGGACTTGAAAAGCTTATTAGCTCAGATTATTTTTGCCTCCCATATCATAAGGGAGGCAGGTTAAAAAAATATTTTTTTTTATGAAGTTATAGCCGGGCTCGGTGTGTTGTGCACAATTCACTTTCCCCCATAGGCTGAGGACGCCGGTATTCTGGGTGAGAAAAGCAGCCGCATCCTCTGCACAGCAGAGCTCTGTAATACTTTAGTCATTGCAGTTTAGAATCTTGAAGGATAAAATATTTAAGATAATAGAAAAAACTTATTTCCTTTTAACTGTTTATTTTCCTTTATTCCTCAGCACAAGTACCGCGAGTCCTTCGAAAAGACAAAGTCGGTATTCAAATACACTGCCGATACTCCTCTGTTTAACCACTTCAAATACGCAACTCAGTTGGCAAACGAGGTACGGCGACCACAGAAAAAATGGGCATCAGAATTTTTGTTTAATACCTTAAGGCCAGTAATGAACCTTTGACCATAAGATGCTAATTGCTGGTTAAATTAAATAAATATATATGTATGTATATATATATATATATATATATATATATATATACACACACACATACATATATATATATATATATATATATACATATTTCCTTTACTCCATTATATTATATGATACTATGTTATTTAAGGGCACGTTCAGACGTAGCGGAATTGCAGTTGCATTCCGCTGTGGACAGTCCGCAATGGAATTCTGCAGCAGCCGTTTTTTACATTTCTTTCTATACATTTTTAGGAAACATGCACATTATGTTGCGGAGAAGAAGCGGAATTTCATTGCAGATTTCAGCCTTTGCAATGCAAAAACTGAAATCTGCGGGAAGTCCGCTGTGATATCTGCAACGTCTGAATTACCTGTCAAATATGCAAATGTTGGTGTAGATTAGTTGCGTAATTGCCCCGAATCTGCACCAACATTTGCAGCGGAAACATTCCGCCACGTCTGAACATGGCCTAAAGTTTATTTTCATGAATACAAGTTTAGGGGGTAGTTCTGTACCACCTTAAAAAAAAAATAATAATAATGCATTATTATACATACAAAAATGATACAAAAAAATATGCGAATTGGGCTATAAGCCTGACACTTATATTATAGCTATTACTTAACTATTATATAAAGGGGATAATATGTTACTTTATGCAATAGCTATTTATTAGATATAACATTTACTGATCCTTTTATGCAATATAAAAGAATGAAAGTAATAGTTACAAACTCCTAGTCGCATCTCAGCCCGTGTCACTTTAAATGTAGATCATACATATTTGATTGAGTTAAATGTATGGATTTATAGACTATAATTACTAATTATGTCTTTATTTTCTCTTTTACTTTGGTTTTAGGTAAACTATTAGAATTTTATCTTTATTATTTATATGCAATTAGAAGTTTTTTTTACGGATTTTAGCTTTTTTTATTTTATTATTTATATGCAATTTGAAAGCCGGATTTACAGATATTGTAATATGATTTATGCAGTTAAGAATTTTTTGCTATTAATAATTGTAATTTTTTTTACAAAATTATTTTGAAAATTATTGAGAATATTATATGCATACATATGTGGTTTTTTTTTTAAATTATTAATATAAATGTCAAAGCATCAGGGGCATTATTGTCAGAATGACAATAATGATGATTATTTTTTTTATTATTATTTATTATTATTTTCCATTTCTGAAGTACGAGTGCCATGAAGGTTGTCCAGATAAATATTATTAATATCATTTTTTTTAATTATTATCTTAAAATCCCAAAAATTATCTGAAAAATATGCTGCTATTAAACTATAACCCAATGTGCTATTCTGAGCAGAAATTATACAAAGCTGAATATGAGAAGGAGAAAACACATTACAGCGTTGTGGTGGATGATCCTAGACACCTTCTGGCTAAAAGTGCAAGTGAACAGATTAGTCAGGTAACGAAGTTGCCCGGTAGTGGCGGCACATCGTGGCTGGTGGCCATTCTGTCCTTCGTCTGTGTAGGGTGTCTTCAGGCTAGGATGTCTTATTTTCATATGTGGTCGCCACTCAAATGTCTCAAACATATTTGAGTGAGCATTTAAAGAATGCTTTATGTACTCTGAAATAAACATGGCAAACTTTCCTCGCAAGGCTAGAAACCGGATCAAAGGAAAATATACAGATCTGAAATTATAACATTAATGAAAAAAAAATTATATAAAAAAAAAAGGTTAAAAAAATATAAAAAAAAACTATAGCAAAAAACAAAAAAAAACAAAAATGGTATTGTTTGCCAGGTTTTACCTTAGTACATGGAGTTTCTCCGCCTACATCCCTTCGTATGCATTTTAAGGGATCTAGTGCTGTCTTACATGTCTTTTCTGTACCCCGTTGGTCTTTGCATGAACAGAAAAAGTACAAATCTAACGCCAAGAGGCTGCTCCAACATGGATGCAATGAAATTCAAAGGCCAGATATGTTACGGGCAATTTACAACACCAGTATGTGGAGTCAGGTAATATGAAAAGTGAAAAGACGTGTTTCATTTTACGCTATGTCAAATATTAAAAGCAGCAGCTTTCGTCTTACCCATAAGAATGCTGCCATACTGCGGACTAATACAGCAATAATATGCCACACTCTTAGACTAGATGCAATTAATCTTAGAATAACTACAGAAATGAAATGCTGTAATATTAAATGCAACTGTGTGTATATATTTCACAAAGGGTTGTCCAGGATTAGAGAAAAAAAAGCGGCTTTTTTCTAAAACAGCGCCACACCTGTCCAGGGGTTGTGTCTGGTATTGCAGCTAAACTCCATTGAAGCGAATGGGGCTGAGCTGCAATGCCACACACAACCTGTGGACAGGTGTGGTGCTGTTTTTGGAAGAAAGCAGGGATGTTTTTCTAATGTTGGACAACCTTTTTAACAGAAATGATTCTAAGGCTCTGTTCACATTGGCATTTCGTTCCATTCCGCCGAGCATCTGGTGATTTTGAGAGCAAAAAATAGCATAGTCTCAAAAACATCTGTCAATATCACCGGAAACATGACGGAAACCTAATGGACCCTATTATAAGTCATTGGGATCCAACAGGATTTTTTTGGGTTGCATTTGACAGTGAATCTGTCATACCGGTCATGGCTCAAAAACATCCTAGGAAAAAAGATTGATTGCCGTCCTGTTAGCCCCAACAACCCATTTAGTCATATTACATTCCAAAATATATATAAATCAAAATAAAAAATGATACTACAATTATATTCTACAATTTGGTACATTGAGACGTATAACAAGAATTTCGCTTAGAATTAAGCCACAAACTAAGAGTGCCAAAATACATTACGTACCAGTCCTATGTCTAGGAGCCCCATCAAAAAATCCTAGAAGACCAATTTTGAGGGTATAATCAGAGTTAGAACTTACCAATATTGTAGATACAAGAGCCTACTGTCTACACTCCCTGTTTCTCCATATTAACATATATGCTCAGATAATACTAATTTTACATATTGAACGATTGTCTGGTAGATGTTATGTCCTAAATCCTAAAGGGATTGAATGAGATCAGAAAAAGGTCTACTTTTATTTCCCCCAAAAAACAGCACCACCCTACTTGCACTGGCTATATCTGGTATTGCAAGTCGACCCCATTCACTCAAAAACTGCAATATCGGATAAGAGTGATGCTGTTTCTGTAAATAATAAAGACACTATTTTTCTATAACCCAATATAGTGGAAATATTTGGGATTTAAACCTGAATGTCCATCTATTTTTTAGTAAAGATTTGGTCTAGGTGATCATGATAACCTTAGGCTGGGTTCCCACACACACAGTTTTGATACAGTTTTTGGTACTGCGTGTGTTATCCTGGCCTTAAAGATCATCGAACACGTAAGTCGACAAGATAGGGAATTATATTTCCACTTTTTTTAAAGGGGAAATGTCCTTTAATTGTAATGTCATGTATCAAAAATCCATCCCAATCCAATGCGGTATATTAATATATCGACCACATGATGTATAGAGAGGGCTCAGAATGCCCAATCAGCACAATGTATGCGGAGGTCAGGTCTAACTGCAAATGTCACCTGTTACATAATGAACAATGAGCGATGTAATCCTCCTCGCTGGTGGAGCAGATCGTTGTAGTGCCGACCAGGCCCCGCTTACCGTGATGTGCACAATGTCTCTGCCACTTGTTCAGTTCATCGGATAAGTAACAGCTTCTGTGTAGAAGAAATCTCATCTGGACTGATCACACGGACAGGCAAGTGTCATTTTGTCACTAAGGAGATCTAACGTGGGAGTGAAGAGACTGCACAACTACAATCAAATAATCCTCAGTCTGAATGGGATGAGACAGGTAGCACTGCACATCCATCGGGGTTCAGAGACATGGGGAGAACGCCATTATTTCTGTCAATTTAATTAAACATTGTGGCAGAAAACCCCCGAGCGCAGCGATCACATCCACCCCCTCAGGTCGCATGCTATTTGTTTCAGAAAAGTTGTCCGTTTCTGTTATAGATGTGAATATTTAGGGTCTGGTGTCCGTGGTAGACGTTTCTATGTTTTGCATGGTGTGGGAATGCTTCAGCTGGACTGCTGCATAAGATTGATGGTCTTCTGACTTAGTCATATAAGATATATGTAGATTTAGTAAGAACATGTTGTTTTGACTATCATCTACAGTGCAATGGTAACTTATTCTATGTTAGACTGCACTATACTTCATTATATACTAACTGATGCTATACTCTACCACACTATATTATACGTAATATATTACGCTCTAATATATTATACCATATCACACATTAATATACTACATTATATACTAACTGATGTTATAATAGACTGGATCATATTATACTGCACTATGCTATGTTATACCACATATCAATATACTTTACAATATACTAACTGACCCTATACTACACTAAATTATATTATACCACACTATACTATATTATACCATAGCGCATTATATACTAACTGATGTTATAATAGACTAGATCATACTATACTACACTATAATATATTAGTTTACATATCAATATACTTTATTATATACTAAATGACCCTATAATACACTACACAATACTATATAATATTATACCATATCACATATTAATATACTTTATTATATACTAACTGATGCTATGCTGCTACCATTATAGTATACCATATATCAATATACTACATTATATACTACCTGTTCCTATATTATTATATACTACAGTAGATTATTCTACACTATACCCTGTACTCAACATTAAACTTTTCTATACTATACTATAGCACATTATACCAAATTCTAATATACTACATTATATACTACCTGATGTTATACTATACTGTATACTACAAAACAACTGAAACGAAACAAACAGAAAACACCTATAAATATTTAGATGCCTCATGCGTATAATAAAACAAAATAAGGGTGTTTGCTGAGCCTGGTGTATATGACTGTGTGCTTCTCTCTATAGTGGAAGTACAGGGAGAACTATGAAAAGGGAAAAGACAAATACACGTCAGTCATAGACACCCCCGAGCACAACCGCGCTCAGAAGGCCGGAAAACAGAGCAGTGACGTGAGTATTGTGATAGGTTCCTCTTGTAAGTAGACAGGGGTATGGTGTCCATAGACTACCTAGGTATATGAACTCACCAAGAGCGAATGAAGTATTTTTAAAGGGGGTTTCCACACATGTTGGACATGGCGAAATTCCCTCTGATTATACTCACTTTGCCAACTTTTTACATGTACTAAACCAAACATATTTTTGGAATGGAATGGTTTAGGGGATTAGTGATACTATACCTGTAATATTCATTAAAGGCTTATCGTGGTATAGCTGGAAATACCAAGTATTTCTGGTGGTCTAGGGTGATAAAGGGGTTAATGGCAATATCCATTATCCATGATGATCTATGTTGGTTGCAGGAATTAACAACTAATATGCCTGATGGTGTGGGATGGTGACGGGGTTAATGGTGCTGGTCTATGGCAGGAAAGAGTACCTAGATTTAATACAGGAAGGAGATTATTTACATAAGGTCAGAAAAAAAAATTCAAATATAATTATATACTAATAATATAAGGTACTTACCCTTTGAAATGCCCACTGGTCCAGCGCTGACACTGGTGACTCTGGTGCCTCTGGTGCACCGCCCTTAAAATGTGCCAGTATTAATAAATTTTCCATAATGTTTTTTAGTATTTCAGCTTCCATGGTCTAATGGGGGAAATATTGGAATGTGACCCATCAACAAAACTAATGTTTGACTCTATTGTGTATAATAACATTTTTGAAAGTATTCAAATTTAGGATTTTTGGAAAATTCGAAGACACCAGTATTGCAGTTTTATTTTTTTTTAAATTGCAGTCGCCATATGAAGTTCTTAAACAAGAAAAATAATTGTCCCTGCAATCTGTAATCAACAAATCTTCCCGGTTCTGTTACTAAGCTATTCGGATTAGTTATTTGATGTAATAGAAATTGGGTTTTCCATATGTACTAATGTTTTTGATGTGACATTACAGATTATTTACAAAATGGATTGGAACAAAGCCAAGGCCAAAAGCTACACCACGATCCACGACACGCCATCACTGATACATGCTCGCAAGGTCAAAGACAAGATCAGTGAGGTAAGTAATAACCTGATAATAGCCAAGCTGGAATTATAGCTCGTCCATAATGGACTGGAAATTAGGAACAGACTTCACCTTCTTCTCCGAACTGAAGCTGACCACAAGTGACAATAATTATATCGATCAGTAATTGATTTTGTCTTTCACAGCTGAAATATAAAGAACTGTATGAGAAGAGCAGAGGGCACTGTACCATGGTGGGCGATGCCGTGCAGATCAAGACGGCCAAAGAAGCCTACAAATCCATTAGCAATGTAAGTTGTCGCTATGCTAGCTCTCATTATAAGCCCCGTCTCCTCTATCTGGACATTGATCCTCTACATTATTCCTGTTTTCGTATAGCTGGATTACAAGAAGAAGTATGAAGCCACAAAGGCTCAATGGCAATGGACTGTCGATAGACCCGACTTTCTGCAAAATGCGAAATCATCTTTGCAGCAGAGTGATGTAAGCGGCTTAGTTCTTGGAGACGACTAGACAACATAATACCGGTCCATTATTCAGTATTAAAGGATTTCATTAATTTTTAGTGCTTACCAAATGTTCATACAGGTCCTTACATGTGGCAATTTCCCCCCCAATGTGATCCAATATGAGAACACTGGTCATTAAAGGGTCATACATGGACAGTCATTCCAAATATTGTTCGTGGACATTGCTGCACATGTATTTTCTCATACGATATCTGATTCAGTATCGAATGAGAAAAATTTACAGGAAGTCCTAAGTCTGTTGAAAAATTAGAGAAATTTTGGAAGGAAATTTTTAAAAAAATATCATGATTTATTGTCTTTCGGGGGTTGTATTGTCAACAATCAGGACCAACCTGAGCACCAGGCAAACATTAGCGGATGCCAGGGTCCGCTGGGCTCGGGGGAACCATGGTGTTCTGGTCAAAGCTAATGGTGGGGTAGACAATGGGCCTAATTTGACTTTGTAGCCCAAATGCCCACTTTCAGCTGGAGCCAGTACTTTTAACAAATATCTTTATACATGCAGTACTACAGGTATATAGTCATACCCTGGTCCAGGTACCCATGAGAACCCAAAGGCACCATATGCAATAAAAGTCAACAGTTGTATCAATGAGCAGCTAGACTGGTCCAATAAGGTGTATTTCCTTGCATGTGATGTTTTTGGGGGGACCTGGTACCAATTTTGTATTGGGGTCCACTATGCCTCTATCTGCATGTCAGTTCTTATCATCTCCATATCAGTTTTCATATTAAATCACATATGACATTATTTCCCAGTATGAATACAAACTGGATAGAGAGTTCCAGAAAGGATGCAAGCTCTCAGTCACCGACGACATGGATACTGTCCTGGCCCTCAAGAATGCAGAAATGAACAGTAATGTAAGTAATCAACAAAAACATCAACTCATTCGATTGTTAGATATTTAGAAATTAACATTAAGGGATTGAAAACTCTTATCTAAAGTTGGGGGAAGGCCTGTCCAGTATCAATATTTCCCTTACTGCAAAGCATCAGGGTAGTAAATTTCAAGATCATAGATTTAGATTTGTTAAAGGCTATGGACACCTTTGGGGCAATATTTTATTTTTATATTTTTTTAATTATTGCCTGTATTTTGGTCCCCAAAAAATAATTTTTGAAATAGTTTTTGTTTTTTGGTTGTTGTTTATTTTTTTTAAATCTGAACCTTTTTACATTCTGCAGCCTGCATGGAGTCCAATACAAAGCAGGCTGCATAATGCCATTCACTGTGAAATCCAATAGTCGGGGTCAATCTCCAGTGGCTCCTGTGATTTCCTGAACACTGATCTAAACTAAAATTGAATCAAATAAAAAAATTATATATAGCCCAAAATACATGCAAGAAAAATAACAACGTCGCCCAAAATTTGTCCATAAACTTTAATGGACGATTTATATATATAATGCTGTATTTATTGCACACATATACATATATTATATTGGCGGGCATTATCTTTCCAATAAAAAAGGTTGTTTTAATGTAGTTTAAGTTGAGATAGTTTATATGTTTTTTTAAATTCTTCATCCTTCAATATATTGGACTGTAAAGATGCGTCTCATAATATTCGGTCTTAAAGTGATTCCCCACCTTTCAAACACAATGTAATTTTATGTCCAACATTCTGTGCTGATTAATTTCTTAAACTATTTTTTATAGCGGTCACAGTTTATTCTAATCCAAAACTGTAAATCCCCTGCATAGACAGTATGTTTTATTTTATCTGTAGGGGATTTGGTGCTTTGTATCAGGGAAAACTGGACTTTAACCACTATAAAGATATATAGCCCAACATTTTAGACCTTTTTAGATTTATAAAAAAAAAGTGATCACCGGCGTCTTCACTTTAAAAGTCTTAAGAGTTCTGTGCATTTCTAATCCACTGGTGCAGTTTATGTAATATAACTGATATTTTGGTGGCATTGCAGGTGAAATATAAGAAGAGATATGAAAAAGGAACGTACCAAGGAGAATTTGGAGTTGTTTCAGATACACCTCAGATCCTCCATGCTAAATCGGTCAGCACTCTTGTATCTGATGTAAGTTCCTGCCAGATGCCAAACACCAAACAATGAAAAGCTCAGATTGGGCACCACTTAAGACCTCCACCTAATGCACAACACTTCTATTTTTTTCAGAAATGTCTTTATTAGATTTGGTAACAATCATGGTAACAATCGACTGCAATTAAATTTCTATTCAATCCAAAATAAAATAATGAAACTTTTGTGCAGAACGATCACAAAATATGACAGAATAGCGGAGCTCTGATTTTCTGACTTGATAAATGGTATCATTCTGTCTATATGTAGTCACCACTAGGGGGAGCTAACTAAATATAGATGTGTACAGCTAGTACTGAAATCAACAATGAAAAATTGACTGGTAGAAAATGAAATCTGTATTTTTTTTTTTTTTCCAGAACAAATACAAGGAGGAAGGGAAGAAGCAACTGCAACATGGCACATTTACAACCCTGCCTGAGACACGAGACACGGCTCATGTCAAAGAAGTGACTAAGATTGTTAGTGAGGTGAGCATGGCATCTTACAAAAGTGTGATTGTAATAAATAGTGGAAGTCATGAGACCATTATGACTATTAACAGTTATTAGTGTGGAGGGCTAATCAGTCGACTTCAGGGGGTTGTTTAGCGGCCACTAACATATGCATCATATTAAAGGGGATGTCCAGGATTAGAAAAACATGGCTGATTTCTTCCAGAAACAGAATCACACCTGTCCATGGCTTGTGTCTGGTATTGCAGCTTAGGTCCACTGAAGTGAATGGGGCTGAGATGCAATACTGCACACAACCTGTGAAGAGGTGGGACACTGTTCCTGTACAGCCCCTTTATGCATGTGACCAACTCCAAGGGCATCCACCAAGGCGGCATTGGATGGTTACACCGTGCCTGTCCTTCATCTATACAGAACCTGTGTATTGTAATCGTTGTTGTTATCATTGTACACAGGACATATCATTAATAAGATCTATTAGGGTATTTGTAAATCATCCTTTAAAAAAATGGACCCTAGTGGCAAGTGATTGGCTCCACAGTCAGCTCCAAATGGGATTGCCTTCTGCTGGACCATAAACGTGTCGGAGCATGGGCCCACCAGAGGATTCTCTGGTGATCCAGTCCGACCTGGCACTAAGGTGATCCATCTTTGTCAAATCTTATAGAGGATTTCCAGCCAAATCTTAAACATGTTCATAAATTAGTAGATCAGCAACCAAAGTTTGGTAATTAAGTTTTATTCACTAAAAAGATATTGCCGTTTCGTAGGGAAGTGCAGCCATATCGGTTGTCACCATTGAATTAGGCTTTGTTTTTATCTGCATTGGAGGCTCCGTTAAGGGGTCTCTGTCACAGAAGCAGTAAAAAATGCCAAACAAAATAGCACAGCATGCTGCGCTATTTTGTTTGGTAAAATGACGGAAACCATGGCGGAAACCCGACGGAAACCCATTAAAGTCAATGAGTTCCGTCGGCCAGTGTCCATCATGCAACAGATCCGGTGTTTCTGGTATATTTGTTGCTCTGCTCCTATGATGGAGCAGAGCTACGAAAATACCGAACCCAGATGTGAACAAAGACTTATCATTTCAAAAACTCTTGAGAAGAGAAATGTATGGCCAGATGCGGCTTCCCCCGGGGATTGCTGATCAGCTGGAACGGCTTCATTTTAAAAAGGGGTTGTCTTGATGAAACATTAATAGATATTTATTTATTAACTAAAGGACCTAGAAGAATGACATCCTAAAATTTACTGATTTATATATTTATTGAATTACACAATTGTTTTTTTTATCTTCTTTTGTGTAATCCATATTTTTTTAGAAACAATATAAAGAAAAGTTCCAGAAGGATAAGGGCAAGTCCAACTATGCCATCATGCAGGAACCACCTGAGGTGAAACATGCGATGGAAGTTGCCAAAGCCCAAAGTAATGTGAGTAAATGATAAAATGCAACATATTTTGTGGGTTATATGCTACATATAAAGTAAACGTGGTCCTGGTGGGTTATCAAAAATGAAAAATATATATAGGCAGAAGGGGTCTATAGTTTGATCATCACCAACACACCCCAGTTTGACTGCTACATGATGAAGACAGCGCTAGATTTTGTAGGATTATAGTTCATGCTGATTGTATAGTATATATACCTATGTTTCGAAAAATTGTATTGCAAGGTACATTGGCCAGGCAAATGACATTTCCGCATGCAAGGACTTCTCTACCTGGAGGAGTCCATATTACGTAGTCTTATCTACTCTGACCACTAATGGTGGCTCCAAGAGGCCAAGACAACAATCTGATCTCCTGTTGCGCGGCCCTATTTAGACAATGTTGTAAAGAAGTACATAGAAAGTTGACTAATAGTTTATAATGTTTTTGTATTTATCTAATGTTCTGCATGATAGAAAGCCAAATATGGAAAAATGACTCGTAAATTAATTTTGCAGGTGTCATACAGGAAAGATGCCAAAGCTAACCTCAACTACACCTCTATTGTCGATAGACCTGACATTAAGAAAGCAACCGAGGTGGCCAAGCTGGTCAGCAATGTGAGTACCCAGTTTTTATATAGTTAATGATACAGGGTTACATGTGTGTAATATAATATAACATGCTCCACGTCTCTTTTAGATCCAGTACAAAGCAAAGGCTAAAGAAGAAGCTGGCCGTGGTATCACTACCCTGGGACGACCTGACATTGAGTTAGCCCAAGAGGTGTCCAAACTTACAAGCCAAGTAAGACCTAATGGGGCATTTGTACCCTGGCCACTAAAATAATAAAAAGAAAACAACGTATTAAAGAACACTTTACACATTTGGCCTGTGACCCCAAATCACTCAAATAAAACATTTCAAAATATACTTATTGGTGGGAAAATCTGCATCTACCCTACCACCCTCCCTGGGACACTAAGAACGTTAACAAAGTACTCCTATCCCAACTGAATCTTAGTGTTCATGGAACTTTTGAGCAGATTGGCTATAAGCCCCTGTAGTTCAAAGAATTTGTAGATTTCTTGGAAATTCAGTCATTAAAATTGTAATAATCTAATGGGGGAAGTCTGCTCGTCTATGGCCATTGATTTGAAATTACAAGCTAAAAATAAAATAAAAAAGTTTAATTATCTGAAGGAAACCTATTGTACTTATCTCCAATCGTGTATGTAACTCTAGATCACAACTGGTAATTACTGGGGATATTACCACTTATGAGGCAACCCCTGGACTGTGGACAAATTAAAAAATTACAAAACAAAACGTAACAATTTTTTACAAAAATTTTAATAATTGTAAAAGCATTATCTTGTATAACCATGCCTTGTTTTCATCCATATTCAGAGGAGCTAGGCCAATGGATACTCCAATGTCCTCTGAGGCTGGAGGAGACCTAACATGCTTTACTAATCCAATGTTTTGCTGCATATTGTAGGCTGAGTATGCCAAAGGAAAACTGTGGGGCCACGGAGCAGCATCTTATGACACTCCCATGATGCGGACACTTAAGAAAGCTAATGATCTCACTAGTAATGTAAGATGAGCATGTTCGTCAATGCATTGGTTTTTCAATATATAGGGTGACTTATGTGGTGCATTGCCTGTGCTCTATTTTTTCTCTGCAAGATTTTTAAAATTCCATAAAATTGCAGTTTTCTCCTTTAAAACATGATAAAAATTGAATTTGAACAAATTAAAAAAATAATAATAATTCTCGGCCAATCATGGAAAAGCATGCAACCAGTATTAGTAATTCATTTTATGATTAGATCTCATCAGACTCTACTAATAAATGCCGTTTTTGCCACAACTTTTGCTATTATAGCTAAAGATTTTACTGTAATTAGAAAAAACTTAAAAAGTGGCAAAACAAATGGAAAAAAAATATCTGCAAAAACAGCACTAAAATGGAATGTGGGAACACACCCTAAGGCCTTTTTCACACTGGTGTATTGTCCTTTAACTGTTCATATTCCAGGTGTAACACCCAACATCCACATGGTTCCACTAAACTGAACTTATAGCACTTTAGGGGTTCATGGTGCTGTAAATTCAGTTGAGTAGAACAGCGTTGGGGTCTGGGTACAATACCCCCGTATGAATGAGGCCTAAGTGGCTTTAATTCATGGGACACCTACAATTGTTTGCTGTTACATGTTTTAATGGGAAACTGCTTCTTTGTAATGTAAATTGACAGCAAAACTTTATAAGTGTCCATCGTGCATGCTGGAGTAAAAGTTGCCTGTTGTTGTTTTTTGTAAGTCACAGACAACTTTTTGTATATCTGCACATTGATTTATTTCATGTACCTTATATGTGCTGTCAAATTTAGTTTGTAGTAAGTGCACAATATTTTAGTGAAGTCGTGTTAAATTACCCTTTATAGCAGTGGTCTCCAACCTGTAGCTAACAAGCTGTTGGGAGATTACAACTCCCAGCATGCTCTGACAAACTACAGGTGTCTGGGCAAGCTGAGAGTTGTAGTTTCCCAACAACTGGAAAACTTAATGTTAAAGATTACTGGTTTACAGTATAATGTAATAGATGTACATCATTTCAATGAATGGGTGTTGAGGTTTGTTTGTATTTTTTTTTTTTTTTAAATATATTCTAGGTTTTTGTACATTTTTATTTATTTATTTTTTATGTCTCTCGCATGCATTCC